>NC_080832.1:111781626-112082286 GCF_030435755.1 Ochotona princeps
ACATGCTGGTTCAAGCCCCAGCTGCCTCACTTCTGATTCAGCTCCCTGCTAGATGCCTGGGAAAGCAGAAGATGGCCGAAGGCTTTGGGTCCCCTGCAGCCACGTGGGAGGCCTGGAAGAGATTCTTGATTCCTGATTTTGGCCAGATCCAACCCTGGCTGTTTCAGTCATTTCGAAAGTGAGCCAGTGGGTGGAAGGTCTCTCTCTCTCTCTCTCTCTCTCTCTCTCTTTTTCTCTCTAACTCTGACTTTCAAATAAATACATAAATCTAAAACAAACAAAAAAATAAGCGGGGCTAGAGTGGGCTGCATAGCCATGCCCTGCTGTGGAAAGGAAAGGAAGTGCCTTGGGTCGGGAGGTGGCTGAGTGTGGGCCTGCCAGATGACTGCAACATCTGTGGGAGGCAGCTGGGTCCTTGGCACCTGTTCCCTGCTCATCTCACACCTATGTTAGGCCTGGACCCCAGGGCATCCCCAAGCCTTCTCGCCTGACCCTAACTCCCTCCCCTGGCAGCTCCTGTTGTTGGGAGGTAATGGGGGTGACCTCCTACTTGGGATCAACGCGCAGGGGAGGTACTGGGGGACAGGGCTTGAGTGGTTCAAGCACAAGACCCTGGAAGGCACCGGGACTGGAGCCAACTCCGCTGAGGGCAGGAGGGCTGTGACCTGGACACCTCCCAGAGAAGTGGGGCTGGGGCTTGTCTCACAAGCTCAAGGACACCAGTGCCTCCAAACACAGCTGATGGCGCAGGGGGTGGGGATCCCCAAGATCACGAGTACCCCTGGAGACCGCGTCCATCAGTACCCCTTTGGGACAGTCGGGACATGTTCTGGGCAAGAGCTCAGTGGTTGAACATCAGGTTCTGAGAGCTCAAGTTCTGTCAAGGATGACCTTGCAGGGAAAAAAAGCACAACCTTGTGGCGATGTCTGTGGAAGGCAGGGATCACCCAAGGGAGAAGGTCTCGGAAGACTCGCGTGTAAGAGTGAGGACATTGGTGTGTGACTGGGGAAACCGAGGCAGGAGAGCAGGAAGGAGGCTTACAGAGAAGGCATGGGCAGACCACACCTTCTGGAGATACTGCAAGGTGTCACAAGAGATCTTGCAGAACTTCAGGAAGGAAAAGAAAGGCTTCTCACGAAACCCAGGAGAAAATGGATGAAATCTGAATTCTATCAAGTTCAAGAGAATAGCAAATCCCCAGGGTAGAGAGGGTGGAACCGAGTGGACAAATTAGCCCACCTCACTGGCCACCTGGGAGTCTCCTGGGAGGAGGGGGCCTTAAAGGTGTGTCAGCTACACATGGTCTTCTGAGAAGTGCTTGCAAGAGCTGTCCCCAGCGCTGAGTCACAGACAGTCCGCATATCACACATTAAAATAAACTCAATGGAATGGAGTGGGGCAATCAGTGTAATGCTCAATTGGCTAATCCTCCTGCAAGTGCCAGCATCCCACATAGGCACTGGTTCGTGTCCCGGCTACTCTACTTCCCATCCAGCTCCCTACTTCTGGCATGGCAATACAGAGGAGGATGACCCAAGGCCTTGGGACCTGCACTCTGTGGGAGACCCAGAAGAGGCTCCTGGCTCCTGGCTTTGGAGAGTTAACCGGCAAAAGGAAGCTCTCCATCTCCTCTCTGTCTCTCCTCTGTCTGTAAATCTGCCTTTCCAATAAAAATAAACACACTTTTAGGAAAATAAAAATGAACTTAATGATGACACAGTGATTACACACAACTTGGGTCATTTTCCAGTAGGTGTTGTGATTACTTTTGCAATTTAAAAACTGTATGCATTTTGTTTGAAGGGTAGAATTAGAGAGAGAGAGAGAGAGAGAGAGAGAGAGAGAGAGATCCTTTCATTTGCCAATTCCCTCCCCAGGTGGGCTGGGCCGCCTGAGGCCAGGAGCCAGGAGCTCCACAAGGGGCTCCCCCGTGGGTGGCAGGGGCTCATCCATTCCTTCCCAGGCACATGAATCAGAGACACGGAGTAACTGGGTCAAGCGGGGCTCTCTGCTCCAGGGTCGGCTTAACCGTCGCCCCTCAGCACCCACCCCAAATGTTTACACTGTGAAACAAAATAAGGAAGGAAGGGAGCAACAGAGAGACATACAAAAAGAGAGAGAAGCAAAACATGAAGCCACATAGAAAACCTGCGAATGGTAGATGTGTCTCCTACCTTGTCAGCCCCGCCCCTGCCCAGCGCAGGTGATTGGAAGAGCTGATGTGATGGGGAGCCAGGATTGATCACCCGAAGGCACAAGAGGAAGGTGGGATGGACCTGGGTGGGCATTTGAGTTAAGCTGCCAGCCAAGACACGTTGGTCCCACATCATAGGGCCCAGGTTCGAATCCTAGTTCTGGCTCCTGTCTCCAGCTTCCTACTAGTGTGTACTGCAGGAAGCAGCAGGTGTTGGCCAAGTGCTTGGGCTCCTGCCACCCACCCATGCGGGAAGCTCAGATGGAGTCCCTTGCCCCTGGCTTCAGCATGGACCAGCTCCAGCTGTGGTACCCATTCCGGGAGTAGCCTGATAGACACAAAACCTCTGTGTATCACCCCGCCTTGCATGTTACAGTTTGAAATGGTAATTGTTTTGCGCCAAGTTCTGTGTGGTCCCAGCCCTGGGCACTCCTCCCACGGCCCCTGGCCCAACTGCCTCCATGGACAAATCAGATGCAGACAGAAAAGTTATTGCTGGAGCGAGGAACTCACACTCTACAACAAAGTGGGTGAAGGCGGTGCCTGGAACACAGACCCCAAGAACCAGCCCCTCAAGGGGAGAGGCCCATCTATGGCATGGGCACTGCCTGGAGCTGACCGCATGGCCCAGTGCTGAGGGGAAGGCTGGGGCCATTCACGGCCAAGGTTAAGGCCTGGCCCAGGACCGTGGGAATATTGCAGTGGGGGCTTTTGTCAAATCTCAGGAGATTCAAAGCAGGTGGTGGGGAGGTGTGGGAGAGGACACTTCTGGAAGCAGACAAGGCGGGCGCAGACCCCCACCTCCTGGCAGTAGGAGGAGGAAGGGCAGGAGTGATCCTGGGAAACAGAAACGTCCACTGGAGGAGGCATCAGGGTCCTCCCTGCCCGCTGGGGACAGAGCAGGGGCCGTCAGTGGTTGGCAGGGTGGGGAAGCAGAGCCAGGTTGGGATTATGCGTGGGGAGCTGGGGCATCCATGGTCCGGGCTATAAACAGGGATAATGAGATCATGAGATTAACCTTGGCCTGGGACCGGGGTCGTGGGGTGATTGGCTTCAGGAGCCACACAGAGCAAGGTACTCCCACGTGTGCAGAGGGGTCACCACCTTCCCGGTGTGGGCAGGAACACGGGGAGAGATGGACTGAGACCCCTGAGATCTTTTTTTAAGATTTATTCATTTTATTACAGCCAGATATACACAGAGAAGAAGAGACAGAGAGGAAGATCCTCCGTCCGATGATTCACTCCCCAAGTGACCGCAACGGGCCAATGTGTGCCGATCCGATGCCGGGAACCTGGAACCTCTTCCAGGTCTCCCACACTGGCGCAGGGTCCCAATGCATTGGGCCGTCCTCAACTGCTTTCCCAGGCCACAAACAGGGAGCTGGATGGGAAGTGGAGCTGCCGGGATTAGAACCGGCGCCCATATGGGACCCCGGGGCTTTCAAGGCGAGGACTTTAGCCGCTAGGCCACGCCGCCGGGCCCTGACCCCTGAGATCTGAGGTAGCACATGACAGCAGTGGGACAGGCTAGAGACAGGACGGTCCACTGATTCCTACATGTTGCTTAGACGAAACCTGACCCCTCCTTCTAGCCACAGGCATGAAAACTACAGATTAACTATTTCTGTTCTTCTTCAAGATAGTTTCAATTAAAACCAGAGAGCCACAAGCTGTGAAAGCAAAGGTAGACATGTTTATTTATATTAAAAATACTGTGGGGCCCCCAGAATTGCGAATGCTGAGTCGGTTCTAAATGTTAATCCCCATTAGACTGTTGCTTTCACAGCAAGCTTGTCTCCACGTGGAGAGGCTGAGCACGCAGCGAGCACACCAACTGGTTTCACTTAAATAATTTGACAGGAATTTGAGGTGCATTTGCTTGCTTGTGATTTGAGATGTAACATGTGTTGAGAATTTTAAAAATTCACTTTATGTATTTTGTTGTTTATAACACCGCCTGGAAAAGTAGAATGTTGAGGCAAAAATAGATTATATTCAAGCATGGGGAAATTCAGTTTGAAACAAATAAGGACAAAAATTTTTTTAATCTGGAATAAATGGTTTTCTGTAGTCTTAAAAATATATATTGTGGGGACTGGCACTGTGGCAGAGTGGGTTTAGCTGCATCCAGTAGCGCTGGCATCCCATATGTGTACCTGGTTTCTCCACTTCTGACCCAACTCTGTTCATGTGGTTTGGGAAAGCAATGGAAGATGGCCCAGGTCCATGGGCCCCTGCACCCACATGGGAATCCTTGAAGAAGCTCCAGGCTGCTGGCTTTGCACCTGCCCAGCTCTGGCCGTTAAGGTCATTTGGAGAATAAGCCAGCAGATAGAAGATCTTGGAGCGTCTGTAAATCTGCCTTTCCAACAAAAATAAATCTTAAAAAGAGAGAAAGGTAATGAGTAGAGACCCTAAGGGAGGTGAAGGAGTGGTGAGGGCATCATGGCATCTGCAGGGGTACAGACAGAGGAGCAGACAAGAGTGTGCCAGGCAGATGGACGTGGCCACGCTGTGGTGTGGGACCTGAGTAACATGCAGGAACCCCGTGGGGGGCAGGGAGAGGTTACATGGCTTGGGTGTTGATGTGTGGGAAGACCGGACCTGAGGCTTACCTCACACCCTAAACAGATGCATTCCAGCTGGCTGGGAAGCCTCACCATGCAGAACACAGAAATAGAGCCTCCAGAAAGTAAACAAACATGAGTGGATGTTGCCACTCAGCCGGTTTAGCAACTTCTGGGACACCTGCCTCCCATGGAGACTGCCTGGGATGAAGTCCTGCCTCGGGTCCAGCTCCTGCTAACCCACGCCCTGGGAGGCCGCAGCTGCTGGCCACATTCTCGGATACCTGTCACCCTCGTGGGAGACCACGAGCTCCTGGCTCCTGCCTCGGCTGGCCCAGCTCCAGCTGTTGTGGAAAGCTCGGGAGCGAACCAGGGATGGACGCTCTCCCTCCCTCCCTTCCTCTCTTTCTCTCTGCCTCTCCCTCTCTCGTCACTCTGCCTTTCAAATAAATTTTATATATATATATATATATATATATATATATGTATATATATATATATATATATTCACAAAAGGAAATGCAGATCAAATCTGGGATGCAAGCTACAGGGTGGCGACCGATTTCTTCTCATGACTCAGAAAACTGACCTTAAAGATGAACATGCGACCCCATTGACATCACGGCCTCAAGCAGGCGGGACTGAGCCCCGGTGTTTAGGGAACAGCACTGGGACCGCCAGGAAGCTGGAAATGACAGCCGTCCACCGGAGCCGAGAGTGGGGGTGGGAGGGGCAGGGTGGCTCCTGGGGAGGGAACAGCGTGACCAGAGCTCCTGGCTGGGCAATGCAGGAATCTATAGGTTAATGCTTTATGTTCTTTCTGCACATTGCTGTTCTTTGTCAAATGTTATTTTAAAGATGTATTTGGCCTGGTGCTGTAGCCTACCAACTAAAGTCTTCACCTTGCACGCACCGAGATCCCATATGGGCACCAGTTCTAATCCTGGCAACCCCGCTTCCCAACCAGCTCCTTGTTTGTGGCCTGGGAAAGCAGTAGAGGGTGGCTCAGAGCATTGGGACCCTGCAACCACGTGGGAGACCCAGAAAGAAGTTCCTGGCTCCTGGCTTCGGATAAGCACAGCACCAGCCGTTGCAGCCACTTGGGGAGTGAATCATTGGACAGAAGATCTTCCTCTCTGTCTCTCCTCCTCTGTGTATATCTGAGTTTGCAATTAAAAAAAATAATACTAATAAAGCTTTTTTTAAAAGATGTATTTGTTTGAAAGGCAGAGGGAGAGATGATCCATGAGCTGGTTCACTCCTCAAATGCCCACAACGGCCGGGACTGGACCGGGGATTCCACCCGGGTCTGCCAAATCCTTGGACCGGCATCTGTTGCTCTCTCAGGTGCATGAGCAGGAAGCTGAATCAGAAGTAGAGCATCTGAGGTTCGAACTGGCACTCAACGGGATGCCCTGGTCACAAGCGGAGGCTTAACTCGCTGAGCTAAAATGCTGGCCCTCTTTTATTTTTCGTAAGGTTATTTATTTACATTTATTTGAAAGACAGCTAGAGAGAGAGAGATCATGCCCCAAATGCCCACACGGCCAGGGTTGGACCTTAAGTCGAGGGTCCACAGCACAACCTGGATCTCCCATCGGGGTTGAAGGGATCCAGGTAGCTGAGCCTTCACCTGCTGCCTCCCAGGGTGCACAGTAGCAGGGTGCTGGAGCAGAAGCAGAGCCAGAACTCAACCCCAGGCACCCCGGGCTGGGATGTGGGCATCCCAAGAGGCAGTTTAAACCACTGCATCACCATTTTGCCCCTACATACAGGTTTTTCTTTTTTTTTTTTAAGATTTATTTTATTTTTATTGGAAAGTCAGATTTACAGAAAGAAGCAAAGAAAAAAAAATCTTCTGTCTGCTGGTTCACTCCCCAGATGGCCACAATGGCTGGAGCTGAGCCGATCTGATCCGAAACCAGGAGCCAGGAGCTTCTTCCAGGTCTCCCACATAGGCGCAGGGTCCCAAAGCTTTGGGCCGTCCTCGACTGCTTTCCCAGGCCACAAGCAGGGAGCTGGATGGGAAGTGGAGCTGCCGGGATTAGAACTGGTACCCATATGGGATCCTGGCACGTTCAAGGTGAGGACTTTAGCCACTAAGCTACCGTGCCGGACCCTCGATGATATTTCTGTCTCCAGTAACAGAAAATGGCCCTGAGACACAGGTTACCAACAGTGATTGACACATCTGGAAATCCAAGGCCATTGCAGGAACGGCTGGCTCCGAGTGCTGGACGGACATCTGTAGTCTCTTCCTGTGGGTTCTGAGCCTGGGACATGCCCAGCAGAGACACGGAACACCAAGAATATGCTCTCCTCTCCAAAGTCCACCTGTGGTTCTGTGGTTGGCTTCTGCTTGGACCAGCCCAAGTGCCGACCCTCAACCATGACCAGTATCTGCCCAGGGGTGGCCCTCGGCTGGCCGAGAGCTGTGGGAGCCAGAAGCAGTCCCCTAACCCCGGACAAATTGTTATTCACACGGTGAAGATGTGTGTCTTCGTCAAAGGGAAGAGGCTGGGTGCTGTTCTCAAAAGGACAGAGGGAAGATTCTCGGGGCACTTGGGGACCCGTGGGCTGCCAGTCCCAATGGGGTCAAGGGCAAGGCGTGGTGGAGAAGGAGGGGGCGGGAGGGACCAGCCCTGCGGAATGGGTGCTCACTTCCCTAATCACAGGGGTGGGTGCTTTCAGGAGATGACAGGACCCAGGCGCGGCTGGGGCAGTGGGTGGCCGTGCTGTCGCAGAGCCAGGACATGTCTGGGAGCCCCGGGCCCACATCTTCTTGAACCAGGGTGGGGCTCCAGTCAGGCCCAAGTCCCAGGGCTTCTCCTGGAATACATCCAGAATGGCAGTCGCCTAGCGTAATGAAAAAAAAAAATCATTTAAACTTTTGTTTTTCATTTGAAAGGCAAACAGAGAAATCTTCCATCCATTGGTTGTCCCCAAAGACCCATAACAGTCGGGCTGAGCCAGGTGGATCTCCATCCAGGGTTCCCAGTGCCTAAGCTGGCACCTGCTACCTGTCTGGGTGCTTCAGCAGGGAGCTGGAGCTGGGAGCAGAAGCAGGACGGGCACCTGGGCTCTGGGCTAGGGGATGTGGAGATTCCAAGCAGCATCTCAGCTGCCATCCAAACTGCAACCCCATCATCTCACTGTCCAGTCACACTCGCAAAGAGCTTCCCACGAGAGGAGGGGGCGGGAGGGGGACAGGCTTTCAGCAAGGATTCTGATGCTGCCTAGAAGGCTGGCATCCCATCTCAAGGTCCTAGGGCTCAAATGCTCACTCCTCTCCCCATCCAGCTTCCTGCTAATGTGCGCCACAGCGGTCGGCAGCAAGTAACGGCCAGGTTACTCGCGTTCCTGGCCCAGCCCTGACTGCTGTGGCTCTCTGGGGAGTGAACCAGCAGGTAGGAGACCTCTTGATTTCTCTCTGCCTTTCAAAATATAATAGATTCATCGAAGAGCCTCTGATGAACAGTCTCTGACTTAAAATTTGTCAGCTTTGTGATGATGTTAAAGTGATTCAAAAATTAGTATAAAAAAGTCATTCAAAAGGGCCTTGCACAATGCTGGAATCCCATAGAGTACCAGTTAATGTCCCAGCCAGCTCCCTGCTATGGCCCGGGAAGGCAGTAGAGGATGGCCCAAAGCCTTGGGACCCTGCACCCACATGGGAGACCCAGAGGGGGCTCCTGGCTCCTGGCTTCAGATCAGCTCAGCTTCAGTCATTGCAGCCACTTAGGGAGTGAAAGAGCAGATAGAGGATCTTTCTGTCTCTCCTTCTCTCTGCAAATCTGCCTTTCCAATAAAAATAAATACATCTCTTTTAAAAAGATGTATTTATTTTTAGTTATTTTTAAGATTTATTTATTTGGAAAGCAGAGAGAGAGGGTTGGTCTTTGATCTACTGGCTCCCTCCTCCAATACCCACTGGCAACCCCCAGGGCCAGACCAGGTCAAAGCCAGCGCAGTGAGCTCAGTCCAGGTTTTCCACATAGGTGGCAGGGACCCAAGGGCCCGCGCCACGGCCTGCTGCCCCTCCGGGTGCATCTTTGCTGGACGCTGGGATTGCTAGCAGAGTTGGAACTCGAAGCCTGGCAGCAGGACGCGGGAGGCAGGCTGGCCTTGGGAGCGGCATCCTGCCCGTTGTGCCTACACCCACCTTCCTGCTGTGAACCCGGTGCCATCTTCAAGCCCTGCTTCCCATCGCTGTGGACCGGACTCCAATGACCACCAGCCCAGGGCCGTGACCACCACCACCACTACCGCCACAGTCTGCTCAGCCCCTGGCAAGTGGGAGTGGGAGGCGGGGAAGAGGGGAGGCTGCTGCCACAGGGCAATTGCATGGAGTAAGTGCAAGGAAAAGAAAGGCTTTGGCACACACCCACAAAAACCAAATCAGTCCCCTAGGAAGGAGAGGTCTCCATCACCTGCTGTCTTTCCTATGGCCGGTTTTGTGTCGCCACCTGGTGGTGAGGCTGCGTCGGTGCACCACACGGCCACACACACACACACACACACACACACACACACACACACACACTCACTCACTACTTCCCTGCGGCCAAGCGCAAGGTGCGAAGGCCTGGTCAGATTTCCCCCCGACAGCCTCATCCCACGCATGCTGCGTGGCTGACACTGCCCTGCCCTGGGTATCCCTGCACAGCCCTGACCCTGCCACCAGGTCCGTCAGCAGTGAGCCTGAGCACTCAGCCTGTTCTTGGGGGCCACCCACCGTGACCTCAGCAGCCTCCACACTCCCTTTGTAAAGTGGAGTGGGGCTTTTCCACAGGCAGAAATGAAGTTCAAAGACCTCGAGGGACTAGCACAGCCAAGTCCCAGGCCCAGGTGGGTCGCTACTCACAGCTATGCCATGGAGCTGCCAGAGCTGTGAACCAGCAGTCTGCGGCGGAGGGGTGAGGGGCCAGCTGTGGGCAGGGGAGGCAGAGACCCCGGCACAGCTGGCAGCACCCTTGGAGCTGGGTGCGTAGCCGCAGAGCCGGCCGAGCATTCCTGGGCCCTGCCACCTTGAATGTGTTGGCTGGGCCACCCTAGAAGTACTTGCGTGGTCCCATTATGTATATTTCTTTCTGCGTCCCCAAGGGGTGCCCTGTGACTGAGCTAGACCCCTCCCTTTGAGAACCGAGAGGTGAGAGGGTGAGCAGCTGGGACCTGTGGAGGCATCCTGTCCCAAATTGGAATGCCGGGTTCAAGTCCTGGTGCCCGCTCCTGGGTGCAGCTTCCTTCCTCACTCCCTACTCTTGCACAGCCTGGGAAGCAGCCAGATGGCGCCACTCGTTGGGCCAATGGCACTCACATGGAGACCTGGACTGTATTCCTAGCTTCTGCTTTGGCCTGGCAGGCATCTGGGGACCCAATCACCGGAAACTTCGTCTCTTTCTGTTCCTCTCTCAAAGGAAATTTTTTTTTAAAAATCCAGAATAAAAAGTGAGCGACTCAGGCCCGTTGGAGTGGCCCCAGGATGTTGCCAGCCTCCCCAGGGCCCGTGCACTCCCATGGGGAGCACCACCACTGTAAACCAGCTCAGCATGGACCACGCTTTCCTGGAGCCCAGGACAAACCCCACCCACTCTCCTCTCGTTCTCCCAAGCTGGGGCCACTGGCAAACTTCAGGGCACTCCAAGGTCCGTGTGAGCAGGGCCCAGGCAGGCCTGCCTGGACAGCACTGGGCGCAGCTGTCACTTCCCTATGGGAACAAACACTGCCCCTCCTGCTCTTCCACAGGACAGCAAGCCTCCAACACAATCGCCTGCGTCCTCCCATCAGCCAGGGTGGGCTCCTCCTCCTACTATCGCCCCTGCAATTTCCCAGAATCCTTGGCTGCCCCCCCCCACATCCCCGGACCCCCACACAGCCCTGGGTCCCCTCCCTGTCCCCGCCGTCACACCTGCCCTCAGTCATTTCATTCAGGGACTTGGCTCTCACTACCCCTTGGGGGCCAGTTATACCCTCTTCTCTTCCTCCTCGATTCTAACTGCCTGTGTGGCTCCTCCACCAGGGTGTCTCACAGCACATAGACTCCACGTCCTGCGCGTCCTGCATGGGCGTTTGACCAGTGGGAAAGCTCTAGTTAAGGCTCCCACAGCCGGAGCTGGTGTGGTGGCATGGCAGGCTGAGCTGCCAGCTGCAGTGCCGACATCCCCTATCAGGGCACCAGGTTCGAATCCTGGCTGTTCCACTTCTGGTCCAGCTCCCTGCTCATGAACCTTGGAAGCAATGAGAATGGACCTTCAGGTCCTACCGCCACATGGGTGACGCAGGTGGAGTTCCTGGTTTCTGGCTTCTCCCTGGGCCAGTTTCTGCCTCTCAAATGTTCAAGACTGGCGCTGTCCCTCCCCAACTCCCACAGTCCTCCTGGAGCCAGTTAAGGGAGTCACTCCACAGAGTGGCTCAGGCCCAAGTCTAGAGTCCCCCCGGACTTCACTCATGCCCCCCACCCAGTGGGCCGGCACAGCCCGTTGTCTCCACCTGGAAATCAGCAGGAGCCGCCCCAAAAACTGCACAGAAGCCAGGGTGGCCTGGTTAAAGCTTGTCATGCCCTACATCCCTCAGGGTCCTCACCTTCTTGGGCCCACTCACCAGGCCCCTTCCTCATCTTCCAATGGCAGCCAAGCAGTGCCCGGCTCCTACTTGCAACTTCCCTTTTTGCTATTCCTCTCTCCGCACAATGGGGCCACCTTCTGACAAGCCACAGGGTCACTTAGAATATCACCCTACAAGGCCTTTTGTCTGTCCCCCACCCCACTGAGGGCTGTCTGCCTGGCAGTGCCTAGCACACAGGAGGACCTGCTGTGCAATGACCCAGAGGGCCTTGTCCTGTGCCAAGGCAGCAGGCTCTGCCCTCGAGGCTTCTCCTGCCCCTGGCTTGGCAGCAGCTCTGAGCTTCATTCCCACAAGCCCTGGGGCTCAAGACCAGAAGCTCATGTTGTTTGTACCCTAGGTCCCTGGGAGCTAGAAGGACCAGGCCTATCCCTGGGTGAACTCAGAGTACGTCAGTGCCTCTGGGCAGGGTAGGCCTCCCAAGGCGGGGAGGCTGCCCAGAGACACAGAGCCCCTGCTGTGGTGCCTGGCAGCATGCAGCTTCAAGAAGCAGTGAGTGGGCCCAGCACCGTGGCCTAGTGGCTAAAGTCCTTGCCTTGAAAGTGCCAGGATCCCATACGGGCGCCAGTTCTAATCCCGGCAGCTCCACTTCCCATCCAGCTCCCTGCTTGTGGCCTGGGAAAGCAGTCGAGGACGGCCCAAAGCCTTGGGACCCTGCACATGCGTGGGAGACCGGAGGAAGTTCCTGGCTCCTAGCTTCAGATTGGCGCAGCACCAGCCATTGTGGTCACTTGGAGAGTGAACCATCGGAGGGAAGATCTTCCTCTCTGTCTCTCCTCCTCTCTGTGTATCTGGCTGTAATAGAATAAAATAAATCTTTAAAAAAAAAAGAAAAAGGAAAGAGGCAGTGAGTGCAGGGCTGGAGGTGTAAACACGGGGAACATGGGTGCATGTACATGTTTGTTGCGTGGGGACCCCAGCTCCCGGAGGTCAGCTCAGACTCACTAACTTCTGTAAAAACTGTGGTCTCAGGCTCAGCAGCGTGGCCTGGTGGCTAAGGTCCTCGCCTTGATCCCATATGGCCGCTGGTTCTAATCCCGGCAGCTCCACTTCCTCTCTATCTCTCCTCCTCTCAGTATATCTGACTTTGTAATAAAAATAAAATAAATCTTTAAAAAAAATGCTTATTAAAAAAAAAAAACTGCGGTCTCCCCAGCAGCATCACTTGTTATGTTTAACTTGCTTTTATGTATTTCTTCATTCACTCATCCAATTACTTTACTTTACAAGAGACAAAGAGAGAGACTGGGGCCAGCGTTGTGGTTTAGTAGATAGAGCCTCCCCCTGGGCCGCTGACATCTCACATAAGCTCCAGTTTTATATTCCAGCTTCTCCAATCCAACTCCCTGCTGATGGTTGGAAACGCAGCAGAAGATGGCCCAAGCGCTTGGGTCCCTGACACCTACATGGGAGACCTGGATGAAGCTTCCAGCTCCTGGCTTTGGCCTGGCCTGGCCCGGCTGCGGTAGTTACAGCGATTTGGGATGTGAACTAGCAGATGGAAGATCTGTGTGTGCGTGTGTCCTCTCTGTCTCTGTCTCTCCCTCTTTCTAGTTTTTTCAAACAAATAAATAACTGTATAGACATAGGTCTCCCATCTACTCCCTTAATTCCTGTACCAGCCAGAACCGGGACTGGACCAGGCCAAACCCAGGAGCTCAAAACTCCATCCAGGTCTCCCATGAGGGCCGGCAGGGACCTGAGTCCTTGGGCCATCATCTGCCACTTTCTGCATCAGCAGGAAGCTGAGCTGGGGCTCAAACCCAAGGCAGAGGGAGCTCCAAGCAGAGCCTCATCTGCTGTGCCAAATGCCCTCCTCCCATTCACCTTTCCTGAGAGGGTGTGCTCGCCCCCTGTCATTCTCTGTCCCCCTCATCCAGCTGCCGCAGCCACAGCAGGCTCTCACCTCCCAGGCTATGAACCCCAGGAGGGCAGACACCAGGCTCCACCCACCTACAGTGGGTCACTGGTCAGCAGTCACCCAGGCTGAATTCACGCAGCCACCGTGCAGTCCCAGCTCTAGATCCTGTTCCCTGCCTGCCCACCTGCCAGACCCTAGACAGGGACACGCTCTCTGGGAGGCAACAAGGCTGAGACAAAGCCCTGGGGTTCACCCAGAGGGGTGCCCAGTCCATCAGAAATGTATAATACAACCACACGCTGAAGCAGCCAGGGCCTGCCGACTCCAAGCTCAAATCTGCACTGTCTGCCATAGGAACCCCCGAGGGGTGGGCAGGGCACTCCTGAGTGGAGACACAGAACCCTTGGCCGCCAGTCTCCAGTGCTCTGGCTGGGGTCTGACACAGCAGGCTCCTGGCCCAAAGCACCAGCTGGTGCCACCACATCCAGAGCTTCTCCTGCTCCCACTTGCATGCCACATCAGCTGAAGCTTGGTGCCTGGAACGTGTACCTGCTGTATAACTGTTATGATGGCTTCCAGAAGGTTAGGCCATTTCTGTCATTGTTTTACCCGTTGGAAAACCCAAGGCAGATCCAGAGAGATGCATTCGGGGCCCACTGGGCTTTCAGAGCTTGCGTGGGGACTGCAAGTAGCACAAGGAAACCCCAGGCGCACAGTAGGTGTCGGTCAGCGGCTGGCCTCTACTCAGCATCCTGGGCGAGTTATTCCTCTGACCTGTGGCTCCAAGGTTATTGGTAGCAAATCTTTCTCTTCTGAAAGTGCAATTCATTTGAAAAGATCCATTTCATTTGAAAGGCAGAATGATAGAGAGAAGGGGAGAGACAGGGAGATGTATCCACCATCCACTGGTTCAGTCCCCAAATGGCCACGGTGGCGGTGGCTATGGCTAGGCCAGAAAGTTCCAGGAAGAAGCCAGGAACCAGGAACTCCAGCCGGGTCTCCCATGTGGGTGGCAGGAGCCCAGGCTCTTGGGCATCGCAGGAGGTGACTCAACCTGCTACTTCATGGCAAGGTGCATTTTAATTAGCAAGAACAGCTAATATCCATGTGACACTGAGTCAAGTCACGAAGGCCAGTGACCAAGATGAGGAATGTCGCTTTCAAACCAAAACCAGGTGTGATTATAGGACCTTCCATCCCAGAGCACTCCTATGGGGTCACAGGGTGAGACCTGAAGTATGTTCTTAAACTGAGCTGTCCTATTAGCCACAATCTTTGTGAAGCTGTTGTTAATTCGTCTGGGAGCCTGACAGCACATGGCCCTTATCAAGCCTTCGGGAGCAACCCGGCAGAGCACAGCCCGTGGAGCCTGCTCAGGGCTGGGCCCTCACCTGCAGGTGAGTTCCACGGGACTGCCAAGCAGGTGGGGTTGGTTTCATCGCAGCCTCCGGAGGGAATTTGCGCAATCTTTTGTCCTTTATCTGTCCAGCCCTTATCTCTTCCCAGCAAGGCCCTTCTCCAAATGCATCAGGAGCCTCTTTTCAGAGAAAATGTCTGGACCCAATCGTGCTCTGAAAATATCATCTCTAGCCTGCAAGAATTACACACACACACACCCCAACCTTACCTATGCCTACCTCATGGGGCTGGGCCAGGGCAAGTTCATTACAAAGTGGAAACTGCCTACAGCGTCATCACTTTGGGACCCAGCCCAAAACTCCCTGGAAATCACCAGGTTTGTGTCTCCACAGCCTGTGTCAACTCACACACTGCCCTGAGTAAACCTGGGTGAGGTGAATGTTTTTACAGAGCCCATTTCTTTCCATCAACAAGACAGACACCCAGACACAGCTCTTACTCTCTGAACTCCAGCAAGGGCAACCCAAAGTCATAAGCCAGAAAGTCAATCCAGGTCCCGCATGTGGGTGGCAGGGACCCCAAGCACTTGATGGCTCATGGGTTGCCTCCATCCAGGGCGCCATGAGCAGGAAGCTAGAAGCAGGAGTGGAGCCTAAACCACCCAGGTGCTCTTGTATCAGATGCAGGCATCACAAGCAGTGACTTAACCTCTAGGCCGGATGCCTGCCCCTCATTATAATTGACATCTTGACTTGCAATTCTAACCTCACCCCTGACCCAAATCTGAGCTTGCATACTGCCCCTAGCTCATCACGCTAGCCTCACCAAAACCCAAAACTCAAAGCTCATTTATCTCTGCTGAGGTCCATGTTGATACATTTTTTCTTTCATGATCTCCACCTGTAGTAGGTTTCAAGGGATTCAAACAAATGCAATTGCATTCAAAGTACAGATTTGCACATACTCTCTTGAAAAACAAATACAAACAAAATTTTTTTCACCTATCCCTTCAAAAAATGACTTTCCTCAAACTTATCTATTAAAATTAAAAGGCAGGGGGCCAGCGTTGCGGTATAACAGTTAATGTTCTCACCTGTAGTGTCCATATCCCATGTTGGTTCCAGTCTGCTCTCTAGCTGCTCTACATCTGATCCAGCTCTCTGCTACTCCACCTGGAAAAGCAGCAGAACTATGGACTAAGGACTTGTTTGCCTGTCCCTCACATGCTCCGAGGTGAAGCTCTTGGCTTTGTCCCAGTCCTGACCATTGCAGCCATTTGGGGAGTGAACCAGCAGATGGAAGATTCTCTGTCTCTGCCTCCCCCGCTCTTAACACCCTGAGAGGCACTGGAGATGGCTCAAGTCCTTGGGTCCCTGCCACTCACATGCAAGATGCAGATTGAATTCCAGACTCCTGCATGACAGCAGACGGGGGTAGGTAGGGCATGGGCACCCTGGAGACAGCGGGGGCTCACACTGCATGAGATCTTACCGCATGCAGGTACACAGCTTCAGCCCTGGGGGTGCTTGCTCCTGGACTGAGGCTGCCTGCGGGGTCTGTGAAGCCGTAGACCAGGATGGGCAGCAGCAGCCCGTGGTCTGCAGTGCTGGGCTCGGGCAGGGCCACGCCTGCCTTGCTCCAATGGGTGGTCTTGTACCAGAGGGCCAGGTTCTTCGCTGCCAGCAACAGTTCCCAGAGGCCGAGATGTGCCTGCAACAGCATAACATTCACTGTCTCCCATCTGTTTACAACTACCCTCCTCAGGCAGCCTTGCCCCATCTCTAAACCCAGACTGCACCCCACTTGCTGTGCCACAGGATCCCCATCCATTTATCACAGTGAAGGCGACAACGTCATCGTAATCGGGTTGCACAGTTCTGCCTCCACCACCTGCCACAGGGCCACGTCCTTGGGTCCGTCACTATATGCCACAGTACCTGCCTCCGTGATTGGCACATGGTGATGTTCAAGGAGACTCCTGCAGCTGACTCCCTCAAGCTGCCAGCTTCCTTACCTTTAAATCAGCATCACTGTCTAGGCACAAGGTGCCTGGTTTACAGCAAGCGGTCAGCACTGAGCTAAGCCACCTTGGGATGCCCACATCATGTATCACAGTGGCAGGTCCAGTCCGAGCTATTCTGCTTCTTGCTCATGCGTCTGGGAGGCAGCAGATGATGGCTCATGTTGTAGGGCACCTTGCTACGCACATGGAAATCCTAGAGGGAGGTCCTGGCACCTGATTTCACCTGGCCCACCTTTAGCGATTGTGGATATTTGGAAGTTGGAAGAACTCTCTCCTCCCAGCTCTTGCTGTAACCTTCAGGTAGATGAAAACAATACACATTCTCAAAAATAGAAGTTATTCATGTTGCACATTCAGAGTCAGGTAAGGACTGAGGGCTGATGGAGAGGGAGATTGGATGATGGCTCATGTTGAACAGTGTTGTGGGACAGCGAGGCACCAGCTTGAGCAGAGGTGTGAGGAGGAGGGAGAGTGTCCAGGGGCCAGGAAGTCCCTGGCTGGTGGAGAGCAGGGTCTGGGTGAGAAGGGACATGGGTGAGAAGCCCACGTCAGCGTGCCTGGCCTCCGCGCCAGGCTCGGGCATCAGACTTCAGCTTCCTGCTAGTGTTTTAAAGGGTCCATCCTACTCACTAACTCAGTCCCAGCCATTAGGGTGGAGGGGAGATCTTTCTCTCTGCCTCTCCAATAAAATTAATTACTAGAAAGATAGATGGGGCCAAATGGCAGATGCCCTTGAATTTTAAGCTAATATGCTTAAACTTGGTTTTTCTGCAATATGTAGAGCCAATGAATGCTTTTGAGCAAAGGAGGCAACAGAAGTAATGTTGTTAAAGATTAATTATGGGGACCAGCGCGATGGCTCACAGGCTAATCCTCCACCTTCAAGCACCAGCATCCCATATAGGCACCAGTTCATGCCCTGGCTGCCCCACTTCCCATCCAGCTTCCTGCTTATGGTGTGGGAAAGTAACAGAGGATGGCCCAAAGCCTTGGGATCCTGTGCCATGTGGGAGACCTGGAAGAAGCTCCTGGGTCTTGTCTCTAGATGGACCCAGCTCCAGCCACTTGGGGAGCGAACCAGCGGATGGAAGATTTTTCTCTCTGTATCTTCTTCTCTGCATAAATCTGCGTTTACAATAAAAATAAATAAATCTTTTGGAAAATGGAGTAGATCAATCAACCACCTCAGCTATATGCTTCCAGCGGGAAACTGGACAAGGGGAAACTCTAAGATGGACTATGTCAATCAGTGGACTCTGCACCAGCCTCATCATACCTGGACTGTTGCTGATGGTATGTTGGAGCTTCTAATTGATCGAGGTGACGCTCTGCTGGCTCTGCCTACAAACCTGAGAGGGCCTCCCTAAGAGGCCGTTGAACTTGAACTGGACAAGTGGGATGCTGGACTCTGTATGTTGTGAACTTTTAATTAGGGAATCTCAACGGAACTTGAGCTGTGGTTATGCATCAAGGTGAAGGAATTCACCATGGGGGAAGGGTTTTGGGTGAAGGGGGTGGGGGGAATCCCAGTACCTATGAAATTGTGTCATATAATACAATGTAACTAATGAATAAATGAATATATATATAAAAAATAATAAAAATAAATCTTTAAAAAAGAAAAGAAAGGGGCCTGGCACGGTGGCCTAGAGGCTAAAGTCCTTGCCTTAAACATGCCAGAATCCTATATGGGCACTGGTTCTAATCCTGGCATCCCCACTTCCCATCCAGATCCCTGCTTGTGCCCTGGGAAAGCAGTGGAGGATGATCCAAAGCCTTGGGACCCTGTACGCACATGGGAGACCCAGAAGAGGCTCCTGGCTCCTGGCTTCAGATTGGCTCAGCTCCAGCTGTGGCGGTCACTTGGGGAGTGAACCATCAGATGCAAGATCTTCCTCTCTGTCTCCTTCTCTCTGTATATCTGACTTTCCAATAAAAATAAATAAATAATTCTTTAAAAAAAAAAAGAAGAAAAAGATTGATTATGACAAATTTGCATCAGGTAGACCAAGAAGTAAAGAGAGGTACAGTCTGACTGCTGAATCAGGCATCTGGCCCAGTGGGGTAGGATGCTGTTTGGGACTCCCTAATCACAGTGCTGGGTCTGGATCCCGGCAACTCTGCTTCTTTATTATTATTATTATTCTTTTATTATTATTGATTACATTGCATTATGTGACACAGTTTTATAGGCACTGGGATTCCCCACACACCCCTCCCCCAACACCCCCCATTGTGGATTCCTCCACCTTGTTGCATTACCACAGTTCAAATTCAGTTGAGATTCTTTCATTGCAAGCATCTACCAAGCATAAAGTCCAGCATCTTATTATCCAGATAAGTTCAACGGTTTCTTGGGGAGACCATCTCTGGTCTGAAGGTAGAGCTGGCAGAGTATCATCCCGATCAATTAAAAGCCCCGATATTACATCAGAAACAATTTATAACGTTATGGAATTAGTTGACATGGAACTCTGCTTCTGATTAGCTTCCTGCTAACGCCCACCCCGAGAAGCAGCAGATGACAGCTGCAGTGCTTGGTTCTCTGCCACTGCCACAGGAAGCCTGATGGAGTTGAGGCTCTGGACTTCAGCTTGGCCCAGCTCTGGGGCTGTTGCAGGAGTTTGGGAAATAAACCAGAGAGACATCTTTGTCTCTGTCTTCCTACTTTAAAAAAAAAATTTAAATAATAAAAATATGACTGCTTCCTTCAGTTTTCAACTCTGTGATCTGGTGTCTGTACAAAATGAGCCAGGAGGGGCCATGTGATGGCTCAACTGACTAATTCTTCAGCTCCAAGCCATCCCAGCTGCTCCACTTCCCATCCAGCTCCATGCTCTGGCCTGGGAAAGCAGTAGAGGATGACCCAAAGCCTTGGGACCCTGCACCCATGTGACAGACCCAGAAGACCCTCCTGGTTCCTGGCTTCAGATTGGCTCAGTTCCGGCTGTTGTGGCTACTTGGAGAGTGAAGTGGTAGATGAAAGCTTTTTTTCTTTCCTTCTCTCCATAAATCTACCTTTCCAATAAAAATGGATCACTATTTTTTAATAAATAAATCTTTTCTTTAAAATGAGCCAAGACATGAGGAGCAAGCACTCTGACAGGAGACAGATTCAGGTTGAGCCTGGACCCAGCAGCTGTGCTCCACCTGCCACGGAGCCGCTCCCATCCCCTCCCACAAAATGGAGCTGACAGCATCTCTGCCCACCCTGCCCCACTGGACTCCCAAGACCAAGAATGCATTCACCCAGAAACGGAGCCCCAACCAACAGTCCGGTCCTCTCCGCTGGGCAGACAGAAGCATGGCGGTAGGGGACGCAGGGTGACACTCCACTGAGTGCTTACTGTGTGCGCACAGTCAGTAGGACACCACCACCAGGCTGACCTCACACTCAAGCCTGCTCCTAAACAGGGAGGCTGAGCAAGCCACCAAGGGCATTCATCTCCCCAGACCCACCCCAAGCCTTTTCCTGGGAGTTAATCATCTCTCTCCCTACTCTCTGCTCATACCCCAAGGGTTCTACTCAGCTTTCAAGCCAACTTCCAGAAGCTCCCAGGACCCCTGATTGGGCACCTGCTCCTGGTGACATCAACGGCCAGACATGCTCTCACTGGTCTCCAAGCCCATGCCAAAGCTTGCAGGATCCCTTATCCAGCAAAAACCCCCCTCGGAACAGGGCTATTTTTTTCTTTTTATAGTTTATTTTATTCTTTCCTGGAAAGGCAGATATACTGAAAGAGGGAAATACAGAAAGATCCTCTGTCTGCTCTTTCATTCCTCAAGTGGTTACAACTGCCAGAGTTGAGTCGATCCCAAACCATGAGCCAGGAGCCTCCTCTGGGTCTCCCACGCGGGTGCAGGGTCCCAAGGCTTTGGACCATTCTCAACTGCTTTCTCAGGCCACAAGCAGGGATCTGGAACCGAGATATGAACCGGAGCCCATTTGGGATACCGGAGTCCATATGGAATGCCGGCACATGCAAGACAAGGGTTTAGCCACTAAACTGTCATGCAGAGCTCACAGGCCTATTTGTTTACAAATTACTTGCACATAACATCTGTCAGTCACAGACACAGCACCAAGTTAGTGGAAACTAGAACTTAAAAATACCTGCATTTTGACCTAAGAAAATTTGAACTCCATGCATAGTTCATTCATGAACTTTTTCCATCAACTCAACTCCCCTCCCACGGCCAACAACCTCTTTTCTCCCCTTGCTTCTGTGAAAGCAGAAGGCCCCTTCGTGCGACCCCAGGCTGACCCCGGCTTGAGGGGGGCGGCGGCAGCCCCTCAGGCGGCCAGGACGGGTGAGGCGGGGCAGCCAGCGTTGAGCCGGATTAGCTGCGGTGCTGGCCAGACCCACGGCCATAGCCGCGGTGCCCCAGGCGACGGCACGATGCCCCTGCAGGACGACGCCCTCCGGGAGGTGTGGGCCTCGGACAGGTGGGACCCCCACTCTCCAGCCTTCCTTCCCCGCCCCTCCTCCAGGAATAACCCAGGGCGCGGGGTTGGAAGGACGAGCGGGGAAAGAGACAGGTCACTTCTCCATTTTTAGTGGGCACGAGGAGGAAGGTCCCAGTCCTGAGGCTGAGCGGCGCCCCAAGCAGGTTTGTCACTCCCTCGGGAGAGGCAGAACAAGGTCCCCCCCGCTACGCCCCTCAATCCCTCAGGGCGCCGGGGAAGGGGAGGGATGCTGGGTGGGGGCGCACGCGCCGGGAGTCCGGGAATTGTGTGACTCGAGGTGTTTTTTGTTTGTTCCCGGTGGGTGGCGGGCATGGAGGAGGCGATGTTTACAGGCATGAGGCTCCGTGGAAGGAGTTGGGGCTCTGGGGCCAGGACAACCGAGGAATGGGAGTCCTGTTTGTGCAACGGAAGAGGGGGCTGTAGGCGCCCTCCGGATAATCTGCGGTTATTTCTGGCGGCTCAAGGGATTAGAGGGTGGCGGGCAGCCCTCGGAGCCCCCCTTCCTCCTTGACCGCCATCCTGCAGCGACCCGCAGCTGGGCACAAGTTGAAGAAGAGGAGCGAGGCTCCTAGATCCCCCGGCGCCCAGGGATCCAAGCCTCGGAGAGCTGGAGGTGGGCGGGGAGGGGGTAGGAACGCGAAGGAGGGAGGGGTAGGGGGGAGCACAGGGTATGGGACCCCCGGGGAGAACCCGAGCACTCCTGGGGAGCAGAGGGAGGAACCCAGCGAGCGCTGCATCCTGGGCTGTCTCTACCACCCCCACACCGGCCCTGGGGACCCCACCTGAACCCCTCCTCCATGCACGCCTCGACTCAGCGGGGCGGAGTGGGCATCCGCGGGAGAAACCCGCTCCCGACCCCGAGCAGCCCAGCGGGCCCCAGCGGAGCATCTACACTAAGTTCCTCCGAGACCCCGAGGCCAAGAAGCGGGACCCCCGGGAAACCTTCCTGGTAGCCCGCGCTCCAGGTGCCAAAGACGGTGAGAGGCTGAGAGCGGGCTGGCAAGCCACGCAGAGAGGCATTGGAGCCGGGGCAAAAGGAAGGACCAAGTTTAGGAACTTGGTGTAGTCGCTCGGCGCCTTCTCCATTTCACAGATGGGGAAGCTGAAGCATGGAAAGTTAGAGGCAGGCAGGAGAAGCCAAGTGGGTGCAGTGAGACGGGGCAGGTGGCAGATGGAGGGGTTCCTCCCCAATGTTCCAGCAAGGTGCCAGTACTCCCTTCTTGCCCCCCACCCAGGGCAGGCTCCTTCCCCAGGTACTCCCACTTAGCAGCAATCTGGAGGACCTGGGCTTCCTGAAAAGGAGGGTGGCCACCCAAACCCTGTCCTTTATTATGAAGGGTTTCTATCTACAGCAGAGGAGGAGCAGGAGGAAGAGGAGGAGGAGGAGGAAGAAGATAACGGGGATGCTGATGAGGAGGAACCTCCCAAGAGGACCAGGGAGAAGACTTCTGCGGCTCCCAAGGAGAGGAAAGCCAAGGCCCAGGGTAGCTGTGCTGGGTGTGGGGTGCACAGTGGGGAGCCACAGGCAGCCAGCACAGCCCCTGTCCTTGCGGGTGCACAGGCAGAGACCCCCTGAGGTAACCCAGGGCCAGGAGCAAGGGGATATCTTCATTCTGAAATATGGAGAGACAGAGACAAAGAGATGAGGCGACACCTTCCACCCACTGCCTCAGATGCCAGCAGCAACCCGGACTGGGCCAGGTCACAGCAGTAACCTAGACCTGCATCCGGGTTTCCCCTAGAGCTGGCAGGAAGCCAAGGACTTGGGCCACCATCTGACACCCCCCCCAAAGCCAGCTTAGCACCCCCAGGTACCCCCAGTCATTCTGCTTGGAGTTTACACGAGCCTCTGGGGAACCTGGGCCTGGGGTGGAGTACACAGTGCCATCTCCACAGCAGGTCCTTGTGTGGGAGACAGGAGGCCCGGCGTCCATTCATTCTCCTTCACCCATTGGGTAGCAGCTGGTTCAGCTCCTGGCTGGTCCAGAGCTTTGATCAGGCCTTAGGTGGTCCTGGGAATCAGAGGGTAAGCCACCATAGGTTCCTTCTTGGTCCCTCCCCGCCCCCTCTGCCCTGTCCAGGAGACCTGAAAAGCCCTGAGCTGGTGACCAAAAAGAAACCCCTTCGTGCTAAGAAGAAGGAAGCCTCAGCCGGGGAGGGGACGAGAATGAGAAAGGCCAAGAAGAAAGGTGAGCTGGACCTGAGGGAAGCAGGACCTTGGGGATGCGATGGGGACAGTGGCCTGTCACACCTACATCTGCAGGGTCCGGGGAGGCTGTCAAGGACCCCCCAGCCAGCCCGGCATCCATGAAGAAGAGCCCTGTGGCCTTGTTTCTGGTCGGCGAGAGTGGCTCCACCAACAGAGCTGGGAAGAAGCAAGGTGGGTGCTGGGGTGCCTGTAGGGGAACCCCCTCTCCGGGCTGCCTGGGTCTCACATAAGTAAGTAGATGTGTGACGCCCCCAGCGTGGGAGTAGGTGACCTGTAGGTGACCCCTCGTGGGCATGCAGAAGGACCACAGCCCTGGTTCTCCCTCCATGCCCAGATATGCCCAAGAGCCCAGAAGAGGAGAAGGAGGAAGACAGCGAGAACGAGGAGGCTGCAGCCGTGGCAACCAAAAACAGCAATCAGAAGGGTAGAGCCAAAGGGAAAGGCAAAAAGGTGAGGGCCGTGGGGCCAGGGCCTGTGTGCCCCGGGGGCTGGCGGAGGGGCCTGAGGTCCTGGGAGTGGGACTGTCCTCTGTGACAGGCTGTGAGGACAAACCACCAGCCTTGGGAGATTAGGGGAGGCGTTTGTGGGGTCACCAACTAGAGCTGGCCACCTCGGTAGGTGTCTGAGGACTCCCCTGTGTGGGTAACCACCAGACACAGCCACAGATGCCCCTGTCACCCCATGACACACACCCAGAGAGGTCCCTACCAATGCATGGAAAGTGGAGCATGCAGGCCAAGGCACAGGTGTACACACCTTTGGGCACGTTATGCTACTGTCCTGAGCTCCCCACTCAATGCCCCCCCCGCCAGCAACCAAGGGGTTCAGCTCTGATTGTCGGAACCCTCCAGGCTTTACCTGGAGCTCACTGGGCATCCCCTAAGTATCAGAAGAGGTTGTTGGATCTTGGAAACTGTGGGTCCTGCCCATAGGAGCAGGGGCGAGCAGGAGAAAGAGGCTACCACGGGGCAGGATCAGGGTCTCCACTCTGGGGGTTGGCTGGTCTGTACAGGAGCAGTACTGACTCACAGTAACTGAGTTCACCAGGTGCTAATGTATGTATAAACAGAAAGTCCAGTTGACAATCCCCCCACCCCAGGGAAGGGATGGAGGGGGTTGTAGCTGCAGGGCCGCCTGCAGACCCACAGGCCTTCAGCTGCCCAGCTGCTGCAGCTTTGGGATCAGTTCTAGCTTTCCTCAGGTCACATTCCAAGCATAGCTGTGTGTTTCCCAAGTTTCTTCTGGAGCAGCCTGGGCTGGAGAAGAGATGGTCCCGCCTGCCCCCAGGGCCAAGAGCCCGGCTGTCCACACCGGCCTCCCCTCTCTCACGCGCACCCCAGGGCTGCCCGTGGTTCATAAATAGCATCTGACTTTGAAAGGCCAGGCCCGGGCTGCAGGGCATGCTGGCCCCTGTGGGGAGAGCTGGGCTGAGAGCCCAAGGGGCGTTACCAGGGCAGCCAGTGGTGTTACTGAGCTGTCTGTATGAGCAAAAGGAAGAGTACTTATTCATTCATCTACTCGCTATGCCTGGCCACATAACAAAGCACCCTGAAGCTTAGGGTCTGCCCACAGCAAACAGTTCATCTCTGCACCTTTTTTTTTTTTTTTTTTTTTGAGATTTATTTTTATTTCAACAGCAGAGTTACCAGAGAGAGGGAGAAATAGAATCTTCCATCTGCTGGTTCACGCCCCAAACAGCCTCAACAGTCAGGGCTGAGCAGGATCGGATGTGGGATGCCAGCCCAGCATCACAGGCTACAGCTTACCCATCTCTGCTACCACCCCAGCCCCCATTTGGACCTCTGGGAGCAGCTGAGCAGGGTAGTTCTGGCTCAAGTTGTTCATGTGAGGTCAGCAAGGCTGCTGTGGTCATCTTGGGAATGACCGGAAATGGAGGGACTGTCACTGCCCCAGCTGCTGACTGCAGGCCTTGGTTGCTTCCCACCATTGGGCATGGCAGCCAGTGGCTTCGGGACCTGGGACACAGAGCCAGGCAGGAGCTGCGGCGCCCATTATGATGCAGCCTTGAAGTGCCAGGCCTGATACGGTATGAAAAGGGACCTCACCAGAGCCCACAGACTGGGACTGGGTGGAGAAACCTCCAGAAGCAGAAATGATCAGGGAGGCTGGCCCCCACAGTCCTTGGGTGCTTGCTGTATGCTAAGATTCAGAGTTAGGCCGGTTCTGTCGTATAGCTCGTTAAGCCTCTACCTGTGATGCTGATATCCCATACAGATGTTGGTTCCAGTCCCCATCAAGCTCCCTGTTAATGCTCCTGGGAAAGCAGGGATGAAGTAAGAAACCCTGAAGAAGCTCCTGTCTCCTGGCTTAAGGCTGGCCCAGCTCCTGTTATTGCAACTTTTGGGGGAATGAACCAGTGCTGTGGCATATCAGGCTAATCCTCTGCCTACAATGCCAGCATCCCCTATGGGCACTAGTTAATATCCTGGCTGCTCCACTTCCAGTCCAGTTCCCCCGGTGACGGCATAGGAAAGCAGTGAGGATGACTCAAGGCCTTGGGCCCCTGCACCCACATGGGAGACTTGGAAGGAGCTCTTGGCTCCTGGCTTCAGACTAGCCCAACTCTGGCTGTTGTTGCCATTTGAGGAGTAAACCAGAAGATGGAAGATCTCTCTCTTTCTCTCTCTCTGTTTCTGTATCTGAAACTCTACCTTTCAAATCAAAATAAAACTTAAACAAAATCAGAATCATAGACATAAGCAAAACTTTTGTGGGCTTGCTGTATGCTGGGAGCACAGTGGTGTCCCCAGAGAGGAAAGGCCTTGGCTCTGACACGCTGGACAGCACTAAGCCCAGCTCTGCCTTGTGCCACCTGTGTGAGCTTAGGCCAGCCACTTTACTCCTCTGGGCCTTAACTGCCTCTCTTGAACAGTGGGAAAAAATCGTATTGCCGGGCCTGGAAAAGAATGAAATTTGGAAAGTACTTAGAGCCATGGGCAACATCAGTAGAGTTTTCAGGAATGTTGGTGACAATCTGAAACTCAGGGAGGCCTGTCCCAGGCTGCCAGCCTTACCATACCTATCTCTGAGAGGAACAAAACTGAGTCACGGTGTGGTTAAGATGGAAATAGGACAGGTGGTGGCAGGACCAGATTTGGAACCCAGACTGGCTCCAGAGCTTGGGCCTTTGCCCGTGAGCTGAAGAACAGAACAAAGCTCGCATGAGCCCCAGAAGGGGCCTGCTGGGCTGCTGGGAGAGGTGGGGGGCAGAGGGGATCCCTGCACATAGAAGGTGGTGAGTGTTCCTGCCCTACCTGTGTCCCGGCACCACGACCTGCTGGGGCGGGGAAGCTAGTGCTCCAGGCTGACGCACCCCTTGCTCTACGCAGAAGGAGGAGAGGCCCGTGTCTCCCCCCGTGGAGGTGGACGACCCTCAGGAGTTTGTGCTACGCCCCGCACCCCAGGGCCGGACAGTGCGCTGCCGGCTGACCAGGGACAAGAAGGGCATGGATCGGGGCATGTACCCCTCCTACTTTCTGCACCTGGACACGGAGAAGAAGGTAGGCAGAGAGGCGGCTGGGGAAGTGCACCTGCTCCCCCAACAGCTGAAGGAGGCCACTCTACCCTTCACCCCATTTTCTCATGCTGTCTTTCTTACCTGCCTGCCCTTCTCTCCAGGTGTTCCTCTTGGCTGGCAGGAAACGGAAACGGAGCAAGACCGCCAACTACCTCATCTCCAGCGACCCCACCAATCTGTCTCGAGGAGGGGAGAATTTCATCGGGAAGCTGAGGTGGGGCCAGGCTAGGGGGGTAGAAGTGAGGGGTCAGCAAAAGGGCCAGCACCTCGGGGAGGCCCACGTGGCTGGCCCAGGAACCTCGCCTACAACTGGGCATAAGCTCCATCCATGAGGGAGGAGTTCACACCTGTCTGGTTCATGGTCGACTGCCTAGTGTCTGGCACACAGTAGGTCCTCAAGAAGCCCTCAGCACAGCTGTCATCCAGTCATCCTGGCAGAGGTGCAGGGGGGAGGTGCCCGAGCCACGTCCTTCTGTTATTCATGCAAGTGACAGCGCCTGCTTGTGTCAGGCAGAGTTCCAAGCCTGCAATAGCTGGAGCTGGGCCAGACTGAAACCTGGAGCCTGGAACTCCATCCTGGGTTCCCACATAGCTGCAGGGGCCTGAGCACTTGGGCCACCTTCCATTGCTTCCCAGGGTGCACATTAGCAGGGAGCTGGATCAGAAGTGGAGTACTGGACTCCAGCCAGCACTCGGATATGGCATGTAGGTGACCTAACTACTGTGGCATATCACCCACCCCAACTTGCAAATATGAATTCACTTAATCCTTTTACCACTCAAATGAGAGAAAAGTTGTTGTTGTACCCATTTAATAGATGGTGAAGTCAAGGCTCCATGAGTTTGGGTTACTCACTGAAAGTCACACAGCTACTAGGAGCCGGGACTGGGATTTGAATGCTGTCCCTTAGTGGGATGTTCACTGCTCGGGTCTCACCCTTGACACAGAAGCTCGCAGCCTGCTTGGCCCCTAGTCCCACTCCCCTTGCTTGCAGGTCAAACCTCCTGGGGAATCGCTTTACCGTCTTTGACAATGGGCGGAACCCGCAGCGTGGAGGCAGCAGTGCAGACGTAGCGAGCCTTCGGCAGGAGCTGGCAGCCGTCATCTACGTGAGACCTTATCCTGCTCCTCCTGGCCCCAGCTATGCTGTCCCCTGCCCGCCTGCACAGCAGCCCTCCCCCTAACACGCCTCTCCTTTCCAGGAAACTAACGTGCTGGGATTCCGTGGTCCCCGACGCATGACAGTGATCATTCCAGGCATGAGTATGGACAACGAGAGGGTCCCTATCCGGCCCCGAAACGTGAGCCCCACCCCTGAGGGTCCTGTGCCCTGTGTGGCCCACTGCAGGGAGGCAGGGGATGAGGGCTGCACTCCCCAAAGAGAGACAACAGTGCCCTCAACCCCTACATATACATGCACACATCCCTGCACACTTACCCTCTACATACTACACACACATACACACACCCCACCCAGCACATCCCTGTACCACAGTGCCTTCCGGCTCCTGGTGGAACAGCCTGAATTTTTGTCACTGAATTTGCTCAAATAGCTGCAATAGGATTTTTGGTTTTCACACGCTTGAATCAAGTCAACCATTCATACATTCATTGAACACACATGTACTGAGCATTAAGCATTACTTCCAGGCACCTGAAACCCATCAGTGGACACAACAAGACAGTCCCTGTGGGGGCTGGGGAGATGCAGAGCAGGCGAGAAGGGGTCCGTGCTCACAGTGGGTGTACGAGAAGGGAGATGGGGAAGATGCAATGGAATCTTGATGGAGAGGTAGTGAGCCTGCAGGGACCTGGCGGGGGGTGGGGGGTGGCGGGGATAGCCAATGCAAAGACAGAGGTTAGGCCGGTGGGCTTGAGGAGCAAGGTGTGGCTGCAGGGAGGCGAGGTCAGAAGGAAGCCAGGGGTAGATAGGGCCATCTGCCCAGCTATTTTTTTACTCCCTGAGAGATGGGAAACCACAATAGAATCTTGAGCAAGGGAATGGCATGAAGGATTTTTAAAGGCAAATGTTGTGTGTGTGTCAAGTGCAGAGGTAGACAGGGTGTGGCCACACTGTGCGTGGCTGTGGCCACACTGTGCGTGGCTGTGGTCATAGCCATGCACACCCCCTGTCATGTCACTCTGCTCCCAGACACGGCAGGTGGAGTGGGCCTGCGAGTTCTGAGAGGTAATGACTTTGCACGCCCTGTGCTCATAGGAGACTGATGTCACTTTACTCATTTAAAATGAAAAATAATACGCCTGTCAGCTGATCACACATCCTTCCCACTGGAAAGTCACACCGCCATCAGAGGCCAGGCTGACCTGGAAGGTTCGCCCTGCCTGTAGGTCCCTCATTTGCTCTTTCCATGCCTGGAAAAGCACACACAAGTCCTCTGAAACCAGCATCACCTGCCCAGCTGGGCGTGACAAAAAGCGCCCAATGCCATTTTGGGTTTTGCCATCAGCCAACGGCGACTTCCTATCACGCTCATTTATGATGCAAGGACTCTGCACCAGGGGCTGAGAGCAACACCATGGTCATCACAGTAATAGCAGGACCCGCTTGACATAACACTGCATGCGCCATGAACTTAGGGAAACCCCACAATGCCCCATGCGGAGAAACTGAGGCACAGCTGCATGGATAAAAATCTCCTTCTGTCCATGTCAGTGCAGTGGGAGAGGTGGGAAGATCCAGGCTCCCACAAGCGCAAAGCTGAGACATCCCAACCAGCTGTGGGACCCCGAAGTCCTGCGGGAGGTGACCATGAGAGACTTCATTCTCAGCCGTCAGTGAGAGTTGGGAACAGGACAGCCCCTACTTCCCACCTCCCCACAGACCCCTGAAGCTCTCCTTCAGGCACATTTTCACCATCGCTTACCTGCCCACCTACCCAAGATCAACCATGAGCGCCTTGGGGCTCCCAGGAGGCCTGGAGCATCCCCATGACAAGGGCCAGCCTGTGGCCACCCCCCAGGGTCTCCTGGGTGCCTATGGTGCCATGGGCTGAATAGACAAATGCTGAACACCAAGTATTATTCCAGCACCCACAGGATATACATAGACAGAGCAGAAATCTGCTATCTTTTAAAATTCCTTTAAAGGTGTATTTAGTTGGGGTGGGAGAGAGGAGCACGATGGCTCAACTGGTTAATTCTCCCTTCGTAAGCATTGGGATTCCATGTGGGTGCCAGTTCCTATCCCGCCTCATCCACTTCCCATCCAGCTCCCTGCTTATGACCTGGGAAAGCAGTGGAATATGGCCCAAAAGCTCCGAACCCTGCACCCAGGTGGGAGACCAAAGAAGCTCCTGGCTTCAGATTGGCTCAGCTCTGGCCATTGTGGCCACTTGGGGAGTGAACCAGCCAACAAAAAATCTTTCTATCTCTTCTTCTCTCTGTAAGTCTGAGTTTCCATAAAAATAAATAAATCTTAAAAGAGAAAGTGAGAAAGAGAGAGAGAGAATCTTCCACCAGGTGGTTTATTTCCCACGCATCCCATATGCCTGCATCACCTGGGTCTGGATCAGACTAAAGCTAGAACTCAAAACCCCACCCAGATCTCCCAAGTGGGTTGCATCCTCTACTGCCTTCCAGGTACAGTAACAGGGAGCCCAGTCGAAGGCAGAGTGGTTGGGACTGAAGTGTTGCTCTGACATGGGATGCTGGTGTCACAAGCAGCAGCTTACCCTGCTCCATCACAAGGCCTACCCCAAAGACCTGACCTCTTGAGGCTGGCATTGTAGAGGAGGGAACAGGTAGCAGAGTAACTGCTCAGCAAGGGGAACAGTGAGTGCCTGCAGTGGTCAAATGTCCCTTGCCTATTTTCCTCCCCTCCACCTTGGTGTCCTGCAGACCAAGCCCCCAGCTCACAGATGTGTGTGTTGCCAGCCTGCCACCCAGGTTCGTGCTTCATGGGTGTCCAGACCCAGGTTGCATACACCTGCCAGGGCCCAGGTGCACAGGTGCACAGGCCTGGTCTATAGGCAGTCCTGAGCCACCCCGGCTGCCTCTGACTGTCCTCTCCCTATCTCCCCGCCTCCGGATGGGGGGACCCCAGGCCAGTGATGGGCTGTTGGTGCGCTGGCAGAACAAGACGTTGGAGAGCCTCATTGAGCTACACAACAAGCCACCCGTGTGGAATGAAGACAGCGGCTCCTACACACTCAACTTCCAAGGCCGCGTCACGCAGGCCTCCGTCAAGAACTTCCAGATCGTCCATGCGGATGACCGTGAGCACCCAAGGGCCCAGCTTGGGCTGCTCCTCTGCCCCACCCCAGGACACCACCCCTAGCTCAGGCCTTCCCCAATGTTTCCACCATCCCCTCTTTCTCTTTCATGAACCTGACCCTAACCTCAAAGTCACTTTCTTCTTCTTTTTTAAAGATTTATTCAATTTTATTGGGAAGTCAGATTTACAGAGAGGAGAGACAGAAAGATGCCCCATCCACTGGCTCACTCACGAAGTGGCCATAATGGCCAGAGCTGAGCCGATGTAAAGTCAGGAGCTTCCTCCAGGTCTCCCACGTGAGTGCAGGATCCTAAGGCTTTGGACCATTCTCCACTGCCCCCCCAGGACACAAGCAGGGAGCCGAAAGGGAAGCGGAGCAGCCAGGACACGAACCAGTGCCCACATAAGATCCTGGCACATGCAAGGTGAAGACCTTAGCCACCAGGTTACCGTGCTGGGCCTAGGGTCAGTTTCTCCTCTCTGGCTGTGACACCGTTCCCAGGAGCCTCAGCTGTCCATCCCAAAGTGGGTGTCCTGGCACCCATGACACCTGCTTGCTGACTTGGCCAGACCATGGAGTGCATCCTGGAGCATTCTGGGTGAGATGGTGCTCAAGGGTAATAGAGACGGTACAGAGGTGACCTGTACTCTCAGCTCCTCCAGGCAGCTGGCCCTTGGAATATAACCTGCAGACACACAGTGCTTCGCAGCTGCCAGGCACTGTTCTCATTCAGTGTGTTAAACCTGTCCCACAAGTCTGTAGCGGATTACTATTACCATCCCTATTCTACAGCTTAAAAAACAAAACAAAACAAAACATGGAGGGCACAGAGAGACTGAGTAAACTGCTCAAAATCACACAGCTAATCAAAGGGAGAGCTGGGATTAAAATCCTGGTTGTCTGGCCTAGTGCTCAGGCTCTTAAAGCTACTCCTTGAAATGATTGTCAGGGGGCCTGGTGTGGTGGCCTAGCAGTTGAAGTCCTTACCTTGAATGCCTGGGATCCCATATGGGCGGCAGTTCTAATCCCGGCGGCCCCATTTCCCATCCAGCTCCCTGTTTGTGGCCTGGAAAAGCAGTCAAGGATGGCCCAAAGCCTTGGGACCCTGCACCCGTGTGGGAGACCCAGAAGAAGCTCCTGGCTCCATATAGGCACAGATCCAGCCATTGCGGCTACTTGGGGACAGAACAGATGGAAGATCTTCCTCTCTGTAGATCTGAGCTTACAATAAAAATAAAATAAACCTTAAAAAGAAAGATGATTATCAGGGCTAGTGCTATGGTGTTGTGCTATGGGTTAAGCTGCTTCCAGTCCGTGCCTGTTCCACTTCCCATCCAGTTCTCTGCTTAGCTCCTGGCTTTGACCTGGCCACTGGAGCCATTCGGGAATGAATGGTGGTGGAAAAGATACCTCTCCCCTCCTCTCTGTAACTCTGGATTTCAAATCTTTTTATTTATTATTTATTCATTTGAAAAGCAGAGTTACAGACAGACAGATCTCCCAGCCATTGGTTCACTCCCCATAAGGCTGCAGTGACCAGAGTTTGACTATTCTGAAACCAGGAGCCAGGAGTCTCTTCTGGATTTCCCACATGAGTGCAGGGACCTAAGCATTTGGACCATCCTCCATTGCTTTTCCCAAGCTACTAGTCAGGAGCTAGATCAGAAGCGGAGCAGCCGAAACTTGATATGGGATATCCATATGGAATACCAGCGTCATGGGAGGCAACTTTTTCCACCGTGCCACAATGCTGGTCACAAATAAACATAATTGTAGCAGAGAAGGGTTTTTTTTTTTTGAAAGAGTTGTTTATTTTTATTCGTAAGGTGGATATACAGAGAGGAGAAGAGACAGAGAGGAAGATCTTCTGTCCAATGATTCACTCCCCAAGTGGCCGCAACAGCTGGAGCTGAGCCAATCTGAAGCCAGGAGCCAGGAGCTCTTCCAGATCTCTCACGCGGGTGCAGGGTCCCAAGGCTTTGGGCCATCCTCAACTGTTTTTCCAGGCCACAAGCAGGGAGCTGGATGGGAAACAGGGCCGCCGGGATTAGAACCAGCGTCCATATGAGATCCCGGGCATGCAAGGCAAGGATTTTTAACTACTACGCTATCGTTCCGGGCCTCAGAGAGGGTTTTTTTAAAGATCTATTTATTTGAGCCTGACACGGTATCCTAGTGGCTAAATCTTCGTCTCACATGGGTTGGTATCCCATATGGGCACCGGTTCATGTTCCAGCTGCCCCACGTCCCATCCAGCTCCCTGCTTGTGGCCTGAGAAAGCAGTGGAGGACATCCCAAAGCCTTGGAACCCTGTACCTGCAAAGGAGACCCAGAGGAGGCGCATGGCTCCTTGCTCTGAACTGGCTCCGCTCCTCCTGCTGCAGCCACTTGGGGCATGAGCCAGTGGATGAAAGATCCTTCTGTCTCTCCTTCTCTCTGTAAATCTGACTTTCTAATAAAAAATAAATCTTAAAAAAAAAAAGATTTCTTTATTTCAGGATTGGCATTGTGGGTGCAGCAAGTAAGGCCATTGCCTGCCACGCCAGCATCCTATATGGTTACCAGTTCGTGTCTGGGCTGCAGCATTTCTGATGCAGCTCCCTGCTAGTGGCCTGAGAAAAAGCAGCAGAAGGTGCCCCAAGTCTTTGGGCCCCTGTTATGGATGTGGGAGACCTGGATGAAACTCCTAGCTTTAGCCCAGACCACTGCTGGCTGTTGCAATCATCTGGAGAGTGAACCAGGAAATGGAAGATCTCTCTGTCCTTCCACTCTCCTCAGAACTGATTTTCAAATAACAGCTTTTTTTTTTTTTTAAAAAAAAGATTAATCTGAAAGAAGATGAAGGAATGAGAGAGACCTTCCATGGCCCAAATACTACAAACACCTGAGCTGGGCCAGGCAGCCAAGAGTGAGAGAAGCTCTCCGGCTAGCCTCTGCTGCCCTGCCAGCTGCCTTGGCAGGGAGCTGGATCCAAACCTGAACTCCAGCATGGGAAAAGAGGAACCCCAAGCTGCAGCTTAACCCACTGCACCCATGGCAGGGAATCATTTGAGGGCTAACTCCATCTTTACCCAAATAAGGTCAAAGGACGACCCTGAAGGAGTTCGGGAAACAAGGTGTACAGAGAATGCAATTAAGCAAAAGCGTCCCTGTTGTAATCTAGGACAAGAGGGTCCCCACTAGGGTGAAGGGTTAGGTCTCTGGCTTCATACATAGCGTTGGGTCCATGCAATGCCATCCACACTTCCCCTGAGGAATGGGCCCCTGCTGTCCTCTGTCCTGGAGTCCAGGGTTTGGGGATGCCCTATGATCAGTAGTTTGGGGGTGTTATATGGTCAGCAGCTTGCCATGGGGGGTGCAGGGGAGAGGTGTGGAGTTTGGGACTTGGAACCTGGATCAGAGACAGGATAGGAGTGGACCACTTGCTGAAGTCAGGAAGGGGGCAGTGGGGAGAAGGGCTAGTAAGTTGTGTCCAAGATCTCCAGTGTGAAGAAAACTAGACAGGGTCCTAAAGTGCTTCATGCTTGAGGCATGGCCCTGGGCACGAGTTGTAAGATTTTGTCCCTGCCCTGGGGGCTTATAGTCTGAGGAGCTGTAAAGCTATAGATGGGGGTGCTGTGTAAGATAAGGGGGGGTGAGTACAGAGATGGTGGTTGAAGGTTAAGGCTCAAATGCAAGGTTAGAAGCTCTCCCCGCCCCCTAATACTGAGGGTGCTGCCTGCCAGGGTCGGCATATGAGGGGGGGGTCTCAGTCGCTCCCCATTTGACTTCCACAGCTGACTACATCGTGCTACAGTTCGGCCGCGTGGCGGAAGACGCCTTCACTCTCGACTACCGGTACCCACTGTGCGCCCTGCAGGCCTTCGCCATTGCTCTCTCCAGCTTCGACGGGAAGCTGGCCTGCGAGTGACCCCTGCCGCCCCGCGCGCCACCCCACCCCCCACTGGCCCGCCAGCCGCCAGCGAGAGCGAGGGATCCGGCTCAAGGGAAGTCCCATAGGGCCCCTCCAACTGCAGCCTCGATGGGAGACCCCCCTCCTCTGTTAGGGGGCTGAGCCCTCCCTGCCGCCTGGCGACCTCCGATCCTCGCCCCAGCCTGGCACAACCCCCGGCAGGAGGGACTCGGGCGGTCTCCCCGGACAGAGACGAAGAACATCTGGAGTGGCCACAGCACATCTGGCCGCAGAGTCCGCCTGCGCCGCGCCCCAGTCACTTCCTGTCGGGAGCAGTAGTCGGTGTTGTCTTAACCCGCCTCCCCCTCCGCACCCTTACTCCTGGACAACACGAGGCCGAGGAGTCGGGACCGGGTGGTGGGAGGGGAGCCTGGGTGACCGGGCTAGGGCAAGACGCCCGTGTCCCCCAATAAAGCCGTGCTCCCGGCTGAGAGCAATGAGGGGTTCCTGAGGGCGCGGGCGCGCCGAGATCCCGGGGCGGCTCCGCGCCACCTTCCCGCCCAGGCCCCGGGCGCGCCCGTCGCGGGTCCTACCGAGCCTTCGGCGGGCTCTCGGCGTCCGGCCGCGCCTGCTCCCCTGTCCCCCGCCCCTTCGCGGCTGGGGCCCCCAAGAAGCCGGGCTGAGAGGGAGGGCCCCGGAGGTCCGGGAAGAGAGAGAAAGACAGAAATTCGAGAAACAAGCCTCTCGGGGAGAACCAGACAAACCGGGTCCGGGCAGGCCGGGCGCAGCCGTCAAGGGCGGAGCCGGGCTTGGGAGCCCCGGGAGTTGGGGGGGGCGGGCGGGCGAGCGAGAGGGGGCGCTCCGCCTGGGCAGCTCGGGACGTGGCGGGGGGTTGGGGGCAGGCAAGCCCTGAGGCGGCCCGTGCACTAGGGTTCCGCCGGGGTGCTCGTGACGCGGCACCCACGGCCCCCGCACCGCAAGCAATCCGGCCCGCCAGGCGGGAGCTCCGCCCTGGACCCCGCCCCAGGCCGGAGCCCCGAGTGTCCGCACAGTGCTGCAGTGTGGTAGGGGCCCGGGGCGCCGAGGCTAGGCGGGGTCCATGGCTGTGTCGGGAGGCAAGGAGGGGGTGTCCCGGCCGGGCCCGGTCCGCCTGGAGCCCGGGGTCCGGCGGTCGCGGGAGTGGGCAGACCCCGAGCGGCTCCGCCTTCCCGGTCAAGGCCCGGCCCCCGCGCGCGCGCGCCCCGCCTCCTCTCCCGCAACCCCCACCCCCCGCCCCGGCTCCTCAACACAAACTTTCCGTCCCGCTCGCTCCCTCCTCCGCGCCCGGCGCCTCCCGCTCCAGCCCGGCTCATTCCGCACATTCCGGCCAGCCCCCTCCCCACGACCCCCCTTCCCCGGCCCCCCTCTCTCAGTCCCTCTCGGGCCCGGCGGAGCGGCCCGGCCGGAGCGCCCCCCCGAGCTCGGACCAGGTAAGCCCGGCGGACGCCGGCAGGAGGCCCTGTTCGCGAGAGGGAGTTGGTTGGTTGGTCTGGATGGGGGGCTCTCGAGAGGGGCTGGATCCCCGAGCTATTGTCCAGCCAGAACGCGAGCCCCAGATGTGGGTGCCGGGAAGTTTGGGAGGCAAAGGGGGAGACGAACTCTCAGGGAAGCCCCGCCTCCCCACCGTCCGTCTCCCCCTCCACCGCCTCACCCCACCCCTCCGCCCCGCGCCCGGGACGAGTGGATCGGGGGAGGTTAGGGAAGCCAGACGATCGTGTCCCCCCCCAGTGCCATGCCCCGGCGCCACCGTGCCGCGCCAGGGGTGCGGGCTGTGGGGGCACACGGCTGGCCGGGGCCTGCCAGCCGGGAGCTCGCATCCGGGGCGCCCAGTCCCGGTCTCCGCCGCCCTTTGGACTCCTGGAACCCGCCGGGCCCCAGCTCCACGCAGGCCTCGGGCCCGGCTGCCGGCGCCCAGGCCGGTGCCTGCGCGCTGTGTCCCGCTGCGGCGCTGGGTGGCTGGGAGGGTGCCTAAAAGTAAAGTTGCGTGCCCTGGGTGTGTGCCCCTCCGAGAGTCAGGAGCTTGGGTTTCCCCCTGCCTGTGCCGCTTGCCTCCGAGTGGGGGTTCCAGGGCACCTAGTTCCGGGAGAGGGCTGCTTTGGGGTTTTGGTCGCCCCACGACGTCCTCAGGGTCGCGATTGGACTTCAGCGAGTTAGAAGGAGGCTCAACTCCCAGGCCCGCTCCAGACCCCTCCATTGTCTGCCCTACCCTCTATTCCTGCCTGGGAGGGAGAATTGGGGACTGGGTTGCCTCTGTTTCCCAGCCAGGCCCCAAGGGCAGTGTCATGGAGACCCCACTCTGCCCCCTCTGCCGGGGAGGGGCCGAGGCAGGAACAGGTCTGGACGAAGCGGGGTGGGGGACAGGCAGCCTTTGGGGAGGGTGTTTCAGGGGCTGCTGCCTTGCTTCCGTGTCTCACCTTGCTCTCCAGGTAAAGGCAGAACCGTGTCAGGCCTGGACTTGCAGCCCAGGAGGCAGGGGCTGAGGGTGGGGGCTGGACACGGCGCAAAGGGGCTGGTGCCTGTAAGCAGGGCCTGCTGCGGCCGGCTCTGGGAACACATGTTCCACCTCGGTGCTAGGCCGGATGCTGGGGGCAGCCTGGGGCAAAGAGGGACAGTTCTGCTGTCCATGAGGTGGGGGTGGCGGGAAGGGAATTACATGTCTGTCCCTTCCAAACTCCTGCAGCCTCTTGCTCTAAGACGCCCCTCCCCTAGACCTACTCCCCCTACCAAAAAAAAAAAAAAAGAAGCAAGGTTGTAGTTTCCTATTCTTCTGGGTCCCTGCCCCGCTCTGCCAGGGAGGCAGCAGGTATCTCCTTCAGGAATAGGTTTTCTGGTCAGTGTGACTTCAGGATGGATGTCCCTCCTCAGGGAGGGGCCAGGATCCACAAGAAGTCTCCGGTTCCCGGCTTTCCTCCACTCAACCTAGGGAGGGCACCGTAATTAATGCTAATGAGTGCATTTGGGCTGGGGAATGGCTGAGTGGATTGGTCAGTGGTTGGTTGGCAGGAGGGAGCTGCATTTGTGTGTGTGTGTGTGTGTGTGTGTGTGTGTGTGTGTAGTCCTGTGCCTCCACCCCCTTGCCTTGGGGTTTGCAGACCCTGACGCTGGGACAGGGAGGGAGAACTCTGGAGCAGAGAAGGGCAGGGAATTAGGGTTGTGTTCCTATCTGGTCCTCTGACAAGCTGGGCCATCTTAGAGTCTCCCTGCTTAGAGTACATGACTTCTCAGGCCCCGGGTCTCTGAGTGCCTCCCAGAGATTCTATCTCTGAAGCCAGTGAGTTCTGGAGAGGTGAGTGGGTGGTGGATCCGGGGGTGACCCAGGGAAGGAGGCAGGCGTCACTGAAGACAGGCTAAAGCAGATGAATGTGGCGGAAGAGGCTGCCGAAGGCAGGTGTCAAAGGATGGGGAGGCCTGGGGCCGCTGGGGGAACATGGCTGTTCACGTGGCAAGAGGACCCAGGGGTGGCTCTTGTGCAGTGGCCACTTGGTCTGTGTCTCTGTCCTCCTGCCAGCCTCTCCTGGGACACCCCCACACCAGGGGCTCTGTGTGGTAGGTGAGTGGAGGTCCAAGCTGTCAGGCTCCCCAGCTCAGGGCTCTGGAAGGGAGGAGCAGAGGGGTCAGTGCTTGGCGAGCAAAGAGAAACGGGGAGCTGATGGTCCCAGGCCCCAGAGAGCCGGGAGCCCTCATGGCATGAGTGCTGCAGCTTCCTAGGAGGGAGCGGGAAGGTGCTCCTGTGACAGCAGAAAATAGTGGGTCCCTGGGGTGGCCTTGAGAAGCCCAGGCCTCCCAGGGGGCTTCTGGGCAACAGCAGCTTCCCCAGCCAGAGCTGGGGGAGGGGTTGTGGGTCACATGGTGCTCCCCCCGCCCTCGGCTTTGCCCGCCCCTCCTGCCAGCTGAGGTCGTTGTCCAGAGCTGCCTGCAGCCCACTCCCGGCAGGTGGTAGAGGAGAGCGGACTCTACCTCCCTCTGTAGCTGGGAAGGCATCCCCAGAGCCCGGGCCTTGGGGTTTCCTAGAGTGCTGATTGTTTCCTGTGCTCCCTGCCAGAGCCGAGAGGACAGGAAGCGATAGAGGCAAATGGGAGCGTGGGGGGGATCATGGAGCTGGGGGTGGAGGAAGGGTGTGGGGACACCAGGGAAGGCCAAGGATGGGGTGCTGCTAAGGAGGGGGTGCTGCTGAGACGGGGCGTGAGTCGCTGTGACACACAGCGCGTGCCACCAGCGTTGCGGTGTGCTGCTGCACACGTGTGTCTCCTGGTGACACAGGATGTGTCCGTTGGTATAAACAGTTCCACCGCTGTGTGCTGATGTATATGTGTGTGTGTGTGTGTGTGTGTGTGTGTGTGTGTGTATTTTGAGCCTGTGGTGTATGTGACCTGTGTGTGTAACGAGTTCATGACAGGTCCGTGTCTGTGACAAGTGAAATGACAAGATCCGCTCACCATGGCACGACATGCAGGCGGGCCGTGTCCCCGGACACAGGGACACGTGTGCAAATCACAGCAGCTGTGTGTTAGGAAGCCACCCGATGTGTGGGGCAGGCCCAAGACGGCTCCTTGGGTGGTCACTGTCTGAGCGTGGTGTGTGGGTACCAGACAGGGCAGCTGTGCCAGACAGGGCCTGGGCGCCAGTGCACGTGACGACATGGAATACTCTAGAAAAGGTAACCGTGAAGACTGGGAGAATGATTAATGCCACTGAATTGTGCCCGTAAAAATGGCTAACATGGTCCATCTTTGGAAAAAGAGCAGAGTGCAATTTCCAGATGTGGTTGTGAGGGTGTGACTGTGAGCCGGAGAGGAACGGCACCAGCCAACTGCCCTTTGTAGGGGCGCAGCCTCTTAGGGTGACAGCTCCTGGGGTTACCAGGGGCAAGGCGGGATGATTGAGATCTGGGAAACCTGCAGCTGACTCTCCCCCCACTTCCTTAGCCTGTTCTTCATTGGCTACCTGACACTCCCCCGCTCCCTGGAAGGAGGAGCAGGTGAGGGGTGTCCCAGGAGGAAATGAGGTGGAGGGTCTGGGAGCTGGGCCCCTTCTCTACATCAGACATGGGAACTCTGAGCAGGAAAGGAAGCCCTGAGGAGCCATCCTACCCCATGTGGTGGGAGAGGAGGGCCCCCTAGTCTTGATTCCCAAATTAGAAGCACATTAATAAACCGGGAAGGGTGGGAGGGGGAGGAGAAGGAGGAGACAGCCCCCACTCCCTCCTCCTGGCATCTGCAAATTGCTTCCTCCTGGAAGATTCAAGCCCCCACTGCAGGGAGCAGAGTCCTTCACAGCCTGGTGGGGTGTGGCCCACTTGGCACGGTCCCTCTGGGGTCCTCAGGCTGGAAGGGGGGATGGCAAACCCCCTCTCCTCCCCTCCCCTACCCCAGCCGCGTCCCAGGCAGAGCCCCAGCCACTTGTAGGGTGGGAGCCTCTGGCAGCTGGAGAACAGCTGGCCTGTGGTGGGGGCGGGGTGGGGTGGGGAGCCTTATTCTGCTGCCCTCCCATCCCCAGTCCCCCTGGTCTGGGGGGGAGGTTAGTGCGGCCTGACCTGGGCAAGCAGGGGCACTCAGCAGGGGTGGGGGGACTGCTGATTTGGCCAATCTTCTCTGAGTGAGGACATCAAGCACATTCAGGGAGAGCCCTTGGATACCGGAGTTCCCAGAGCTGCTGCCTGCTAGACCCAGGGCCTGGGCTTCCACGGGGAGGAGCCCACCCAGTCCCGGGCCCCCCAGCAGGGCAGCGCTCCTGTGGAGCCCAGCGCTCACACCGCCTGGCCCTCCTCCCCCACCTGAAGAGGCCTGGAGGCCTGGTGCAGGGTGATGGGGGTAGGGGTCCAGGCCTCAGCAGCTGCCCTGGCTCTGGCCTCCTCCCTGGAGCTGTCTGGCCAGTTCTTCCGGCAGATCTGGCCCCGGGGCTGGGGAGTGGGCAGCAGCATGCCCCTTATCTCCCGGAAGGCCCCAAAGCCTGCTCACCCGGCCTCCTAACCCCCATCCCATCCCTGCCCCCATCCTGAGGCACCTTGTGAGCCCCAAAGGGCCCAGCCAGGGGATGGGGAAAGCAGGTGGGGCTGGTCAGATGGAGGTGCAGGACGAGAGTCCACCAGGAGAGTGGGTTTGCAGGGGGTCAGGGGGCCTGGCTGTGAGGTATAGAGCAAGGGGCCTGGGGGACAGGGGGACAGGTGTGCTGACTCCTGCCTTAGCTATGCCCGCCGCCCCGCAAACCTTGCCACTCCCTCTGCCTGGGTCTCTCCTGGCCTCCGGCTTCCTGGCCACCCCTCCTTGGCTGGGGCCTGTCCTGTCTGAGTTTATTGGCCTTTCTCTTCTGTCCCTGTGGCCCTGCTCAGAGCTCTGGGGCTCTGGGTCTCATGAGGGCAGTCATTGTTCTCTTCCCCAGTCCAGCGTGGCATCCCAGACTGTCTGTGATCAGGGTCCCTCTATCCTGCTCTGCCTCTGCCTCTGGCCCTGGCACAGCCCACCTCCCCAGCCTCTGAGTGACTCTCCCACCAGCCTTGGCTCGGTGGTCTTGCTTTTCCACTTCACACACGCTCCCCTGCCGTCCCAGGCCAGCCTTCTTTCTCTCGGCCTGCTCTGTGGCCACTGGCTGCACCACTCCTTCCTCCCAGCTAGGTGAGGCTCAGAAATCTGGCCCTCTCAACCTGCCCGGCTGCCTTCCTGCCCCCTCCCCAAACCCTCCTGCCTGCTCACTGTGAGCCCCACACTTGTCAGGGAGCCCGTACCCACCCTACCTGGGGCTGCATCTAGCGAGGGTGGGGGCAACCTTGCCCTCATCCCCAGCAGAGCTGACCCTTCTTTTCTGCCCAGGCTGTGTGGAGGTTTCACACAGGGACCCTGGGCCTGCTATCTGCCTGCCTCTGCCCACCTGTGTGCCTTGCATGAGGGTGCAAACCACACACACACACACATTTGCACATGTGTACACCCATACACAGCTGTGGATTGGGGGTGCCACCTGCCTGCCACATCAGTGGGCACCACTGTTCTAGACAGTGGGTCTGGCGTGTGCCGAGGAGCCAGCAAGAGGCATGGTGGTCCCGCTGGTCTCCCTGACCTGACCCATGGGCCGCCCCCGCCTCCCCTCCCCCCCAGCAGCTGCCAGCGGTCCCAGCCAGGGGCCGCCCGCCCTGCCCCCCCTCTCCGTCCCAGCTCCCAAGTGCAGCAGCGTTCGCCATATTTGGCCACAGTGCTCCCGCGGGGGGCGGGGCGGGGCTGACATCACCCGGAGGGGGGTTGCTGCTACGGGGGAGGCAGGCAAGTTGTCATTCACAGTCCTGGGCTGCCAGGCCCCCCCAGGCGCTGGGCCCCAGCTGGAGGAGAGTGGTCTTAGCCCATCACAGCCCCTCTTTCTTTTCCTCCCCTTCTGACAGCCCCTTGGCAGTATCCCACGGGTACCTGGCGAGCCTTTATCCCCACAACATTGCCCAGTGCCCGAGTTCCCCGCCAGACTGAATACGGGCCATGGGAGAGACTCCGCAGGGGTCTCAGAGGGAGGGCCCTGGTGTGCTGTGGTGCAGGGGTCTGGACGCCCTACAGACCCTGTAGTTGCCCTCACAGCCAGGCCTTCATCCATCCCAGCTCCTTCCAACCCCCACCCCCACTTGCCTTGTCCCTCTTGGGTCACAGACTGAAGCCAAACTCCCTAGGTCCAGAATTCATCTCTAGTCCTGCACACTGTGTGTCCTTGGCAAGCTCTTTCCCCACTGTGTTTGTAAAGTGGAAATAGCGTTTGCCCATGGGGTTACCGCGAGGATAAAATGAGGTAGTACAGCAGAGGCTCTGAACCGGCCGTGGGGCAAGTATTAGTAGTGGGGATGCGAAATCTGACCCCACACCTGAGATTAGGCCCTCCTAGTACCCTTTCCTGTCCCTAAGGCCCTCCCAAGGAAGCTGGCATCCCCGAGGAAGGAACCTACCCCTACCCATCCAACAGGACTCCCTGCAGGTCTGACAGTCCCCGCCTGTCCACTCTGCACCTCTCCCACTAGTTTCAGGGTCTAGCCATCCCCCCGGGTCCTGATGGACACTGAGAATGGGGCTGGGGGTGTTGCTGTAGGGGGCGCTGGGGTGAGTGTGTTGGGGGCACAGGCTGAATGTGGATGTGGGCTGGATTAGTAACCCCTGCCTGGCCTGGCAGGGACAGGGAACTCAAGTTTACAGAGCCAGGCCCATCCACTGTGTGGACCAAGGTAGGGGTAGCCATTCGGGCGGTTTATAGGCTACTCCTACTGCTGTGGGGCCTGGAGGTGCTGGCACCAAAAGTGGGGTGGAGGAGCTGGTGGGTTGAGTGAGAAGCTATTGACCAGGCACTTTTTCTCAGCTGCTGCATCGCCAGCCAGCCAGCCAGCCAGCCAAGTCTCCCTTCTTGCAGGAACTCCTGAGTCCACTCTGCCCAGTCAGGGTTCTCCACAATGGCTTATCCAGGGGAAGGTGAAGCCACGCCTGGCTCTTGAGACTGGGGCAGTTTCCTACTGGGGACCCGGCAGCAGGAAGGAGGGGTTGAGCACTCCTGGGGGAGCCCCTACCATTGCTGCTGCTTCTTTTCTGGCTCCTCTGGGCGTCCCTCGATTTGCTCCCTGATGGCATGGAGAAGAACAAACCAGCATGAGATGCTAGGCTCTGTTATCCCTGCCATTGGTCACGTCTGGTCCTGTACCAGGCACTGTGGCTGCGGTCATTTAAATCTTAGCCCTCATGACCTCAAGGAGACAGACCCTTTCATTTTTTTTTTTAAAAGATTTATTCATTTTTATTGGAAAGCCGGATATACAGAGAGGAGGAGAGACAGAGAGGAAGATCTTCCGTCCGATGATTCACTCCCCAAGTGAGCCGCAACGGGCTGGTGCGCGCTGATCCGAAGCCAGGAACCTGGAACTTCCTCCAGGTCTCCCACGCGGGTGCAGGATCCCAAAGCTTTGGGCCATCTTCGACTGCTTTCCCAGGCCACAAGCAGGGAGCTGGATGGGAAGTGGAGCTGCCGGGATTAGAACCGGCGCCCATATGGGATCCCGGGGCTTCCAAGGCAAGGACTTTAGCCGCTAGGCCACGCCACCGGGCCCAGACCCTTTCATTTTTCAGAGAGCTGAAGAAACTTGTCCAAGGTCACACTGCTCTGAATAAACCACGCCCTATTTTCCCTCCATCTCAACCTGGAGCACCTGCCCCTGGGATGGGCATGGGGTGGGAGAATAACTAGAATCAGGGGGGACCCCCAGGCTCTTAACATCCTCTGTGTCACCCCTCATAGGCTCAGGCAGCCCAGTGGGCTCAGGCCCAGAGCCCGAAGCAACCAGCACAATAGCGTCCAACAGCTGGAACGCCAGCAGCAGCCCCGGCGAGGCCCGGGAGGATGGGCCCGAGGGCCTGGACAAGGGCCTGGACAACGATGCCGAGGGCGTGTGGAGCCCGGACATCGAGCAGAGCTTCCAGGAGGCCCTGGCCATCTACCCGCCCTGCGGCCGCCGCAAGATCATCCTGTCGGACGAGGGCAAGATGTATGGTGCGTGCGCGGGAGGCACGCGGGGGACACTGCACTGGCCTCCCCGCCCCTCCCCCTGCTCTCCAGCCCCTCACCCAACCGGTTTGGTGAAGACCTGGAGGCCCGCCAGCCCGCCACGGGGCGAGTCTGGGCGTGTGAGCCTGTATGTCCGGATCCTCCTCGTAAACAAGGCTGCCCCCCACCCCCATCCAGCGCAGCCTGCACCCCCACCCGTGCCCGCCTGCTCCTTCCCGTGCTGGCCTGAGTGACTCAGTGGGCCCAGGAAACTGGGTCAGTCAGTCCAGTCTGCTCCAAGCCTGGAAGAGGGTCCCTGCCCTGGGGGGAAGGAGGGGAGGGAGGATGACCGGGGCAAGGCTTAGCAGGTCACACAGTCACTCTCTGAGCAGGGTGCCCCTCAGAGGGTGGGCAGATTTGCACTTTGGACATGACTTGACCTTGAGGCTGGTTCCTGCTATCCTGCACCCCAGGTCTTCCCAGTAGTGCCAGGCTGATGGAGGCCCACCCTGCCAGCAGCCAGAACCTCAGCCGGTGTGGAGACCCCAGGGGCTGGCTCTTAGCATTAGAGCCCACTTGGGGTGGGGGATAGGGGCAGGCAGATGTTTAGGAGGGCAGGGGAAGCTGCCCCCCTCAACTGCTGTGCCAATGGCTGGGGCAGCCCCATGGGATATTTTTAGACAGGGTGGAGGGAGGGGGAGAGGGGCCCAGCGGGGCAGGGGCCGCAGGGGGGTCGGGGGAGGAGGAGTAACTGGGCTGGTTCTGTCACAGGAGAGGAATTTGGGGAATGTGGCTGTTCTGGGGAGACCATGGAGTTGGGGGACAAGGAGCCTGAATTGAGGGTAGAGGTGGACAGAAACCCAGCTACATGTTTGCATGCCCCAGCACCTGCAGAGCCAGGTCCTCAGGCACGGGTCAGCTGGACCTGTGCAGCAGACCGGAGCCCCTGGCCCCAGGCTCCCAGGGCGGCAGAGACACGTAATTGGTGACGGTGACATGGGGTGACAGGCAAGGTCATGGTGACACATCTTGACACAGACTGTCAGTGTAGGAGGCAAGCTGGAGGCCATCCACGCCTTTCTTCCAGGGTCTCCTTGCATAGCAGGAGCCCCGTCCATGTCTCTCATGGGTGTGCAGGGGGCAGGGAATGTTTTGCTGGTCCTTGGCGGCCCCAGTGTCCTGAGACCTGCAGCCCCAGTCTGTCTGCAGGGTGGCCTGTCAAGTGTCCTGCCCTTCTTTTCCCCTCTTCTGTGTACCCCTCGGTCCCTGACTCTCCTGCCGCTTTCTCCCACCCTGCTTGCAGGGTTTCCTGCAAGGAGGGGCGTGTCTCTAGCCCCAGTTCCTCCCTTTGCCCACTTTTTGTGTTTTTTTCTCTCCTCCCACAATCTAGGTCGAAATGAGCTGATCGCACGCTACATCAAACTGAGGACAGGGAAGACTCGGACGAGAAAGCAGGTAGGGAAACAGTTTGTGTTGAAGCCCCTCTGCCCTCACAGCCATTTCAGCCACCGTGCTGTCCCACTGCCCTCCTCAGAGCTGCCAGGGACCCAGATCCTCTGCCCAGGGAGCCTGGCCCAGGTGGTTTACTGGTTAACCAGCAAGATGGAGAACTAGTACAGAGGAGGGAGGCCTGGCTGAGCAGCAGGGCACAGTCCAGCAAGATACAAGAGTCTAAGCCAGGGAAGGCTGGGAAGGCTTCCCAGCGGAGGTGTCTTTAAGAAGTTGGGAGTCTGCCAGGCTGAGGGAAGGGAGCAGATCCACCTTTGAGGTCATTATCCTCATGTTGCACAGAAGGAAATCACGACCCAGGGAAGTTAGTTACCTCAAAGCTACTTGGCTGGCAGGTGGTGCCCCAGGACCCAACCCATGGGGCAGGAAAGAGCCAGGACTGCAGAGGTGAGTGGACGGGCTGAGGTGTGGAGGCCCTGCTGCAAGAGCCCTAGGGGACAAGTTGCCCTGCTCCGGGCAGCAGGAGCAGCAGGAGGGTGCCCCCCATCAGAAGGGTACTATACAGGGAGTGGAGGTGTTAGGCAGGGAACTAAGAGGGCCAGGTGAAGGTGAAAGTGAGCTGGGCACACTAGGCGATGACAGTTTGCCATCCTGGAAAGTGTGGTGATAGAAACCTAGAGGGGCACTGGTGGGTGGCAGGCAGGAGGAAGGCTGGGCGAGGGAACAGAGGTCAGTGCTGACCCTCCGCCCTCCCCACCTCTCTGTGTGACTGTGCACTGGGCAGGTGTGACCTGCTCACGCCCCTACCTCATGTCCCCTCCCTTGCCCAGCCTGGGCTTCGTCTTCAAGACCCCGTCTCCCCACCTCTGAGCTTCAGGCAGCAGGGAGAGAAACATCAGGGGGTGGCCCCACCAGGCCACCTGTCCCCTCGGGTCTGGTGGCCAGGAACAATGGTCCAGAGAGTGGTCCAGGAACACTGGTCCACGGGTTCCATGCCGTAAGAAACCCATGCCTAGTGTTTTTGTAATGCACATTTTTCATGAACTTCTTGGAAGATCCCACGTGAACTGCAGCCTAGCCTTGGTTCCATGGCCTTTTGGTGAGTCAATGAGACCAAGAGGCTGGCTAGGAACCGCTGCTGTGACTGCTGTTCCAGAGGCGAGCTCTCCCTGGTCACAGAGACTTGCTTGTCAAAGTAATCATTAAGCTTTGTCACTTTCAACTAAGGCCTGGGGCGAGGCCATCCTCTTCTTGTTTTCAGATTTATTTTTGTTTATTTGTGAGGCAGAATAGAGAAAGAGAGATATTCCATCCACTGGTTCATTTCCCAAATGACCACATGGCTGGGACTAGGCCAGGCTGAAGCCAGGAGTCAGAAACTCCATCCAGATCTCCTACGTGGGTGGCAGGAGCCCAAGCCCTTGGGCTGTCCACTGCTTTCCCAGGTACATGAGCAGGAAGCTGGATGAGAAGTGATGCAGAGGTTGGATCGGCTGCCAGCCAGCCACAGTGCCAGCCCTTCACTAGGCTCCTAATTCCACGTGCAGCATTGTGCAGGCATCCCAGACGACAAGGTTTTCCAGGCCGGCTGTCAGCAAGTTTAGAATGTGAAAAACCACTAATTTTGACTGTTTCGCTGGGATGGGGCTCTCCTAGCTGTTCTTTCCTCACATCCTGGATTTTATATTTAATACTCCTTCTATGTACTCTGTACTATGGCTGCGAGGAGTCACCATGTATTATACAGAGCAACTGACAGCATATGTTTGGTTTGGTTTTTAAAGACTGATCAATTAATTTGAAAGGCAGAATTAAAGAGAGAAAGAGAGAGAACTTTCATATTGGTTCACCCCAAATAGCCACAATGGCCAGAGCTGAACCTGGCCTGAACCTGGGAGCCAGGTCTCCCATGTGGGTGCAGGGTTCCAAGGACGTAGGCTATCTGCCACTGTTTTCTAGGTCATTAGCAGGGAACTGGATGGGAAGTGGAGCAGCTAGGACCCCAAAAGGTAACCATATAAGATGCTGGCAAGTAGGTAGTAGCTTTACCCACTATATCAAAGCACCAACTTCTGGGGTAGTTTTTATTTTACTTTTGCAAAGGAAGACAGTGTGAATTATTTCCAGACCCCTGCAGCACTTTGTAACAAGTACGTGTCTCCATACTGACAAAGCAGCTGGCAGATCCCTTGGGAGCTAAAACCCCGCCGACTTCAAGTGTCTGACACATGCTGCTGGCATGGCTGGGTGGTGAAGCCGCAGGGGGCTCTGAGCCAAGGCCACCTGGCTCCGAATCCGAGTTCTAGCACGGGCTGTGTAACATGCCTGCCTTGCCTTCCCTCACCATGCTTCAGTTCTGTCGCCTGTAAGTCAGGGATAGTGGATGTGTCCATACCATGTGCGTGATGTTGGCTATAAAGAGCATTTGAACCCATCTGTGTGACGTGGAGCACAGAGGCATGTGTGCTTAGAAGCCTCTGTGATGTCACTGTGTGATATCATCAGTCATTTTGCAGCACCTTCCTACACTCTAACCAAAGGGCCTCAGGGCTGCCCAGCCTCACACAACATTGGCTTCCAAGCTGTGATGGAGAAGAAAAAGAGAGTGTTCTTTGTGGGCTGTAGTCGAGAGGATCTGGGGATTCTGGAAACTGCTGGGGAAGCAGGGACCCATAAGGCTCTGAGATGTACTGGGCAGAGCCCCCACAGCAAGGGTCTGTGTGCCAGCCAGTGCCCCAAGCCAGGGGCATGCCCATATGGAGTGGGCTTAGTCCAGGTGTGCCAGGAGATGGTTGCAAGGAGAGTGCCTCTTGGGTCCAGATGTGTCCCTGTCCCTGTTATGTGCATCTGTAGAGAGGAGGGTCCACACGTGTGTCAGGGAGACGCCGTTTGCTACGCAGTAGCAGTAGGAACAGGCCTGCTTATCTAGGCCAGTGACTGTTGAATGGAACTTGGCCAGTGGCGCACAGAGGAGAGCTTGGCCAGCAGGCGCATGTTGCCCGTGACTGGCTGGTTAGAGTCCACATCCCTGAAGTTGCCAGTCAGAAGAGGTGGCCCTGTCTTCCCAAGGGGGCAGGAAGCGGGTGGAAAGACTCCTGTCCTTGGGCCAGGGCCAGCTCTGTGCCCGGGCATGCAGTTTGGCTGGCAGAGCTCAGGTCGGCTTTCAGCTCTTGGAGCGCCCTCCTGGCCAGGTGCTGTGCGCAGCAGAGGGCTGGGGTGCGCCGTTCCCGCAGCCCCCACGCGTGCCTCCTCACTGTCTGTGTTTTCCTCTTTGGCGGGGCGTGGGCCGGCCCCTAGGTGTCCAGCCACATACAGGTTCTAGCTCGGAAGAAGGTGCGCGAATACCAGGTTGGCATCAAGGTATGTTGGGCACGTGCCCGGGGCGTCCAGCCCCGCCTCGGGCCCTTCCCCACAGCACCTCTGCTGTTGTCTGCAGGCTGGGCCGCTCTGGGCCCCCACTCTGCCTCCTCTGCGACTGGAGCTCTTTCCTGGCCTCTCCTACCATTCTCTCTGCTCTCTCTCTCTCTCCTCTCTCTCTGCAGGTCTCTAGCCACCTGCAGGTTCTAGCCAGGCGGAAATCTCGAGAGATTCAGTCCAAGCTGAAGGTAGGGGGTGGGGAGGCTCCTGTCACCGGGTCCAGCCCCTCTCTGGCCCCAGGCCTGGGGCTGAGATGCCGTCAGAGGGACAGTGCAAGCAGCAGCAGGAACCAGGGGACTGCCAGCCTAGTAGTAGAAGGATGTCTGAGCGCCCCCCAAAGGCCCACCTCTGCTTGTCTACACTTTCTTTTTTCTTTTCCTCCTGAACGCTGCTTGCCAACTGCACGGGGACTTCTAGCAGGCAGGGCGAGGGGCTTCTGGGTGCTGGCCAGTGGGCTGTGAGCAGGTTGTGGGGCACATGATGTGACAAGCCCGTGTGTCTGTGTCTGCTGTGGCAGATGAGGATGTGACGGCCCTGACCTCTCGCCATATCCCTTGTTGGGGCATAGCGCCCGTTCCCCTACTCCCCAAGCATGGGACCGGAGGACAGAGGCGGCCCCCCCGAGCGCCCCAGGGTAGCCCACCATCCAGGGCAGCACCCCAGAGCAGGCAGCCCCTGGGGGCTGGTCCACAGCTGCCTCTAAGCTTGCTCAGGTTCCCTAGGTGGGCGTGCCTCGAGCCTGTGGGAGTGGTGGCAGGAGGCCGGAAGCCGTGTCCCCCGCCCCACTGACGAATCCTCCTCCCTCTCTTTTCACAGGCCATGAACCTGGTGAGTAGTACTTCCCGCCCCGGAGGGAGGGCGAGGAGAGGGCCTCTGTGTCACACAGGGTTGTGAAATCAGCTTTCACGGTTTGCAAGCACCTTTTTAATTTTATTGGTTTATTTTAAAACTTTAAGATTTATTTGAAAGGCAGAGTGACAGGAGAGGGAGGGTGAGACCTTCCATCTGCTGGTTTACTCCCCAAGTGCCTTCAGTAAGCCAGGGCTGGACCAGGCTGGAGCCAGGGGTCAGGCACTCTAGGCCCACCACAAGGGTGGCAGGAATCCAAGTTCTTTAGCCCTCGGCCTCGCCTCCCAGCAGGTTAGCAGGGAGCCAGCTGGATCTGAAGGGGGAAAGCAGGGACTCAAACCGGCACCCCAATATGGAATGCCAGCATCCCAAGGTGCAGCTCAACCTGTTGAGAATGCAGCCTGCACCTGCCCCTATATATAATATATGTAAATGAAAGGAACTCAGCAGTTCCCAGAGCTGTGTGCACTCCAGATCCCGAGGGGCTCACAGCACAGGTGTGGGCCCCGGGCCTCGGCTTCTCTGATGCCAGCTGAGCCATTAGATCCACCCTGACCCAGAACAAAGAGTGTGGGAGATCTGCTTAGGGTTAATCCTGTGCACACTGGGTTCTGCTGCGAGCGGGTAATGTCCAGTCTGGGGCCCCCGGAGCCCTGGCCTCATGTCACCCTTCTTCTCCAGGACCAGGTCTCCAAGGACAAAGCCCTCCAGAGCATGGCGTCCATGTCCTCTGCCCAGATTGTCTCCGCCAGTGTCCTGCAGAACAAGTTCAGCCCCCCCTCCCCTCTGCCCCAGGCCGTCTTCTCCACTTCCTCACGGGTACAGGGGCCTGACTGCAGCCATGGTGGTGGAGGCGTTGGGGTGGGAGGTCACTGTGGTGGGGGTGTGCCCTACGGCGTCCCTGCACACTGAGGGCCCTGGCTTGTCCCACCCTTGCAGTTCTGGAGCAGCCCCCCTCTCCTGGGACAGCAGCCTGGACCCTCTCAGGAGTAAGTATGGTGCTCATTCTTCCTCCCCTCCTCAGCCAGGTTCTGGCATCTGCTGAGCCAGGCTGATATTCTGAGGCAAAGCAGGGGAGAGCAGGGAGGAGGGGAGCCGGGAGGAGTGTGGGTGTCTCACTCAGTGCCTCAGGTAATGTTATAGGCAGGCCGGGATGCTGGGTTTTTCTTCAGTTCCAAGACGAGGCCCAGGCCCAGTGACCTGAAGGAGTGGGACGGGGGTGGTATACACATGCCATTTGCACATCACCTGTGAGACACAGCAGCCTTTTCTGGAGGTGGAACTGTGCAGGCAGCTGCTGGTATGGGGTGGGGGGACCGTGCACCACGGGTCCCGGATGATGGAGAAGGAGCGCCCTCTGACCTTGCTCTGCCCCTGTCTGCAGCATCAAGCCCTTTGCACAGCCAGCCTACCCCATCCAGCCACCCCTGCCGCCAACACTCAGCAGTAAGTGTCCTGGTCAGGGGAGAGGGGTAGTGGGCAGCTGTGTGTGTGTGTGTGTGTGTGTGTGTGTGTGTGAACAGGGGTGGGGGTAGGACTAGCCTGGAACCACCTCTAACCTTGCACCATGTGGCTTCCAGAACCCTGCATGGCGCACGCGCCACTATGGGTGTAGCACATTCATAGCTCTGTGAGTCAGAAATGGCCTTGCCGTAGGAAGTGCCCTGAAACCTTAACAGGCCTCTCTGAGTGGTGGGATTCTGGGAATCATTGTTTTCCTTTTTTGCTTCCTTCCTTTGTGTTCCTATTAATCTGTGTCACAGGTGGCTCAACAGGCCAATCTTCCCCCTCAAGCACTAGATTCCATATAAACACCAGTTCATATCCTAGCTGCTTCACTTCCCATCCAGCCCCCTGCTTGTGGCCTGGGAAAACAGTAGAGAATGGCCCAAAGCCTTGGGACCCTGCACCCGTGTGGGAGACCCGGAAGAAGCTCCTGCTTGGCTTCAGATCAGTTCAGCTGTGGCCACTGCAGCCACTTAGCAAGTGGACCAGTGAATGGAAGATCTCTCTCCTTCTCTCTGTAAATATGCCTTGCTGATAAATAAATCACATACATATATATTTTTAAGGTTTTTTTTTTTTTTAAACTGGAAAGGCAGATATACTGAGAGAAGGAGATACAGAAAGATCTTCCATCCACTGGTTCACTCGCCAGCTGGCCATAATAGTCAGAGCTGTCCTGATCCGGAGCCAGGAGCTTCTTCCAGGTCTCCCACGTGGGTGCAGGGTCCCAAGGCTTTGGGCCATCCTTGACTGATTTCCCAGGCCACAAGCAGGGAGCTGATTGGAAGTAGAGCAGCCGGGATACAAACTGCCATCCACATGGGATCCTGCTTGATGTAAGGTGAGGATTTAGCCACTAGACTACTGCGCTGGGCCCTAAATCATATATATTATATATGCTATATATATATGAAAGGCAGAACAACAGAGAGGTCTTCCATCCACTGATCACTTGCCAAATTCCAGTGACAGCCAGGCCTAGGCTAAGCTGAACAAGGAACGGTGTGGGTGGCAGGAATCTAAGTACTTGAGTCATCCTCTGCTGCTTCCCAGGCACATTAACAGGAAGCCAAATCAGAAGCACAGATAACTGGGGCTAGAACTGGCAACTCCTGTATGGGTTGTGAGTGTCCCAGCCAGCCACTTAACCTTCTGTACCACATTGTTCAACCTGGGAAAATGTCCTTGAAGATTACCATTGGGACCAGCGCTGGCAGTTGTGCAGGTTGTTCACTGTGCAAGCACAGCTGGAGGGGACTCAAAAGTGAACCCAAGTCCCTACACAATGTGCACTAGGGCTGGGATGGAGTAGGGCAGGACCAGAGCCTGCGCATATACACACCAGGCTCCATCTCCCTGCCAGGCTACGAGCCCCTGGCCCCACTGCCCCCAGCCGCTGCCTCTGTGCCCGTGTGGCAGGACCGCACCATCGCCTCCTCCCGGCTGCGGCTCCTCGAATACTCGGCCTTCATGGAGGTGCAGCAAGACCCTGACACGGTAACGTGTTTGGTGAGGGTGGGGGTGAGGCTTTGTGCCACTGCAGCTTAGGGCCACTGGGTGGGGGTCTGGCCTGCTCCCCTGACCCCATCTGGGTCCCCCTCCCCACAGTACAGCAAACACCTGTTTGTGCACATCGGCCAGACCAACCCCGCCTTCTCAGACCCGCCCCTGGAGGCCGTGGATGTGCGACAGATTTATGACAAGTTCCCCGAGAAGAAGGGAGGCCTGAAGGAGCTCTATGAAAAAGGGCCCCCCAATGCCTTCTTCCTCGTCAAATTCTGGGTAAGCCACCCACCACCAGCCCTTTCGCCAGGCCGCCTTCTCACAACAGCCCAGGCTGGGGACCTTGGGTAGGGTGTGCAGGTGCTGGGGTGGGGACCTCACAGGCCCTCCTCGCCCACAGGCCGACCTCAACAGCACCATCCAGGAAGGCCCTGGCGCCTTTTACGGGGTCAGCTCCCAGTACAGCTCTGCTGACAGCATGACCATCAGCGTCTCCACCAAGGTGTGCTCCTTCGGCAAGCAGGTGGTGGAGAAGGTGGAGGTGAGTGGGGGCCGCCAGGGTGATGTGGCAGGGCCAGGAGGAGTGGGCGAGTTCCAGGCTTAAAGGGCGGCTCCTCTGCGGCTGTCTGCAGACCGAGTACGCCAGACTGGAGAACGGGCGCTTCGTGTACCGCATCCACCGGTCGCCCATGTGCGAGTACATGATCAACTTCATCCACAAGCTCAAGCACCTGCCAGAGAAGTATATGATGAACAGCGTCCTGGAGAACTTCACCATCCTGCAGGTGCGGCAGGCGGGCAGCGGGGCTGGGGGCGGGTTTCCGGGAGAAACCAGACTGGAACACGGAGAGAACGAGGGTCTGGCCAGCCACTGCCCCCTAGCCCTGTTCCACCTGACTGTGACTCTTCCTGCCTGCCTTCCAGGTGGTCACAAGCCGGGACTCCCAGGAGACCCTGCTGGTCATTGCTTTTGTCTTCGAAGTCTCCACCAGCGAGCACGGGGCCCAGCACCACGTCTACAAGCTTGTTAAAGACTAGGGTTCCCTCAGGGCCCATCACAAGGATGCAGGACTGGCACCCCTGGGGGGTCCAGGATCGAGGATTCATCCATCCACCCATGGAGCCTCAGGCCCAGGATGCAGGCGACCTCCCCACCCAAGCCCAGCACACACACTCCCTGCCACTGTTCTGCGCTTTAAAGTGGAAGAGGAGGGAGGCTCTGCCATGGGCAGCAGGCCCACTCCCACACAGCTCTGCTCAACCTCAAATGACTACAGAGGGCTGGGGATGAAGGACCCCTTCTGGGCTCCTGCAGGATTGACTATTGGCCACCCTAGGAGTGTGCAGTGGGAAGGAGTGGCAAGGTGGGTTCAGGATGAGGGGGCCCCCCCTTTCCTGTCCCCCTCAGGGTGCTGTCCTCAGAACCTGCAGCAAGCTGGGCCCATTAAGGCCCCAGGGAGAGCGACAGAGCCCTGGCTTACACTACCTCCCTGTGGCAGGGTGTGGTGCCTCACCGAGGGCCTGGAGAGCACCTCTGTGTGGTAGAGGGGCTCCACAACAGCTCCTTGTTGGGTGCCCCCAAGAGCCACTGTGCAGGGACAGGCCCCAGCCTGTAGTGACATGCAAGCAGTTGATACCCTTCTCTGCCAGACTTGGGGTTGCTGAACCCTGGAAGGTCCTGCTCCCTCCTGGCCTTACCCACCAGTTTCCCAGCCCTTGCCACCAGCCACCTCTGGATATTTATCTCATATGAAGTACTGTGCCCCGCCCAACCTCCCTCAAGACCCTCACAGTTTGCATACCGCTCAGGCCACTTCCAAGCCCCACCTAGGTTTTGTAATGTATATTATATATATTTTTATGTATTTTTTAAGTCAGGCTGTGATGGGTTATGTCACAAATGCGACTCTAGGTTAGGGCACTGGTCCTGAAGACCCAGCTCCTGCTCCAAAAATTAAAGTTATTTCTCAATGGGTCAGTCACATGACCAGCTACGTGCCACATTTTTGGTTAGCTCGAGATGGGCATGAGACCCTCAGGTCCTGACGTCACTCCCACTGTGCTCACTTCTTGCCCAGGGAAACCCTGCAGACCTGGCCAGCTCCTACCCTCCTGCTGCTCAGTTTGAGCTCTGGGCCCCTCTACTACAAGACTGGTATAGGGCAAACTGCTGTGGCAGTCTGGGAAAGACCGACCTCTCCCTGTTAAGGGGCTGCAGCTGCCCTATCCTTTGCCATGCCAGCCCAACCAGCAGGTTGGTAGGATTAAATGCACTCCTCATTCACTGTGAAGGCCAAGCTTCAAGTTCTATTAATTTGGGGAGTCCTGGAGAACCACTCAGATGGCATGCCCAGCGCATCCCAGACCGAAATGCAAGGTCGGAGATAAGCAGTGCCCAGACAGCTCGAGTGTAAACACCACTGCACACCTACTGGGGAGGAGTGCAACCAGACTCTCCCTGAAGAGTCAGGTACGCTTGTAGAATAGTTACCCAATCCATTGCTTAGCTTAAACCCAGGCTACCGTCTAAAAACTAAAGTTGAGATGTGTCAACATTTAAAAAGCACAGCCAGGCACTTTCTGCGCACAGACTGACACCAGCCATCAATGTGAGGACCCCAGCCTCTCTGAGGCACTTTTGGACCCTGCTTGCCCACCCACTCCAGGGGCTGGTCACTCGCAGGCAGGTCAGACACACACAGGTTTATTGCACAGCCTAATACAGGCGCTGAGGCTTGCCCATGGTGCTCTTTATGTACAAGGCCCGCACATTCTGCCAGTTCTTCTTGAGCAACGACACCAGGAAGTTGACAGCCAGGTGGATGTTGTACACAAGCTCATCGTCGGTCATCTTCACATGGCCAACAGCCACAGCCAGACACAGCACCTGGGGAAGGCAGATGACCAGCTCGCACCATGGGCACCCCGGCCCTCCCTCAGGGACCAGGCTATCCAGAACTCATTTCCCAGTCAAACTGTAAGTGTGCACCTTACCTTCTTCATCTGGAACTTGATGGTGGACTTGACCTCGTCGACTTTGGCCACCATGTTCTCATTGTGTGTCAGCAAGGAGGGGAACTTGCCTGCTTTGTTGAGGCCCGGGCCCAGGATCCGAGGAATCTGTTTGATCAGGGACTCCGATGCCAGGAAGGCGTCATACTTCTTGGCTGGTGATGAGAAGCCCCTGGGTGCTCAGGTCTCATGCAGAGGCCAACTCCCTCCAGGCCTCACCGGGACCCACATTCTCGCCCCCCACCCAGCTCTGCCTGATGCTAAGCTCCCACCTCAGTGATCCTGACATCTGGCCCATACCCACGTGCAGTGCAATGGACACTGCAGTCCACATAGGATAGAGCCTGCATGCTCACATCCCTGGTCATCTCACAACCTAGGACACCAGGCCCTAGATGTCAAATGCCACACAGGTGAACCAACTCAGGAAGCACCTAACCCACAGCTCCCCAGCAGCTGGCCACGCAGCGTATCCACAGGAAAACCCCACAGTGCGAGGCCGAAATCCCTCCTCAAAGGCCAGTGGGTCCCTGCCTGGGAACTCCACCGCAGCACTCACCCAGCTTCTTGACGAGTTTCTTGTTTTTGTTGAGCTTCTTGAGCGCCTCGATGTCCATGTGGGGGATGTCCACAGCCTTGGCCTCATCGCAGTGCTGCTGGTCGCCCAGGACACACACCGAGAACTTGGGGCGCGGAGTGGACTTGAGCCTGTGGTTGCCAGGTTTGGGGGACACACACACACGCGTCAGGTGTCCTGCTGCCCCCCGTTGGCGCAGGCAGGTCAGGGAGGGTCTGGGAGTCTTACCCAGAGCGTCCAGTGTCACGAACAGCCAAGCCCGGCTTCCCAGGCTCGGCCGGCGGGCTCGGCCAAGGCCTCCCCACGCCTCCCCTCATGTTTTACGACCCAGGGTGGGGGTCCGTCCAGCCAGGCCCGCCCGGGGCACGTCTGGACTCCCCTGGCGCAGCAGCAGCCCGCGCGTGCCGGGCCTCGGCTCATGGGGGGCAGGGTGGGGTGCAAGCGGTGCCAACCTGACGGTGCCCGAGAAACGCTTGTCCTTCTGGGGGTCGTAGTTCTTGAGGCTGATCTGCAGCTCCACCGTCTCCAGGAACCTCGGGGAGGGAGGACAGGCGAGGTGAGCGGCCAGGGGAGCGCAGGCCCGCGGACGCCCGGCCCGCTCCGGCCCCGTCCCCCGCCGCGCCCACCGCCCCGCGCCGGCCCTGCCCGCCTTACTTGCGGCGCTTGCGCTGGTTCCCGTGCAGGACCTCCCGCACCGCCTCGTACAGGGTGTCGCGAGAAACTTTGCTGCTGTGAGGACACAAGTCGGAGCGCGCTCAGGACCCGGGGCGCCGCCACCCCAAACCCCCGGCTGACTCGGGCCCAGAGCGGCCTCACGGCAAAGGGCGGCTCGAGGACCCCGCTCGACTCCGCCCGGCCCCAACAGTGCACCGGGAGAAGCCAGATGGACGCGGATACAAACATACAGCTCTCCATACCTCATGACTGTTCGCCTCGCGATAACCGGAAGAGAAGGACTCCTGGCCGGCGCATGCGCTCAAGTAGCACTGCGGCTCTCGCGAGAAGTGCGTGTGACGCGACCGGCTGGTTGCCCGGGGCCGGGCGGGTCGTGCCGCCCGGCGCTGTAGTGCCGCCCGCGGCCAGCGGGGGCGCCGCCGGGCTCGCGCGAGGACCCCAAGGGACCTGCAGGTGTCCTAGCCGGGACGCGGCCAGTCTGGCACTAGGCAAGGGGCTGCGTCCGGGGCCTGGGCCTCAGGCGTGCCCCGCGCCGGCCACAGCACCCTGATGGCCGCCCACAGCGTGCATGCTTGCACCCCGATGTCTGCACACGTGTGTCCTCCGTACCAGCTGCTTGCTCTAGCAGGTACCCTCACCACCTGCAGGGCGGCAGAGCTGGGCAGCTGAAAAACGATGGGGCCGAGCCCTGTCACAGCCAGTAAAGCTCCCCTACTCCCGGCAACCTGCAGTACCGGCATCCCATATGGACACGGGTTTATGTCCTGGCTGCTCAGCTTCCTCTCAGATCCTTGTTCGTGGCCTGGGAAAGGGGCAGAGGACAGCCCAAGGCCATGGGACTCTGCACCCGCGTGGGAGACCTGGAAGAAGCTCCTGGCTCCTGATGGGTGCAGCTCCGGCCTTTACTGTCTTTCAATTCGATGCATTTTTTTTTTTCGCAAATGGGTACATATTTTTCAACTATATAGAAGATAAGCATAATCTCCCCTCTCCCCTGCCTAGCAGGCCCCCTTCCTCTCAGCCTCAAGTGCCCTTCAGGTCCCTCCCATGTCATGTGCCCAAACCCTCTCCAACTCCAGAATCTCCCAAATTTAAGTTCCCCCATTTCCACCCCACCCCTCACCGACTGTCATAACACACTGGATGAATTGCAGACAATTCGACAACTATCCCCTCCTCTGAGAAAGTTGCCCCTGTCGCTAAGCAGGGATTGGGGGTGCAATAAACACTGAGTTCATGGTAGGGCAGGCACAGCTTCTAATAGGACACTGAGGAATATCCTCCTTTTTCTTAAGTACCATTTGATAAATTATTCAAGTCATGTACAGAGCACAGGTCAGAGAAATGACACGTGGCCTCTCCAGCCTGGGTCGGCTTCAGGCACACCTAGGCCTGTGCGAGGGTTTCTGTCCCCGCAGCCTGAGAAGCAGTGAGGAGTGGGCAGGGCCAGCAGCCCTTGCACGGAGGGTTCATCCAGCTCCTTGGTGAGCAGGCCCTGGCCCTGCTCTCTCACTCCCCAGGAGCCTCAAGTGGGGAGGCAGCCGGTCCCTGGGATGGCCAGGCTCAGCCTTCATCCCGAGCAGAGGGGTGCCAGCAGTCACGTCCTCCGCGAGACGGCGAGGGTGCTCAGGGGGCCAGATGTCTCAGGGCAGCCTGCAGGGACTTCTTCAGGAAGGTGGTGTTGGATTCCAGGGCCGGGGCCAGGCGCATCTTCTGGGTCTCTGTGATCTGGGAAGAAGGAAGAGGCAGGTCAGAACTCCTGCCACACACACCCCTGCCCCTGATCTGTCCACCTGCTTGGGGGCAGAGGAAGCCAGGGTGCCAGGGCCAGGAGAGGGGGAAGAGGAGGCAACAGGTCACCTCACCTCCTCACCTCTCAGGGAGCCCACGCTGGCCATGGACCAGGAGTCCTCATGGCTAAGAGCTGACACCAGTCAGCAGGTGCTCGCGGCTCGCCCACCGCCCTCCCCACACACATAGCACACTCTCACATCACCTCGCAAACCGCCCATTCTACATGGCTGTGCTGCACTGAGCTGCCTCCTGACACAGATGGGACTCCTTTTGCATGCAGCTGTGCGCAAGTCCCTCCCCCACTGAAGGCCCGAGATGCACTATTGCTTTCTAAGGTCTGCAGAGTCCAGAACCCCTGTGCAACACATGCATGTTCCAGTGTCGATGTTTGTGGATGCAATGCATCATCTAGGTCTGTGACGTCACCATCCCCACTCCAAGAAAAAAGGGGCATGAATGGGGCAAGCATGGGTTTCACTGGCTACGAAGCCACTCCCTACATCAGGGTGGTGGGGTTCAATCTCAGCTCCACTTCCAACTCCAGCTGCCTGCTGATGTGCACCCGGGGGGGCAGCAGCTCACAGTTCAACTACTTGGGTCCCTGCAGCTTACAAGGGAGACCCAGGATGAGCTCCAAACTCCAGGCTTCGGCCCAATCCTGCCTCTAACTGTGGTGGATGTGTGAGGGAGGGAGAGTGAGCCAGCATGTGGAGGATCTCTGCCTGCTTCTGAAATAAATGTTGAAAGAAACGTTTAAAAGACATAAAGGGCAAAAAGCCTATATCCAAAAACACCTGCCTTCAAGGTCAAGTCCCAAACAAAACAGGAACCTACGACCTACAGAGCCCTCTGTAAATTGTTGCTAGCTCCAGCTGGGTAGCCCTGGGCAAGTGTTTTTTGTTTTGTTTTGTTTTAAGATTTAATTATTTTTATTGGAAAGCCAGATTTGTAGATAGAAGGAAAAACAGAAAGAAAGATCTTGTATCTGCTGGTTCACTCCTCAGGTGGTCGCAATGACTGGAACTGAGCCGACCTGATTGGAAGCCCAGAGCCAGGAGCTTCCTCTGGGTCTCTCATGTGGGTGCAGGGTCCCAAAGCCTTGGATCGACCACCCTCTGCTGCTGCATGGAAAGTGCAGCAGCTGGGACCAAGAAACTGGTGCCCACATGGGATGCCAGTGCTTACAGGTTAAGGATTAGCCAGTTGAACTACTGTGTCAGCCCCAGCAAGTAGCTTTAACATCTCTGAATCTCAACCTCCTAAGCCATGGAGAGAATAATAGTGTCTCTCCTGGGACTGACACACAGAACAAATGAGTAAGTCAGCATATGTGAGGGCCTCAACCCCGCTTGAGAGCCAGCAGGAGCCATGGAAGCATTAGTGGCAAGTGTTCAGGTAGTCCAACCTCTTCCCCTACCCCATCCACGCTTGCCATTTCAGACCCTGCCCCACCGACTACCCTCAGACCTCTCATGTCCACAGCTCTACTCCCTGCAGTGTCCCTGCCACCATCTCTGGCTCTTGGCTGCCACTGGCCCTTTCAAGTGTCAAGAAGCCATCCCAACTCCCACCCACAAAGAGGAGGACGCCTCTGTTTGCCAGGACACCCCCTGTGTACACCTCCCACTAGGCTTTTAGACACCACAGGTGTCTGCTCATCATCTGTGTCCATCTGAGTGGCCAGCACTGGGCGACAGGGTCACTCAAAGGGCAGTGGCCTGCTCTATGGTCTCTGTCACTATGGTCTCACACACAGCACATGGCTCAGAGAGGTGAACTCGGAAGCGAGCCCAGTCCCCAGGCCTGGGTTTGAACGTGTGGTTTTCCAGGTGAAGAACTAAGGGCTTTGTCCCCGACAGAAGTCCCCTCGTGGCCAGTCCAGGGCAGCCCCTGCCCCACTCACGCTGGCCTGGTACTTGGTCAGCACGGTCAGCACAAGCTTGGCGTAGGCCATGGAGGCAGTGGCCACCAGCCCCTCTTTACAGAGCTTCTCCATCAAGACATCGAACTTCTCGGGGGTCAGCTCCACCTGCAACATCGGAAGACGAGAAGGGCCTGAGTTCTTCATCCTGCCAGCCCCAGGACTAGATTCCCAACACACCACTTCCAAGCTAGGCCTCAGTTTCCAAATCTGTAAAGTGGAGCTCAGATAAAACTTGACCCTGCAGACTGGAGAAATGAGATAAATCAAATAAAACCTGACATGCAGGTCTGGCATGATATAGCTTAGCTATATCCTCTTCTTACATCCACCGGGATCCCATATGGCACTGGTTCATCTCCTGGTTACTCCACTTCCCATCCAGCTCCTTGCTTGTGGCCTGGGAAAACAGTTGAGGATGGCCCAAAGCCTTGGGACCCTGTACCCGTGTGGGAGACCTAGAAGAAGCTCCTGGCTCTTGGCTTCAGATCAGCTCAGCTCTGGCCAGTGTGGCTACTTGGGGAGTGAACCAGCAGACAGAAGGTCTTCCTCTCTTTCCTGTCTGTAAAATCCACAGGCAGTGAGGGGTGACGCTGGATGGCCCTGGCAGTGAGAGGTGACACTGGGTGGGTCCTGGCAGTGAGAGGTGGCACTGGGTGGGCCCTGGAGTCAGCTCTAAGCTACCGGCCTGGCAAATCCCGAGGACGCCCCACCACCATTGAGGTGCTCAGACACCCAGGAGCCCCTGGCCCTCCGTGGCCCCACCTGCTCACCTGTTGCTCTAAGAGTGACTGCAGCACCAAGAATGTCTCCTCCTTCCAGGGCAGATCCAAGATGTGCCTGCAGACCAAAGGCCGGGGAAGTGAAGCCTGAGCCTGGTGGGCGTCCACTACTCTGGCCCCCAACAGATGGGGTTTTTGGGGAGCCCACTGCTGCCCTGCAGCAGCAGTCCCCTACTGCTGGAGGCAAGTGGCCTCTGCTGCAGAGCCTGAGCGTGGCCTAGGAAGATGGCAACCTCAAGAAGCCCAGGGGCTGGCAAATAAGGATTTGATAATGAGAGGTACAAAGTCTCCTAAAGATGACCAGGAAGTGAGGTTGTGTTGTGAGGAGACCCAGGAGAGGAGCATGGGGGCAGGGGAGTCTTCCCTGGAGGAGCCTGTCCCAGTGTCACCTCGCTGGAAACGCCAGGGTGTCACAGTGCTGATGCTGGCTTCCTGGGTGGGCTTGGGTTTGAAGACTAAGAATCCAAAGCCCAGAGCAGGTGCTGGATAAGCAGGGGACAGTACGATTCAGGGGCTGTTCCCAGCTCATACGCCCCATGTTGTTTTCCACGTCTGTGTTCAATAGAATCATCCTGTTTCACGTATCTGTGTCTTTACCCAATTTCAACACTTAACACTAATTTAATATCAATTTTCCGGCACTGACTAGACGCCAAGAAGTGTGCATGCATTCCACATATTAGCACACTGAATCTCTAAAAGGATCCAAAAAGTGAGGCTCCTTTTCATTCCCTATGTGAGGACTGAGGCATGGGGAAAGACAGTGAGCTGTGTGAGCTCACTACACAGCTGGCAAGGCTGGGATGCGAAAGTGCATCTGTCCACTACCCCAGTCAAATGATGACAGCAAAAGTTGGGGTAAATGGAGGCTCTAAGGCTCATGTGTCAGCCAATGGACATTTCATGGGTTCCCTCATCCTTCAATCGGCGAGATTGGCAGCGTTTCAAAACTAGATAAACCATTTGGGCAGAACCCTCAGAGCATACACCACACTGGAACCTGGGCCCATATGGATGGCCGTTCCCCATCCCCGGGTACTGGGGCAATTGGGAGGCTGGGTGTGGTTTCTCCTCTTGTCTCTCCCCTTCCCCAGATACAGAAAGAAGAAATAGAAAAATTGAAAACAATGATCACACACACTTTTCCCTAACCCTTGATCCTTCCCACCCTGATCAACAATGTAAACATCATCAAAAGCAAAAGTTAAAAATTAAAACAGGAAAAAAAGTGCATCTGTCCAACTGCAGGGTGGTCAACAGCCGTGCCATTCACAGCCCCATAGCAGCGTCTACCAGCCCGCGCACGCCGCTGAGGCAGACAGCACTGGACCTGAAAGGTGCATGTACCAGGCCCCGTGCAGTGGCCTAGTGGCCAAAGTCCTCGCCTTGAAAGCCCCGGGATCCCATATGGGCGCCGGTTCTAATCCCGGCAGCTCCACTTCCCATCCAGCTCCCTGCTTGTGGCCTGGGAAGGCAGTCGAAGATGGCCCAAAGCCTTGGGACACTGCGCCCGCGTGGGAGACCTGGAAGAGGTTCCTGGTTCCCGGCATCGGATTGGCGCGCACCGGCCGTTGCGGCTCACTTGGGGAGTGAATCATCGGACGGAAGATCTTCCTCTCTGTCTCTCCTCCTCTGTGTATATCTGGCTGTAATAAAATGAATAAATCTTTAAAAAAAAAAAAAAGGTGCATGTACCGGCAACACCTGGACCACAGGTGGAATGCACAACCAGGAAACCGTGAGGGATGCACGGCTGTGCCAAAGCCTGGTGCCCAGCCCCAAACCCAGAATGTCGAATGAAAATGGAGGTTACGCTCGCACTCACTCCAGCATTAGCACCCGCGTGGCTGGCTCCAGGGACTTGTCCTTCGTGAGACAACACAGCAATTCTGTTTGAGGTAGACCTGGTGGATGGAGGAGGGCAGAGGGGAGAAGGCTGGAGGAAGAGACGGCAGGAGAAAATGGGGCAGGGGGACAGAATGGAGGGGCAGGACCAGGAAAGTCACGGGCATCTTCCCTCACTGAATTCCTCCCAGGGCCAACCCAGGGTGAAAGCTGCTAGGAGCAGAGAGGGAAGAGCCAGCAGACCAGGTACTGGGCCTAGAACTACCTGTGCCTGAGGCCTGGAGCATGGGGCCCAGGAGAGCTCTGCAGAAAGGGTAGGTGTACTTGGCACAGAAGGCAGTCAGGGCAGCTGTGAGCAGGCGGGAGGCCGAGGAGGTCAGGGCCAAGGTCTGCAGCCAACAGGCAAGAGAAAGGGCTCAGGGTTTCTCTGTAGGCCTCACCACTTGGACCCAGCCGGCGGGAGAGACACGTGCCACCCGCCCCTAGCTCCCGGGGGCGAAAAGCAGCTTGGTCAGCTTCCGAGAAAAGTCGGGCACCAGGTGGGCAGTGGTGCAGCAGGGTATCCTTTCTCTCCCACAGACCACCCAGACACCCCTTGCTTCCTGGCACTCCCTCCGGAGGGCCCAGACCCACCCCCCTCCCCAGGGTCCCTGACACACCGAGTGCCTGGCCTACCTACCCTCCCCAGAAAGAGGCTCCGGATCAGCACGGCTGCATTGCTGAGGCTAAGATCTGGTGACAGGGCCAGCAGCCAGGTGCAGAGCCGCAGGACGGCCGTGTCCGAGAGCTCGGGGAGCTGTAGCTGGGCACACAGCAGCTCCATCTGCAACAGCGGGAGGAAGGTGTGGGAGCACCGTGTCTGTCCCTGGCACACCGGGCAACAGAAAGGGGCCAGGCGAGGGTGCCCTACTGAGAGAGGGCAAAGGCTGAGCTAGCTGCCCTGGCAGAAGGGCCTGAGCCCAAAAGGAACCACCCTGAACCCCTGTCCCCAAATCTTCCATGAAGTCAGGAAACATCCATGGGAATAGGCAGGGAAGCATGGTGTTAAGTTCAGGCTGGCCTGCCCTCCTGGACTCACCTGGCAGGGGCTGCATTCGTGCAGCAGCTGTAGCTCCACTGGGGGGGCGTCTTCTAGCCCCTCCAACCCCTGGGGAGGAAAATCTCATGTCAGGGTGGGCAGAGCCTGGGTGGCAAGTCACTGGGGCCACCCCTTCTGTTAGTAAAGGCAGTGGTTGAGCTCCCGGAAGGTGACACGTGGCGAGAGACACATGCTGCATAAAGAAGTTGTGCCAACAGGGCCACCCCTGCGACAGCATTCTCATGGCATCAGACGCAGCCCAGGGGCTGGGTGAAGCTGAGTGTGGTCCACATGGGATGGTCATACCATGACGCCCTTGCCTGACGATAGCCCTCCAACCCTGCCTCTGCCCAGGCCAGTCCCTGCCTCACAGTGGCAGGTCTCTGCAGGCACAGCTGAGGCCTGGGCAGGAGCAGAAGGAAGCAAACAATGAGCAGGGCAGGGCCAGTCACCTTCCCAAGGGTCTTGAGCAGCTGTTGCAGCCTGGGAAGCTGGTCCTGTGGAGGAGAGCCCAGTCAATGCCAAGCCCCTATCCTAGCGTGATGCCCTAGGCCTGGCTCCCTTCCCTGCCACCCTCCGCCCTTCGGTGGGAGCCAGTGGGCAAAGACGACTCAAAAGAGCAAGACTGTGAAGCCTGTGTCTGAAAACGTGACCAAGAATCCCAAATAGGCAAGGCCGACTGGACGTGTCTCCTGTGCGCCCAACCGTTATGGGGAGGAGCGAGGCCTGGGGATGGCAGGGCAGGCAGGGGCCGGCATCATTTCCTCCACCCCTATAGGATGGGGCAGTGGGGCCAGTTCCAGAACCTCTCCCTCATCTGGATGTGGGTCTTAACGGCCCCTTTCCTCACCCCCTCCTTGTGTGTGGAGCAGCAACTGGATGCCCTCCACCCCTAGCACCTGCCTCGGCTCCACAGACCACTCAGCCCACTGGGAAACAGCTACCCCAGTTTTGAGGGGTCCCTCCGAGCCCAGTCTCCGTCCCCTCACCACCACCACCCAGGAGTACCTGGATAGCTTTGGGTAACTCTAAGCTCTCTGCAGGGCCCTGGGCGGCCTCCAGTCTCCGGCCAGCCTCATTGCTCTCAACACCCACGACATGGTCATCCTCAACGGACACCGTGGCTCCTTCATCTGCCAGGGATTCTGGTGATGTCCGTTCAGAACCTCCTTTCTCCTCCTCCTGAACCATCACCTCTTCCTCGTCTTCCCATTCTGAACAACGGAACCTTTTCGGGGTCCTCTCCCCATCAGCTGTGGAAGGCTCTCCCTCGGGTTCCTTCCTGCGTATCCCACGTGGCCTCTGGGAACCCGCGTCCTCTTCCACTTCTCCCTGCTCAGGGTCTGGTACCCGGGGCGACTTCAGCCCCCGGCCACCTTGCCCCAGCCGCCTGCACAGACCTCGGAGCTGTTGCTGGCATCTTTCAGACAGTGGGCAGGCTGCCTGGAGCGGGGGCCCGGCATCCCTCCGCAGCAGTTCCCCCAGGGCCCCGAGCCAGGCATCAGACTCCGAGCCCGAAGCTTGCCCAACTATCTTCAGCACCGAGAGAAGTCCGCTTTCAGGCAGCGCTGGTCTCATGGCCATCAGCAGGCACAGCAGGTTCCTCTGGCATAATTGGGGCAACCGCAGCAACAGTGGTTTCCTGGGGAGCAGTTGGAGAGTAAGCAGTGAGAAGCCAAGGGTGGGGATCACCAAGACTGGCAGGCAGCGCTGGCTGACTCTCCTGACGACAGCTTCAGTGTTAATCAAGAGGCCTGAGCATCCATTACCCACCCAGCCCTCACCTTGCTGACACGTTTCAGCTGCTCCTTTGCCACTTTCTGTGTATTGTCCTCAACTACACTAGTCATGGGAACGTGGTCAAGCAGCATTTCTGTTCGTGGGAGCAGCTGGTTCCCACCAGAGGTATTGGGGGAGGGAAAAAAAACCCCTCAAGGAACCAGCATTGTGGTACACAGCAAGCTGTGCTTCAGCCTGCAATGCTGGCATCCCATATGGGTGCCGGTTCATGTCCTGGCTGCTCCACTCTGGATCCAGCTCCCTGTTAACAGCCTGGGAAAGCAGCAGCAGATGGCCCAAGAACTCAGGCCCTGACACCTGTGTAGGAGAGCTAGAAGCTCTGGACTCTTGGCTTTGGCCTGGCCCAGTCAGTCCTGGCCACTGCAGCTGCTTGGGGAGTGAACCAGAGGATGGAAGATCCCTCCGTGTCTCTCTTTCTCCATTTGGAATTTTGCTCATGTGGGAGAGCTGATGAAGCTCCTGGCCTATGGGTCTGGCTACGTGGGGAGTGACCCAGTGGCTGAAAGATCTGTCTTTCCCTCTCTATAAGTGACTTTAAATAAGGAGCCAGTGCATGGCTCAACCAGCTAATCCTCTACCTACAGGCACCGACACTCCATATGGACACTGGTTCAGGTCCCAGCTGCTCCACTTCCCATCCAGCTCCCTTGCTTGTGACCTGGGAAAGCAACACAAGATGGTCCAAGTCCTTGGGACTCTGCACTCACAAGGGAGACCAGAGAGAAGCTCCTGGTTTTAGGTTGGTGCAGGTGCAACTCCATAGCCATTGCAGCCATTTGGGAAGTGAACTAGTGGGTGGAAGCTCTTTCTGTCTCTCCTCTCTGTAAATCTGCCTTCCCAATAAAAATAAATACATCTCAAAATAAGTAAGTAAATCATTTAAAAAAAATCAGTATTATCCAGAAAACTGGAAGTTAGATTCCATCCTGTTAAGGAAAGTGATCTTGCCTTAAAGCGATTATGTTTCAAAGGGGATTGGTTGGAGCCACCCTGCATAGCTGCTGATTCCACTGAACTGTCTGAACCATTTCTGTGCATTTTACCATGAACAAACGCTAACCTGTAGATGTGCCGCCTTTTTAGAGAAGGAAACACATGATCCATCGATCTGCCACCTCCAGAAACCCCGTGTTCCCTCCCGCGGCTGCTGGGTGTCCTTCATGCCCACTCCTGGCCCCTCCAGACCCCTCCTCACCCCCTTCAGGCCCCTCCTCACCCCTCCAGACCTCTCCTCACCCTCCTGGCCCCTCCTCACCCCTCCAGGCACCTCCTCGACCGTCCTCGTCCCCTCCAAGCCCTCCTATCCCCGCGGCTCTCAGAAGGCGCCACACTCCCCGCCTCCCGAGGCCGTGAGGCACTTACACTTCCAGGCGGCCGTCAGGCCCCTGCACCACCGGCTCTTCCCGGCACAGAGCCTCGAGAAAGCGGCCCCAGCAGAGGGGCTCCCGGCCGCGCCTGCCCAGCGCCCGCAGCACCCCGAGGCCGCGCCGCGCCCCCTCGGGCCCCGCCTGCAGCGCCTGCAGCAAAAGACGCTCGGGACCCTCCAGGTGCTCCCAGGGTGCCGACTCCGCGCCCTCAGCCCGAGGGGCCTCCATCCCGAAAACCTCTCTGCTTTGGGGGGCCTCAAGGACTCCCCATCTAGCTCCCTTCTTGTGATCTGGGAGAGCAGTAGTTTGGGGTGGTGCACGCCTCAGCGCCCGGTTCCCTCCTCAGCCCGCCACTGCCGGCTACCGGGAAAGGATGAGTGGCAGCAGGGGGGCGGGGCCTGAGCGGGAGGCGGGGCGCGAGGGTAGGCCGGAAAAGGCGGAGTCAAGGACCGTCCCGGCCAAAGGGTGAGGCGGGGCTAGGACGGAGGGCGTGTCGGGGGCGGGGCCAGGCAGCAGAGCTGGAAGTGGGCGGGGCTTCGTAGAGGCGGATTCCCGGTCTGATCCTAAGCGTGTTTCTCCCTCACTTCCTGAAGTACTAAACCCAATGGCTTTCACGGGTCATCACTGTATTTCAATTGTAGCTAACGCCCAGGTTGCCTGGAGATTGTAGGCTTTGTGATAAAACTTGACCACGATTTACCAGCCTGCTCAACTTTCTGCAGGCCAACATTTCGGTTTCCATTTCCTCAGAAATATTAGTAGATGTACTGATATCCCTGAGAATGGGGTTGTAGTGAAGCTCAATGACATTGACACGGTCAAAGCTATTTAATTAAAATGGAGGGGGAGGGTTCTGGGTTGTGGTGTAGTAGCTTAAGCCACTGCCTGCAATGCTGGCATCCCCATTGTTAGATTCGACGCTTGCCAACATGTTAGATTCGCCGACCACCAGGGAAAGAATAACTCAGCCAAATACATGAAAGGAATTTAGATGGCCTTTATTTCAGGGAAATAAAGGGGTTCCCTTCCCCATGCAGCAGAAAGACAGATGTGAAGGAGTGAGCTGCAGGGAAGAAGAGTGTGGAAGAGACGCGGGAGGGCTTTTTAAACTCTCCTTGACATGGAAGCCAAAACAGGGGTCGCCTCGGCCCTTATTGGTGGGGGATATGGGTCTGTGCCCCTCATTGGTGCAGCGATGGTCTCACCGCCTGAGGGGCCTGCCAGAATTCTGCCATCCGGGTCTGGTTGGAGGCACACTCCATCCTTCTCTGGTTACTGTGGTAGCCTTCACCCATATGGAAGCTGGTTCAGGTCCCTATTGCTCCATTTCCGGTCCAGCTCCCTGCTAATGGCGGGGGGTGGGGGACAGAAAAAAGATGGTCCAAGTGTTCAGGCCCTTGCCGCTTACGTAGGATGGAGGATGAAGCTGTTGACCCCTTGCTTCCCCTCTGAGCCATCTAGAGAGTGAACCAGCAGATAGAAGATTCTCTCTCGTTCTACAACTCTTGACTTCCCAAATAAATCTTTTTAAAAAGTTTTGAGAGAAAGGCCCAGCTTAGTAGCCTAGTGGCTAAGTCCTTGCCTTGCACCCGCCGGGATCCCGTATGGGTGCTAGCTCGTGTCCTGGCTGCTTCACTTCCCAACTAGCTCCCAGGGAAAACAGTGGAGGACGGCCAAAAGCTTTGGGACCCTGCGCCTGTGTGGGAGACCCAGAGGAGGCTCATGGCTCCTTGCTCTGGATTGGCTCAGCTCCTACAGTGGCAGCCACTTGGGGAATGAGCCAGTGGATGGAAGATCCCTTTGTCTCTCCATCTCTCTGCAAATCTGATTCCACTTCCCATCTAGCTCCCTGCTTGTGGTCTGGGAGAACAGTAGAGGACAGCCCAGAGCTTTTATTTTTTTTTATTTTTTTTTTAATTTTTTTTATGTCTATGATATATCAAGCTTTTTTTTTTAAATTATTTATTGTTTAACTTCAGTAATTACATTGTATTATGTGACACAATTACATAGATACTTGGGTTCTCCCCACCCCTCCCCAAACCCTCCCACCATGGTGGATTCCTCAGAGCTTTTATTTTTATTGCAAGGTCAGATATACAGAGAAAAGGAGACAGAGAGCAAGATCTTGCGTCTGCTGCTTCACTCTGCAAGCAGCCGCAATAGCCAATACTGAGCCAATCCAAAGTCAGGAGCCAGGAGCTTCTTCCGGATCTCCCACGCAGGTACAGGGTCCTAAGACTTTGGGCCATCCTCAACTGCTTTTCCAGGCCACAGGCAGGGAACTGGATGGAAAGCAGGGCTGCCGGGATTAGAACCAGTGCCCGTATGGGATTCTGGCACGTTCAAGGTGAGGACTTTAGCTACAAGGCTACTGCACCGGGTCCCCCAAATAAAATAAATCTTAAAAACCAAAAATGTTTTGAGAGAACACCCCCCTATCCAATGGTTCAACCCCTATACCTCCTGCAACGCCTGGGAACTCAAACTAGTGGGTGGCAGGAACCCAATTTCTTGGGCCAATTCCTACTGTCTCCCAGGGTCTGTCCTGGTAGTCAGATCAAGCCCACGTTACAGCGCCTCTAATGCAGGTACCAGAAGCTAACAGACCCTAGTTTCCCCCCAGGATCCCTGTCTCTCTTCCTCGCTGAAAAGTTTCCTTGCCCTGGTTTCGAGCTTAGAGAGCTCCAGCCAGCCCTGCAGGGTCCTTGGCCTCGGGGCACTCGAGGGCCGTTGTGCCCCACAGAGATGATGTTGTGCCGGTTTCTGAAATCCCCAGATAATCATCAAGTCTGAAGCCGGTGCTAAGGCATAAAAGTGGTTTATTCAAACTAACCTAGGTCTCCCAGCCACCTCCCCCAGCCCAGCATGGCCGGGCGGGGGAGGGGAGCCGCTGCAGGATCCGCAGCAAGTCCGCAAGCCCCAGAGAGCCCAAGCTCCCCAGTTTTTATACATTTCAGGCTATTAATTATACAGTCATGATCTAGCAGGCTTCTATTGGTGGGTTTGAAACTAGCAACTTTCTAAAAGTACAAATCGATGAGCTATAGGGCGGTGGATCTTATCAAACACCAGGTACCTCCTTCCTGAGGAGTGGTCTGCCTACGTGACCTGCCAGGTGTCCTGCTGGGTGTCAGGCCTAGAATCCACACAGCCCCCAGCCAAGCCATCAAGGCGAGATCACAAAGGGCAGAAAACTTCCAGGCTCTTCAATGACATCGTGTGATGTGGGTCTGGTCTTGAGGATTCTTCCAGGGACCCCAGGTCCTGAGTGAACTGGCCACCACCCAGCTAACGGAAGCCTACTTTGCCATCACCAAAAGATGCGGCATGGCTGACCAATCCCAGGCAGGCCAGGGACATGGTGGACCAATCAGCATCTTTGTACAAAAGGGGACCCTTAGCAGTCAAGGCCCTGGCAAGAACACTTCCTTACTGGGGGCCTCCCACCTGCCCCGGGTCCCCAGCTGGGTCTCTGCAGCAGGGCGCAGGGGTGGAGGACCCGTACTCCTGCTCCCCATTCAGCACCCCCCAAAGAAAAATCTATGGCTTAACACTCCTTCCCCCAGAGGGTACAAGCTGATATTGACTGTGGCAGAATTTTGCTGAGGCCAACAGGAGTCCTGAGCCCCAAAAAGTCCTGGTCAGGGCATAGTCCATGCAGAACACATCATCGCCTGACGGGCTCCCTCAGAATCCCAGCACCTGGGATGAGAGAGGGGAAGTAGTGAATGTCCATCAGCTTCAACCCCAGTCACCCCAGGAGCAGGGAAACCCAGGGCGCACATATAAGAGGGCAGTTTGGGGCTGATGTGATGGCATAGCATGCTAAGCCTCCACCTGCAGCAGCAGCATCCCATATAGGCTCCACTTCAAGTCCCGACTGCTCCACTTCTGATGTAGCTCCCTGCTAATGGCCTGGAAAAACCATGGAGGATGGCCCAAGTGGGAGACCCAGAAAAGGCTCCTGGCTTTGGACCAGCTCAGCTCCTGCTGTTGCGGCCAGCTGGGGAGTGAACCAGTGGATGAAATCTCTCTCTCTCTGTGTCTCTTCTTTTCACTGTGTAACTTTGACTTTCAAATTAAAAATATATATATTTAAGAAAAAAAGGCAGCTACAAGTGGCATAAAGGTGCTTCAGTCTCCCCACTCAGTGCTGACACAGGCATCATAACAGGGTCCACATTGATCACAGCATTTATTAGATGCCGTGACCAGTGGCCTCCTGTGTCCCTTATCCCTGCTGTGCTCCCCGCTCCTGGAGGTCAGCTGCATACTCGCGGGCCAGGTGGGGGGGAGGGCAAGGCCTGGGTCTTAGCAGGATGCTGGTGCCGGTAGATGCAATTGAAGAACCTAGATGTTTTCTGCTTTTATGATTCTGCCTTACTTGCTTGGCTGGGGGCTGTGTGAACTCCAGGCCTGACAGTCTACGTGACACCCAGCAGGACACCTGGCAGGTCACGTAGGCAGACCACTCCTCAGAAAGGAGGTACCTGGTGTTTGATAAGATTCACCGCCCTATAGCTCATCGATTTGTACTTTTCGAAAGTTGCTAGTTTCAAATCCACCAATAGAAGCCTGCTAAATCATGACTGTATAATTAATAGCCTAAAATGTATAAGAATGCTGGGCTGTTCAACTGGGGGGCTCTGGCTCTCTCTCTCTTTTTGCCCTCCCTGCGGATCCTGCAGCAGCCTGGGCTGCGGCTGCCCCTCCCCCGCCCGGCCCTGTTGGGCTGGGGGAGGTGGCTGGGAGACCTAGGCTAACCTGAATAAACCACCTTTATGCTTTACCACTGACTTCAGACTTGATGATTTTCTGGGGATATCAAAATCAGGCACACCACAATCACATTTGAGGGCAGGGGCTACCATCCACGTGAAGAACCAGCATTAGATTCAGCTAGGTGAGGCCAGAAGAGAAGGCCACCCCCCTTACAGATGTGTCACTCCAGAAACGAGCAGCGCTTGAGTTTGGGCAGGTTGTGCACAGTACAAGTGCACTGTATCTAGTGTAGAGGCTACATTGATCTCCACCACCCTCCAGCAGATGGCAGTAAAGTGCCTTAAGGAAACCCGTAGCTCACGCAGGTCCACCTGGACAGCCGTGACCCAAGCACCCTCCTTTCCTCCTTGTAACTCATTTGTAAAAATCTATCTTTCCAATTTTTTAATTGGAAAGTCAGATTTACAGAGAGAAGGAGAAACAGAGAGAAAGATCTTCCACCCACTGGTGATCTACTCCCAAAATAGGCACAATGGCCAGAGCTGAATCTGAAGCCAGGAGCCAGGAGCTTCTTCCAGGTCCCCCACGCATGTGCAGGGCCCTAAGGCTTTGGGCCGTCCTCTACCGCTTTCCCAGGCCACAAGCAGGGAGCTGGATGGGAAGTGGAGCAGCTGGGACATGAACCAGCACCTGAATAGTATCCTGGCATATGCAAGGCAAGGATTTTAGACACTAGGCTATCGTGCCAGACCCTATCTTTTCATTTCATTTGAAAGGCAGAAAGATATGACAAGAGAGAAACAGAATGCACACAACTGCCAGGATTTGTGCCAGGCCAAAGACAGACACCAGACATTTCATCCAGGCCGGCATGTAGGTGGCATGGACCCGATGCCTCCGAGGCTGCACCTTAGCAGGAAGCTGGAATTGCAGGTGGAGCCAGGACACAAACCCAGGGGCTCCAGCCTTGGATGCATGTGTCCCAGAAGGCGTCGTAAACACTGTACCACCAGGGAGGCGGGTAGTGGATCACCTGAAAATGTGGCTTCATAACCAAGTCAGAGCAATGCTCTCTGTTCTGAGGGATGGCCTCGTGGCTGGGTTGTGGCGGGCTAAAGAACTGGTGCAGTGGGGTCAGTGTGATGGCTCAATTGGCTAATCTTCAGCCCGCAAGCACAGGCATCCCATATGGGCACCAGTTCATGTCCCGGCTGTCCCACTTCCCTTCCAGCTCCCTGCTTGTGGCCTGGGAAAGCAGTTGAAGACAGCCCAAAGCCTTGGGACCCTGAACCCGTGTGGGAGACCTGGGAGAAGCTCTTGGTCCCTAACTTCGGATCAGATCAGCTCCAGCTGTTGCAGCCATATGGGGAATGTAGCAGAGGATGGAACATCTTTCTCTCTGCGTCTCCTCTGCGTAAATCTGCCTTTCCAATCAAAAGAATTTAAAAAGATAAAAGAATCTGCTGAAAGTTTCCCACTCCAAGGGCTGGACCCCAGACACTTTAGCTACAGGAGGGGTTGGTGAATAACTTGGGTCTGGCTTCTGTAAGATCATCTTTCTTCTTGGAGAATGAGCAGGAGGAAAGGGTGGCAAACACGTGAAACGTCTTTTTGAGGCGTCTCCGTTCCTGCAGGCAGCTGAGGCATTCCCACAACCGCCGTGGTCAATCGGGCTCCCACTGAACATCCAAGCCTGGCAATCCCTCTGGACACCCTCCCCTGCCACCCTTGAACCAAGCCTGGGACCAGGACCTCTTCTGTCCAGAGAGCCCGCAGAGCCCCACACTTGGCCCACCCTCACAAGACAGCGCCATCGGGATGGTGGAATAAGAAAAGGAATTTTGGTTCATTCCAGAGTTTTGATCTTCAACCCTCCCCGAGAGAGTAAAACCTTCGCAGCCCACCCCTCATCTTGAGGGGCTGCCTTTCGACCCCCTTCTCAGTAATCCTGTGTTTGCAAAGATCATCAAAGCGAATGGTGCTTACAGTACAGCCTCAGAAAGTGCATGGAAAATTGAGTTAAACAAAGTCGATATTGGAATAAAACAAGCAAACACATAAAAAAACAAACTCTATGTTAATGCCAAAAAACTGAAATCCATGTATCTGAGGAGTCTTCAGAAAGCTCATGGAACAGGCACCTTACAAAACAGCTCTGGAATCCAGGAACTGAGGGACCCCAGGTTGGAGCTAAAGTGGGCGAGGGGCTCCTCTCACTCCCCACCTCCGCCACCAGCCAGCCTCACCCACCTTGAATCTCCTGTGGGCCTCCTGGCTCAGCCAGGACTCGTGGGGGCTGATGCAACTGAACAAACAGCGCTGGGAACAGACTGCATAGTAAGGTGAGTGGCAGGTGGAGGAACAGTCACAAGGCCACCCAAGGTCATGTCGTTTCCTGCCTGCCAGCCCCTGAAACTGCTTTGCTGGCCTCCAGCCCGAAGGCCTCTGATTCTGCCGTCAGAACGCGGGCTGCCCTGGCGGGGGCACGGGTACAACTGAGCAGAATGCCAAGGACCTGCTCCACCGGGAGTTTGTGCCACCCACACTATGTCCATGCAGGCGCCACACATCACATCTTGGCTGTCTCTGCAGACAGGTGGGGTCAGGTACCCTCACTACCACCCTAAATGCTGTCTGGGGGCTACTGAGCCCTCCCCCGCACACCTCCCCCAAGCAGAAAGAGCTTTGCAGAGCTCCGTGCAGCGTGCCATCCTTTGCTCCCCAGCCCCATGCCCGGCTGCCTGCTGCACCTCAAGGTCCGGGCTTGGAAGTGGAACCTTGACCGGCTGGTCAAGGTCTATCCCCGGGTAGGACCCTTGGGAGAGGCTGTGACCTTTGCCAGCAGCCGTAGGGGAAATGGATCTGTTCATTCCGCTGTGGGGCATCCAAGGAGTGACTAAGGAGTGGAGGTTGCAGTCTTCCCTCAGGGAACTCAGATTCTAGTAGAACTATGAGTCGCTGGCATTTAGCTGGGAGCTGGATCCAAAGTGGAGCAATTGGGCCTCCAAATGGCTTTCATGTGGGGGAATGCAGGCACAACAGGGGGCAGTCTAATATGCTTTGCCACAACACCAGCCCCAAATAGATGATTTTTTATATACTTGTGTTGGGTTCAACAAACCACATTATTTTTTTTTAAAGATTTATTCATTTTGTTACAGCCAGATATACACAGAGGAGGAGAGACAGAGAAGAAGATCTTCTGTCCGATGATTCACTCCCCAAGTGAGCTGCAACAGGCCGGTGCGCGCCGATCCGAAGCCAGGAACCTGGAACCTCTTCCAGGTCTCCCACGCGGGCGCAGTGTCCCAATGCATTGGGCCGTCCTCGACTGCTTTCCCAGGCCACAAGCAGGGAGCTGGATGGGAAGTGGAGCTGCCGGGATTAGAACCGGCACCCATATGGGATCCCGGTGCGTTCAAGGCGAGGACTTTAGCCGCTAGGCCACGCCGCCGGGCCCGTACAAACCACATTATTAAAGTTAATTTCATCTGGCTGTAATAAAAATGAATAAATCTTTAAAAAAAAAAAAAGTTAATTTCAGGGGGCGGGTGCTGTGACACCACAGATGATGTAACTCTGGCGTCCTGGAACAGAGTGCTAATGGAGTCCTGGTTGCTCCACTGCTGATCCATCTCCCCACTAACGCACCTCGGAAAGCAGCAGCAGAGAGTCCGATACTTGGACCCACACCAACAATGTGGGAAACTTGGGTGGAATTTCTGGCTCTTGGCTTCTGCTTGGCTCAGCCCTGACCATCTTGGTCATATGGGGAGTGAGGCAGCAGATGGAAGATCTGTCTGTCCTCTCTGTAAATTTGCCTTTCCAATCAAAATAAATAAATCTTAAAACAACAATGAGAGCTTTATCTTGCTTATTTGAACGGCAAAGTGAATGAGAAAGAGGGAGAAAGAGGTCTTCCATCTACTGGTTCACTTCCCAAATGACCTCAAGTGGCGAAGGAGGGGGGGGTCAAGCTAAAGTCTGAAGTTCCATTTGGGTCCCCCATGTGGGTGCAGGACCTGAAGCCCCTGGGCCACTTTCTTCTGCTCTCCTGAGCAGACCAGCATGGAACTGGATCCCAAGTGAGCAGTTGGGATGCAGGTGCCGCCAGATGAAACTTTTTTTTAAGGGTCTAGCCCTGTACAGTCACACAGGCTTCCCAGATTCTGCAGCCAGTTCTGCCTGGCACCACTCTACTTCTTGCAGTGAGCACTTGGACAAGCCTTTAACCTTTCTGTGCCTCCAGTTTCCTTGTTTGTGAGGACAATGACAGTGCCTACCCCGTGGGGCTACATCACACTTAGATGAGGCATGACACGGGGAGGGCCTGGCGCACAGCAGGCCTGCAATTAACATGAGCTGGTGTGGTCATTGCTGTGCTCATCACTGTCTCTATCCAGTGGCTCTGAAGTGTCAGCGTGGGAGGTGGGGGCAGTGGGGCAGAGGTGACCCTGGCAGGTGCTTATCAGAGTCTGTTATGTGTCCAAGTCTGGGCAGGGCTCTCGGGCAGGTATGACGAACTCTGCTCTTGGCATGCCCTGCCCTGTTCACGTGGCATCCACATGGGAGCTAGCTGGGGCAGCAGGGTCAGGGAGGAGGCTGCATCCCAGTCCACGGCGAAGGTCTGCTGTGGAATGGTCATGCCCCTTCTCCGGCGGCAAGGCACTGGCAGAGAGGCAGACAGGGGAAGGAAAAGGCTGGTGATGAATGTCTGCTCTTGGTCTCAGTCTTCCTGCCAAAGATGCCGGTTGGTTCTCATGGGAACCACTGCCCAGTGGTTCTGCAGGACACCTGCCTATAGAGTTCACCCCTGGGTGAGGGAGCACAGTGCCTTAAACCAAGAAGCCAGGACTGTGCCAGGTCAACAGTGAACAAGGCACTCTTCTTGGGATGTTAAATTTCAGGAGATGTCAAAAAGCTAAGGAATGCAAGAGAAATAATATCGTGGGACAGTATTTCAAAGGACCAGAGCTCAGGCAGGGAAAAACAAAACAAAGCAAAACAAAACATGGCGTAGCCTCCCCCCGTGGCTTATGGCATCCTGTATGGGCACCAGTTCAAATCCTGGCTGTTACATTTGGAATCCAGTTCCCTGTTACTGGCCTAGGAAGGCACTGGAGGATGGCCCCTGCACCCATGTGGGAGACCCAGAAGAAGCGCCTGTTTTCAGATTAGCCTAGTTTCAGATGTTCGGCCATGTGGGGGAGTAAACTAGAGGATAGATCTCTTTCTGGCTCTCTTCTCTCTGTAACTCTGGCTTTCAAATAAAGAGAAAATCTTGGCAGAAAAAAAAAAAAAAAAAAAGGGATTCAACCCACATGATTGCCCCTGTGCAGCATGGGTCATAGCCAAGCAGGAGCAGCCAGGCAGGGATGGGCCGTGGCGATGCTCGGGGGTGACAGGCAGGGCACGGGGCCTCCCCCAGGTAGGGAAAGCTGCTGAGATGGTGTTCAACATGAGTACAATTAGAGTTCCTAATAATTGCTTAGAAGGACAATAATTGTTATTTTTAGTGCCATTGTTGAGGGATTGGATTGCCAAATAGCTATTTGTGACAACAGACCACCATGTTATTTGGGGGCATTTATTAGATGAAATTAAAAAGCGCGAATGACCCTGCAGCAGAACGTCAACCGTTCCTGTCCATCTGCGCATGTCCATCTGAGTGCATGCGTGGTCTCAAGATGAAACCTGGGGCCTGGGGGGATCTCAGCGAGGAAGTACTGTTTATCCAGGACACAGAACGGCAGCGGAAAAGGCAGGGCTCCCAGCTAGGCAGGAGAGCACCAAACAAAACTTTAAAAAAAAAATCTACTCTTTACATTTTTAAGTGATTTGTCTATTTTTATTGAAAAGCAGTTACACAGAGGAGAGACAGAAAGATCTTCTATCTGCAGGTTCACACCCCAGATGGCTGCAATGGTCAGAGCTGGGCTGATTTGAAGCCAGGAGCCAGGAGCCTCATTAGTGTCTCCCACGTGTGGGGGCATCCGCTACGTTCCCTGGCAGTTAGCAGGGAGCTGGATCAGAAGTGGAGCAGTTGGAACACCAACCGGCGCCCATATGGGATGTTGGTGCCAAAAGTGGAGGGTTAGTCTGATTTGCTACAATGTTGGCCCCTTCAAAAACCTTTTTGTTTTTTAAAAATTAAGTGTTAATGTGTGCAATATATTTCAGTTGCTTTGATCAATTAACACTAATAATTAAGTCTAGAAAAAACTGAATTTGTTTCTCGAATACTTTTGTTGCAGGAACACATACTATCATGGTCAATGAAAGACAAAGCCCGGTACAATAGCTTAGGGGCTAAATTCCTCTCCTTGAACGCGCCAGGATCCCATATGGGCGCCGGTTCTAATCCCGGCAGCCTCACTTCCCATCCAGCTCCCTGCTTGTGGCCTGGGAAAGCATTCGAAGATGGCCCAAAGCCTTGGGACCCTGAACCCATATGGAAGACCGGGAGGAAGTTCCTGGTTCCTGGCTTCGGATAAGCGCAGCACCAGCCTTGTGCTCACTTGGGGAGTGAATCATCGGACGGAAGATCTTCCTCTCTGTCTCTCCTCCTCTCTGTATATCTGCCTTTCCAATAAAAATAAATAAAATCTTTTTTAAAAAAACACAAAAATATTAGGACAAAATAGAAGAGAGAATTATGTAAAACAATAAGCATCTGTTCAGTTTTTGAAACATGGAATTAAAATATGAGGTTACTGTAGAGCAAGGAAATTTTGAAATCTGAATAGTTTTTAATTTTTCTTTTTTTTTTAGATTTTAAAGACAAGAATCACATTTTCGCATTTTAACACTTGGCTGGTTAAATTGGAATTTGATACAGTGAGTTTTTAAAAACAGGACAACGATTTGATAGTTGATATTAACCGAAATATAAGCAAGGTCAATAATTTTGAAGTAAATGGAATGAGGAGGATCCTCGCAGGTTATCGGCATGAGCAGCTGGAGCGCAGCCAGGCCGGGGTGTGCTGGGAGAGCAGCTCTGGGCTTTTCCTACTTTTATGATTTACTTATGGGGCCAGCGTCCATAGGGCCAGAGCACATAGAGCTGCCACCTGCAGTGCCAGCATCCCAACTACTGACTCAAGCTCTGGCTGTTCTACATCCAATCCAGCTCCCTGCTAATGTGCCTTGGAAAGAAGCAGAAGATGGCTTCAATCCTTGGGTCCCTGCATCGTGTGGGAGACCCACAAGGTGCTCCTGGCTCCAGACCAGCCCAGCTCAGGTAGTTTCTGCCATCTGGGCAGTGAACCAGTGAATGGATGATTTCTCTTTCCTCTCCTCTCAGTAATTCTGCCTTTTTTTTTTTTTTTAAGATTTACTTATTTTAATTGGAAAGACAGGTTCATAGAGAGGAGAGAAAGATTTTCCATCCACTGGTTCACTCTCCAAATGGTCGCAACGACTGGAGCTGAACCAGTCTGAAGCCAGAAGCCAGGAGCCAGGAGCCACAATCTTCTTCCAGGTCTCCAATGTGGGTGCAGGATCCCAAGATTTTGGGCTATCCTCAACTGCTTTTGCAAGCCATAAATATGGAGCTGGATGGACAGTGGAATAGCTGGGACATGAGCTAGCACTCATAAGGGATCCCACTGTCTGCAAGGAGAGGATTAGCAAATTGAGCCATTATTCTAGGCCCTGTAACTCTGTTTTTCAAACAAAAATAACATAACTCCTTAAAAAATAAACAGAGAGGGCCCAGTGTGGTAGCCTAATGGCTAAAGTTCTCGTCTTGCATCCACCAAGATCACTTATGGGTGCTGCTTTGTAACCTGGCTGCTCCACTTCCCATCCAGCTCCCTGCTTGTGGCCTGGGAAAGCAGTCAAGGACAGCCCAAAGCCTTGGGCCCCTGCACCCGCTTGGAAGACCTGGAAAAGCTCCTGGCTCCTGGCTTCAGACTGGCGCAGCTCCAGCTGTTGTGGCCAGTTGGGGAGTGAATCAAAGGGAAGTGTTCCATCTGCTGAATTACCCACCAAGGTGGCCGCAACAGCCAGGGCTGAGCCCAGAGCTTCCATCCTCCACAGCTTCCCCAGGCCATCAGCAGGGAGCCGGATTGCAAGTGCAGCAGCCGGGACATGAATCTGCACCTGCCACGGCACTGGCAGCTCTTCCTCCTGTGTTTTCTTAGAGGCAGTTTGCACAGTTGTTCCCTGGACATGTGGCTCTGGCAGGACCCATCAGAGTTGGGTTTCCAAGGTTGCCTTCATAATGTCCTTGTTGCTGTTGTCTCCACTCAAGTACCTCTCAGCATTCCCTGGCAACTTTCAGGAAATGTCAGATGCCTTCACTGGATCCTCAAAACAAATCTGAAAAGTCAAGAGTCATTTTTCCTGTTTTTAAGATCTGAGATTCCAACAGACCAACTGGCGTGAGACTCAGGCCAAGAGCCAGGCTCCTACCCAGGCGCCCTGGCCCAGACCTGCCTGTTTGGGTGGAGGCTGCAGGGATTGGGGGACCTGTGGGGTTGTGGGGTGGGGCTGGAGCAGCCAGAGGTCATGGGAAATCCAGGCAGCAGAGGGAATGGGGGAGGGAGAGTGGAGGGAGGCTGGCGAGGTGGGCCTCTGAGTGGGGAGACCGTGGGACCCAGGAGGGGCCAGGCGGGGCCTGCCTGATGAGTCCGCAGTGGGGCTTTACGTGCTCCTGGCCTTGAACCCTGCTCAGGAAGCAGCAGGAGGAAGCTGAGTAAACATCCTGATTTCTCCGCCTTGCTCTTATTACCTGGTGCACTTGCTCACTCCACCCAGGGACCCTGGCGCCACAGCCTGTCCTCCTTTCCCCAAGCTTGCCTTCTCTCTGCCAGCGCTCAGGAATGGCCATCCGGGCATTTATGGACTCCTGACCCAGGACAGCGAGCTGCCTGAGGTTCCTGGGCAGAGAAGGCTTTGTGGGGTGGAAGAAGCACAGCTCTAGACTGCAGAAAGGGTAGAGTCTCTCTAGAGCCTTCCCACATTGGGGTGGGGGCAAGGAAGCCTCTCCTCCCAGACACACCCTACATTCTTAGAGATGAGAGTTCCACAACCAGGCTGAACTCCCCAAGAATTGTTTTCCACCTTCTTGGAGACTCTGATGCAGACCTGCATGGTGGAAAGAAGTGAGGACTGGGGTCTATCCTAGCGGGGCACCCCAGCCCTGCCATCCCACCTGCTCAAGGAGTGGAGGGGGGCGCACAGGGAGGCGGGGCTCCCAGTTGGGCTCCAGAGGGAGGCAGGACCACTGGGACTTCCTGGGGTTCAACCCAGGCTCCAGGGACGTGGCAGACCCTAAAGGCAGATTTAGGCAGATTAAGGGGGTCTCAGGGGTCTGGGAAGAGAGGTGACGATTTAGGAAACGATCATGAAGGGACCTAGCACTGAGAACTTGAGAGACTGGGAGTTCTAGGCTGGACCTGTCACTTGTGCTTACTGCGAGGGGTAGGGGGTCTCACTGAGGGCCAGATGGGGGTCCTGTTGCCCATTGCAGAGCTGCGGGGACCTCACTTGAAGCTGGTGTGGCCTGGAGATGGCAGTGGGAGACAGGCTGGGAGATGGGGAGAGGGCACGGGGGTGAAGGAGGAGGGCACGCATCCCGGGATCCACTCCAAGCTGGCCATATGCTGGACAGAACCAGGAGGTGTTGGGGATGGAGAATAGTACCAGGCTGTGCTGCCTGGTCTGTGCTAATCCACGGAAGTGTTTTCTTGCTCTTCTGGTTGCAAGAAATTCCAAGCGTCACCATGCGGAGTGGCCAGGAGGGGGCGTGCCTGAGGCTCTGGGAATGAGGACTGTGCACCTTGGACAGCCCACAGTCCTGCCAATCAGAGCCTCCCTCCATGGTGGTGTAGCTGCCGTGTACATGCAGGGCAGGCAGGGCACATGGGCCTGGGCTGGATTCTAGTCATACCCATTTCCAACCCGCCCCCAGAGACCAATGAAAATGCTTGTGTAGCAGCACCCGACCGGGAGTGACCCTAAGTCACCCTCCCCGCAGGGTTCACCCATGGTGTCCCCAAGTGGATGCTACAGTCCTCCACAACCTAAAAACCTGTTGCTTTTCGCCGTTGACCTCCGGGGAAGCCGATTGTCTGATAGGGCTGCTTTGAGGATGAGATGAGGTCATGGCTGAAGCCTGCCTGGCACCGCGCCCGGCACGTAGCTGCGCGGGAGCGGCCAGCGGGGGAAGCACAATGGGCTGGGTGCCCGGACACCAGACAGGAGCTGGGACAGGATATTTCCAGGCTCTGGGCTCAGGAGAGGCATCTGGGGCTGGGGGTGCGGAGGCAGGAAGGGTGATCGTGACCTAGAAGAGCCTTCCAGCTCCAGTGGCTTCTGAGAGAAGTCTGTTCTCTCTCTTTACAGACTGCTCTGCCCCGCTTGTATTTTTTACACAACACGTGTATCTATTTTCCTGTTCTTGAACATTTTTGTTATTGTCAATTTTTGTTTTTGCTGTAAAGGGACTTCAAAAATGTGTGTGTAGGGGGGAGGTCTGTCATGGCGGTACAGTGTGTTAAATCATGACACAATGCTGGCATCACATACCAGTCGCTGGTTCATGTTCCTGGTTCTTCCACTTCCAATCCAGCTCCCTGTTGAGGGTCTGGGGGAGCAGTGGGGGATGGCATGAGTGTTTAGTCCTCTGTATTCATGTTGGTGAGCTGGATGGAGATCCAGGATCCTGGCTTCTGCCTGGCTTGATCTTGGCTATTACGGCCAATTGGGGCATGCACGTACAAATGCAAGATCTCTCTTTCTCTACAACTCTGTCAAATAAATAAATACATATATAAATAAAAATAATAAATAGTTTCTGGGAGATGAACTTAAAAGATAAACTTACTCGGTTCATTTTTTTTAAACCCAAGTACAATATTTTCATAATATGAATTTTTCCTGAACTTTTTGAAGACCACCCCCCCAATAATACACAGATATTTAGCATTTTAAAATAAGATGTATTTATTTTTATTGGAAAGGCAGATTTACAGAGTGGAGAAACACAGAGAAAGTTTTTTCATCTGCTAGTTCACTCCCCAACTGGCTGCAATAGCAGGAGCCAGGCAGATCTGAAACCAGCAGCCAGGAGCTTCCTCTGGGTCTTCCACATGAGTGCAGGGCCTCGAGGCTTTGGGCCATCTTCCACTGCTTTCCCAGGGTGCTGGGTGGGAAGTGGAGCAGCTGGGACATGAACTGGCACCCATTTGGGATGCTGGCACTTGTAGGAGCAGGATTAGCCAGCTGAGCCATCATGCTGGCTCCCATCCTAGTGTCTTAATCACTGTGCCAAATTTCTACCCTCTAGGAATTTCTTTAAAATAGTTTCCTGGAGCAGGTATGTGGTACAGAGGTTAAGTTGCTACTTGGAACACCCATATCCTGTAACACAATCCCCCACAAGTATCTAGTTTGAGACCTGGCTACTGCTTGTCTAGCCAGCTTCCTGCTAACGCACACTGTGTGAAACAACCAGTGACGTCTCCGATGACTGAGTTGCCGCTACCTGCTTTGGAAATCCAGGTGAACTTCCTGGCTCCCGGCCTCAGTCTGGCTATGAGGAATGAACTAGCAGATGAAGGCGGATTTCTCAATCCTTCCCTCCCTTTCTCTCTCAAGTGACTCTTTGAAACAAATAAATCTTTAAGACAATATTTACTTGAAAGAGTTACGGAGGGAGATTTTCCATCTGTTGATTCATCCCCCAGGTGGCTGCAATGGCTGCAGTTGCACTAGGCTGAAGCCAGGAGCTTCAGCTGGGTCTCTCATTTGGGCACTAGGAGCCCAAGCACTTGGACCATCTTCTGCTGCTTTTTCCAGGGCATTAGCAGGGAGTTGGATCAGAAGTGGAGCAGCCGAGGATGCTGGCATAATAGGCAGCAGTTTTACCTGCGAAGCCATAATGTTGTCCTTCATAAAAGAATATTTGTACAATCATCGTATCTCTCAAAGTCTTAACTTAGCCCAGGGTTAATATGAAAGCTCAAAGTCTGGTATGGGACTCAAGGCAACTTTTAGCTGTTAGCTTGTAAAAGTCCAAGTCACATACTTCCAAGACATGAAGGCAGGAGTGGTACAGGGTATATACTGCAAGGTAGAAAAGATTAACCAGACAACTATTAAAAAAAAAAAAGTGGGGCCAGAGTTGTGATACTGCGGGTTAAGCTGCCTGCTCATCATGCCAACATCCTATATGGTAGCAACATTTTGAGTCCCATTTGCTGTGCTTCTGATTTAGCCCCCCTGTTGATGTCTCTGGGATAACAGTGAAAGATGGCTGGTATGCTTGGGCCCCATCATCCACGAGGGTGATTAGGACGGAGTTCCTGGCTGCTGTCTTTGGGACTGGTCCAGCCTGACCCTCTGAAATGTGAAAACCTGTAACTGCAAAACCAATGTCACAGGGATGAAGTCAAGGCGACTGCCGGCAGGTGCTACACCTGGGCCTGTGTTAACCCCAGCCGTGGCCGGGATGGGTCGGGCTGATCACAGGGAGAGGGGTTCTGGCTTCAAAGAAACAATTCAGGCCTCCAGTGCCTCTGGGGCTGTGCTGAGCGGGTAGCTTGGAGGCCTTTCCACCACTGTCTTGCTGATGAGCTCAAGGCTGCCTTCTCTCTGCCCTGATCTTTTCACTATCTTGAGCTGCAGAGACAGCTCAGAGCATGCCTGTCAATTCATTCCCCAAATGCCAAGTCAGGAACCATTTTTAAGAGCTTTTACAGGGGCCAGCATTGTGCTTCAACAGACTAATTCTCCATCTGCATGTGCTAGTATCCCATATGGGCATTGCTTTGTGTCCTAGCTGCCCCACTTCCCATCCAGCTCCCTGCTTGTGGCTGGGAAAGCAGTAGAGGACAACCCAAAGCCTTGGGACCCTGCACTTCCATGGGAGACCTGGAAGAGGCTCCGGTTCCTGAGCAGTTCGGTTCTGGCCACTGTGGCCATTTGGGGAGTGAAACGGCAGATGGAAGATCTTTCAGTCTTCCCTTCTCTCTGTCAATCTGCCTGTCCATTAAAAATACTTAAAAAAAAAAAATCCAAAAAAATTTTTCATAAAGGCTGTGTGTGTGGGGGGGGGGGGGATCAGATAGCCTCCATCTGTTGGTTTACTCTGAAATGCCACCACAGCCTGGGCAGGGGCCAGGAGCCTGGCATTCCATCTGGGTCTTCCATGTGGGTGTCAGGGACCCAAATCCTGGAGCCATGAGCTGCTGCCTCCTGGGACGCACATTAGCAAGAACATGGCATTGGAAGGAGAGGAAAACCTTATTCTGCCCTCGAGTTTTTAGGAAGGCACTCTCCTACCACACTGTGTGCCACATGCTTTTCTCACCCCTTTTCTTGCCAGGCAGTGAATTTTTACAATCCTTCCATTCTGCTCTGTTTCGCTTCTGGTTCTTACCAATCACATCCTTGCTGGAGCTTCCTGCTTTGGTCCCTTGAGATTTCTTCCACCAAACACAGCTCATCTTCCCACAATTATCGGGCATGAATGGCCACAGAAAAGCCAGCTTCTTCCACAGTGTAACAAGGGTGCCTGGAATTCTTCTCCCAGGAGAATCCTCACACTGTGGGAGACCTCCTCACCAATGGCCTTACTGAGCGTGCTTCTGCCACATCCTGGTTGGCTGGTTGGTCTGGGCTTCCTCTAGCCTGCAGCCTCTCCAAACCCTCCAGGCCTTCTCGGGCAAGCCAGAGCCAAAGGCTTCTCACACCCACAGTTAGTTATGCTCATGGCCCTACTACTGGGTTTTTCCCTATAGTTTTCCTTTTTTTTTTTTTTTTTAATGTCATGGCTATAACTAACTCCATAAAAGATTTATCTAGCTCAAGTCCAAGACTAGACATCTCGTGAGCAGCTGGCAACAGTAGAGAGCCAGGGAGAAGTCAGGTTTTTTTGTTTGTTTGTTTGTTTGTTTGTTTAAGATTTATTTTTATTGCAAAGTCAGATATACAGAGAGGAGGACAGAGAGAGAGGAAGATCTTTCATCTGCTGACTCACTCCTGAAGTGACTGCAATGGATGGAGCTGAACCAATCCGAAGCCTGGAGCCAGGATCCTCTTCCAGGTCTCCCACATGGATGCAGGGTCCCAAGGCTTTGGGCCATCCTCAACTGCCTTCCCAGGCCACAAGCAGAGAGCTGGATGGGAATCAGGCCGCTGGGATTAGAACCGGCACCCATATGGGATCCTGGTGTGTTCAAGGACTTTAGCCGCACGGGGCTGGCCCAAAATCAGGGCTTTTGTAATGACACTCTCCAGAAACTCTGTTCTGAGGGCACCTCTCCCCAGCCTAAGCACTCCCAGCATGCCCACATCCTACGTGCCATGTGAATGGAATTGCTAGGTGACATTTCCACCCTCCTGGTGCCACTAACTTGTGACTTGAGGATTTAGACATCTGCATGAGTTCAGGGGTCGGGGCAGCAGGGTGCCTCATTTATAGGGCCCTGTACCCGCTCCCAGCCAGTGCCACAGAACCACACCCAGCCCTCCCCTCCACCCAAAGTTCTCTCTGATGAGCAGATTGTATCTTCTACTAGACAAAAAGGGACCTAGGAGGCACGGGAAGGACCAGTAGCACCCACTGCTGGAACTGACCCTCCCTAGCCAGCACCCCAGAGTCTCCTTTGCCCGCCCATGCTGTCCCCTCTGTGCCCTGGATATGGACGAGTGGGAAGGGGTCTAGCCAGCCCCCAGTAAGAAACATGCAAAGTGATATGATGTTATGTATAACATGTTATGTTTTGAATGTTATATGTTGTGTATAAACTAAAATTGAAGTATAGGTGAGGTGGTCACAGAAGGTGGCTGGGAACCCGCATTTACTTTTAACATATTGGTTACTCATTACTATGTCAATTAATTCCATAATGATGTAAATTTTTGCTGATGGTATGTTGGAGCTTTCAATTGACTGGGATGATACTCTGCTGGCTCTGTCATCAGACCAGAGAGGGTATACCTAAGAAGCCGTTGAACTTGACGGGACAATAAGATGCTGGACTCTATGTTTGGTATACGCTTGCAATGGGGAAATCTCAACTGAACTTGAATTGTGGTTATGCAACAAGGTGGAGGAATCCACCATGGTGGGAGGGTTTGGGGAGGGGTGGGGAGAACCCAAGTATCTATGTAACTGTGTCACATAATACAATGTAATTACTGAAGTTAAATAATAAATAATTAAAAAAAAAAAAAGAAACATGCAAAGAACTTGAGTCAGTTTCGAGTCAGTTCTTAAATATTTAATCCCATTTATTTAAAGTTTCGTCAGTCTGTGTACACTATTTATATTAAAAACACAGGAAGCCGGGGTTCCTAACAAAAATATACATTTCCATTTTGGAGACTTCAGACACTGAAAAGGGCTGTATCCTCAGCACCAGAGCTGGGCTGGCAGGGGTGGGCAAGCAGGGACGGGGGTGTGGTGGGCAAGGGGGTCAGGCACAGCAGCCCTGCCCCTCAACCCAAATCCCTGCTTGGCTGGGCACAAGGGAGAGTGAAGAAACCTGCCGGCGAAGAGCCAAACAGGAGCCGGGAGGCCTGGGTTCCAAGCCTACTCACCTACCTGTCCTTGCCGGGCCCTTGCCTGTGCAGGCTTGCTGGGCGCTCTGCCCTGAGGCTCAGACACCGCCCTCTGAGCTGGGCTTTGGCCCTTCTTCTCAGGTGAGTGCCCTTCCATCTGGGAGAAGGCTGGGCGGGGCCAGAGGAATGTGCCCTGGCCTGGCAAGGTTCCCTGGTCACCAGGGACTGGGCAGGGAGAGTTGCAAGTGACCAGAGGAGGTGGGGGAGAGCAGCATGGCCGGGGCCAGTGTATCCTGGGCGGCTCCAGCTGTGAGCAGGGGCTGGCTGGCTCAGCAGGGCGATCTTGCCCACCCAGCTCTGGGAACAGGTCACAGCTCTGCCTGTCCACCTGCAAGCCCTCCCTCTGGGCACCTACCTGCCAGAGGGAAGGGTAGAGGCTGGGTGTGGAACCTGGGGGTGCAGTGTTCAGTGCCGTGTTGTGCTGTGTGCAGGGAGTGGAACTCCATGGGGTGCATGGGAGGGGGGACGAGGGGAGAACAGGAGCTTCCACTGAGCTGGCCAGAGAAAGGGAGTGGTCACATGGGCTGCGGTCCTATGGGCAGCTGCCCACAGGCGTGTGGATGTGGCTGCTGACGGAGGACCTCCCCAAGCCCTCCCTGGGGGGGTCAGAGCTAGTGTGCTTTGCCTCCAAACCCCAATTTCCATCTCCTTCCTCTTCAAGGAAGAGGGGGCCCCATCTGGAGGGAACCCTGCTTCTGTGCAGGCTAGGGGTGCTCCCCAGCGGCCAGCGCGGGGGGGGGGGTGGGGACCATCAGCCACATTGGCCTGGAAGAATGGTGTGAAGAACGGAAGGGGGTGTGTGTGTGTGAGAGAGACTGGGGGTGCTGCTGGCGGGGGGGTGGGGGTGGGCAACCTTGGTCTATGGGGGGGTCAGTTTGGGGAGATACCTGGCTCAGCCCAGACCCCATGTTCTCCCACCCCTGCCACTGTCCTCTGCAGCAGGGACCTCCTGCATACTCTGGGTCACTGCAGTGGTGCGGTCAGGCCAGGTCATGGCTGGCTTCCCTGGGAAGTCAGATCCTATAGCTTAGTGTTTCTTTGGATGGCTCAAGGCTTTTGTCTGAAGACAGGAGTCAGTGAGGAGCCTAGGCCTATGGGGTCCTGGGAGGGGCAGAGCGCAGACCCCACTCCTCCTGCTTTTGGGGAAGGGTCCAGTTCTGTGCTGGTGAAATAATACAAATGGTCTTGGTGGGGGAAGAGAAAGAGGACAATATGGGGGTGGAGACGATGGGCGTCTGGGCGGGGTGAGGGTGGGAGAGAAGCCAGGAAGGAAGTGGGACCCTACAGAAAGGCATTTAAAAAAAAAAAAAAGAGCAGGAACATGAGCCAAGACAGAGGGAGTGAGGAAGAGAGAGACCACAGGGGTCGGGAGCAGAGCTAGGAGAGCTGGGGAAGCTGGGACATGGAGGTGAGAGCCGCGTGCTGGCGGCTGGACCACGGGGTGGGCGGCCCCGAGGGGCAGCCTCTCAGTACATGTCCTTGTAGATCTCCTGGAGCAGGGGGTGCAGCGAGGTCTCAGTCTCGGTCTTCTTAATGCGCTGCATCATCTGTGCGTGCTCGGTGACCAGCTGCCGCAAGTCCGCCATCTTTTGCAGCAGCTTGGGGAAGAGGTACTGGGCATCGGGGTGGTTGGCCTGCAGGTGGAACTCCAGGGCACGCAGGATGGTGTCCTGGATGGCTTCTACCTGCGGCACGTTCATGAGGCCTGGCCGGTCTGTGGGGACACGAGGTAATGGTGCGGGGTCTCAGAAGGACAGACAGAAGACTTCCATTACTGCAGCCTGAGGGATGGTGGGCTTCCTTGCTCGGGGCCAGACCCAACCCGTCCTGCTTGAGCCACTCCACTGGGCGTTCTAGACCCCATCCCCAGCATCCTTCCTTCGTGGCTTGCCTGTCGCCCTTCTTTCCTGTTAGCTAATACAGCATCGTGGTTCTGAAACTTGGTGCCTGCATTCAAGTTCTGTTCTAAGATTTCTAGTGGGGCCATGGATGGGTCACATGGCCCCTTTGGGCTTCAGCCTCCCACTGTGTGAGCTGGGGACAGTAGGAGCTTCTTCTGTATGGGTCTCTCGTGAGGACTGAAGGAGTTACTATGAGAAAGAACTGGCACGTGCAAACTCCTGGCTACTGTGAGCACACATACTATGGTTCATTACTGCGCTGGAATTCCAAAAATGCAGGCAACCTCCATGAACCCAGTGGCGTCTGATGGAGTTGCTCCTGTATGCAGCCCGTGCTGTGCTCAGCTCCAGGCTGCTCCGCTGTTGTGTGGGATCCCCCCACCCCAGGTCCACCTCTGACTCACCTCCGCACAGAATGATGGCAGCGATGAACAGGGCCAGGTCGCTGTCATCAAGTTCCAGGGCATTGAACTTGACAGCAAACTCAAACTTGGGCTCAATGATATCACTGAACGGCTTGCGGAGGCTGCGCAGGAACTCCCGGGTGACAAAACCACTGCCGTTGGCCACCAGCAGCCCGTCTTTGTTCACGATTGAGGCCAGCATGGCGAAGATGGCCTCGTGCACACCGTACTTCAGAAGGGTCACCTGGTCGTTGAGGAAGAGGTTGCTGAAGTTGGGGATGCTCTTGGCGAATTCCGTGAGCTCCCGCACCGTCTCCACTGTGGTGCACTGACAGCGGTAGAAGACGTGTACGCTGATCTCCTTGTAGGGTGGGAGGGCGTTCACCAGCTGCTTCCACACCAGGCCCTTCTCCGCCTGCCACAACGTCTCGATGTCGTGGATCACAAAGGGCTGAAAACCAGGCCCTGTTAAAGGCCAGGCCTTGGGCCACCCCCACACCCCCCTGCTGGAACCACAGAGCTAGAGGCGGGCAGAGACCGGAGGCAGCAGGTCCCGGAGCTCGTGGGTGCTGCCAGGACGGGCCCTGACACTCACCGCCGTGTGGCTGGCCTTGCCAGTGAGGATGCCGCGGGCCTTCTTTTTGGTCATGTTGAAGTTTTTTAGGTAGGCATTGTAGATGTGCTTAGAGAAGGCCTTCAGGTCTGCCACCTGCGGGCTGTGCTGGTGGCCCTCGACTGCTGTCAGTCCGGCCACCAGCTTCCTCTTCTCAGCTTCTGGCATCCGACCAAAGCGGATGGCTGTGTGGGAAGGAAGGAGTCACTGAGGAGCCCAGGCAGGGACCCACACCTCTCAGCTCCTGTTGCTGGGCAGGTGCATGGGACAGAGATGGAGACATCTTCCAGTCAGCCTGGTGGGAGGGGAAGCTCTGCCTGTCTCATCTGCAGGGCCTCACACATGGGGTCCCCACTCTCCGAGTGGCTGGGCTCTGTGGTGTGGCAGCTCCCTGGTACTGCACCTCTGGGCAGGACAAGAGAGCTAATACTCTCACACATGTACAGAGTAATGTGCATCCTCAGAGTGAACACTCACACACCAGTCACTGGTAATCCCACAGAACGCCAGCCTGGCTGTCAGAGAAGGTGGAAGGATTCAGCCAGCCCCGAGGCTCCTACCTAAGGAGCAGGCTAGAGTAGATGGAACAGGTGGAGGACTCACAGCCACTTCCCAACAGCGGCAGTGAGCTGCCCGAGGACATGGCTGAATAAGTAAGTGGCCTCCTCTGACCTTGGGGACCCCAGGACCCCCTGCCTGGCTTCAAACCGCTGCTGCATGTGGTCACTTACTGGCTCCTGTGGGGGCCGATGGCATCCTTGGCCATGACTTTTTGCACCAGCAGGTTATCCAAGACAGACAGGAGATTGCAGCATTGGGGTTCCCAACTCACTTGTGCTGGGGGTTCAGCTATTGGTTTCTCTCTAACACAAAGTGGCTAAGCCTCAGTAAAGGAGTTGTGAGAACTGGGCCCAGGCCTGTGGCCCATGGTGAAGGCTGGTGGCCTGGGGTGACAGGCGTTAGCCTATCTAATCGGCAGTGTCTTCAGTATTGCCTTATTAGGTCCCAGGCATGGGTCTCCATGCACTCGCTTTTCTGGGGGCTCCCTGAAGACTGGTGGCAGGGCATGTATGACACTGGCAACCCCCAGCTCTCACCGTTGTGCGACATGCCCAGTGCCAGGCACTTCTGGAAGCGGCAGTGCTGGCACTTGTTGCGGTTCTTCTTCTGGATCTTGCAGCTCCGATCACACTTCTCATACTCCAGCTTCATGCGGATCGTCCGGCGGAAGAAGCCCTGAGTGACCGAGGACAGTGAGGAGGCCCCGAGGAGGCCGACGATGCACAAGGCCCTGCTCTGCCCCACCCCCAAGAAGTCACGGGGAGGGCTTGGCAGCGTGGCCTAGTGGCTAAGGTCCTCGCCTTGATCCCATATGGCCGCTGGTTCTAATCCCGGCAGCTCCACTTCCTCTCTATCTTTCCTCCTCTCAGTATATCTGACTTTGTAATAAAAATAAAATAAATCTTTAAAAAAAAAAAAAAGAAGTCATGGGGAAACCACTTTGCACGGGAGAGGGAGAAACCAAGCAAATGACTTGAAAACTTATGGATGAAAGTATACCTATTTATTTTAAATGTCCAAAGAGGTCCTAAAGCTTTCTTATTAGGTAGCAGAAAGCTGCAACTTTTAGTTGGTGCTTTAATAAAACAATTTGTGAAATTTTGATGGGTGTTCACTGGATAAACAGATGCGGCATTTCCTTGTTCTCTAAGGGCCCTTGGAGCTTGAGACACAGGAGACCCTGGCCGACAAGCAGGATGGGCTCCGCACTCTAACCCTTTCTGTCCTGCCTGCCTTCTGGAGTCTGGCCTCCAGGGGGTGTCAGCGGCTCACAAGGCTCACAAGTGCCTGGGCTGGCAGCAGGTGCCCAGAGGGAAACCCTTCTTCTCTAGCAGACGAACGCACACATGCAGGAATCCTGCTGAGCCTGCAGTCTGTGTCAGGTCAACCCGGCCGCGTGCCCACTGCCCCTAAGGCAGGGCCACGCCCTCATCTGTACCTTGCAGCCCTCGCACGCGTGGACGCCGTAGTGGAAGCCTGACGCCTTGTCTCCGCACACCCGGCACTCCATGTTGAGGCTGCCGCATGAGGCACCATCACAGCCCATCTGCAGCTGGTCCAGCAGCACAGGTGGCGAGGAGCTCTGGGATAGGTCTGTGGGCACACAGGGAGTAGGGAGGCATCACACTCCACAGCCAGGCCTGGGGTGAGGGCCTGGAGCCGCTTGGAGCCACATGGTCTCTAGAGTCAACTTCCCTGACAACCCCCAGTCTTTTCACCAGTCCCCAGTTTCTCTGGGGAAGATGGGGCCAATACCTGCAAGCTGCTGACCCTGAGCACAACACATGGCAGCTCAATCAGAATCTTCCTGTCCTGAACTCGCCACCAGTGAGGAAGAGGTGTGGGGGAGACTGTGTTGTACCAGGATGTGGGAGTGTGTGCACGAGATGCGGGTGAGATGCCTGCATCTCACACTATGGTGCCCTGGTTTGATGCTCACCTTTGGCTTGTTTTTTGTTTGTTTGTTTTTGAAAAAGCTAGAGAGAGAAAGAGAGACAGAGAGAGATATCAATTCTCTGTCCACTGGCTCACTCTCCAGGAGGCTGCAATGGCTAGAATAGGGCCAGGATGGAGACAGGAGCTTCTTCTGGGTCTCCCAAATGGTTGGGCAAGTGTTGCAGAGGAGTCCCAGCTGGGGAGCGGCTGCAGAGGGATGGGAGGAAACAGGTGCAGGCAGCAAGGGGCCCAGAGTTCTTGTCCCAGGGCTGAACAGACTGTAGGCTTCTAAAGCCCAGGTCGGGAAGTGGGAGGCAGGAGTTCTGTGATGGTGGCAGGGCAATGGGGCAAGTGAACCCCTTGCCTATTTGAGAACAGCAGTCCACAAATACACTTGACACAGAAAGAGGCAGGAAAGGGGTAGCGCGTTTTGGTGGGGCTCGAGTGTGCTCGTCCTAACGGTGGGGTTTTCAGTTCCCTGCTTATGACCTGGGAAAGCAGTAGAGAATGGCTCAAGTTCTTGGGTCCCTGAACCCACACGGGAGACCTGGAGGAAGCTCCTGGCTCCTGGTTTTAGATGGGGCTCAGCTGTGGCTGAGTGAACTAGCAGATGAAAGATCTCTCTTTGTAAATCTACTTTTCAAATAATAAATCAATCTTAACAAAATGATGGCAGAACAATCTGCCCCGCCATGACCTCTGGCTCAGAGGTGGGGGCGCATGGCTGTCCTGATGAGTGGCAGGCTGGGGCTCCAAGACCACTGTTCACACCAGGAATCACGGCCTCAGCGCCTGGCGGCCTTGTCCTTGGAGATCATCTGCTGGCACACACAGCTGCTCTCCCTCAGCCCAATACAGTCCTCTCGCCACACCCCCACCTTCCCCTTTCCACCCCTCTGGAAAGGCACCTGCTCAACACACCGGTTCACTGGGTGAGCCAGTGAGGCTTTGGGCTCCACCCCTCAAGCCACACCCTGCCTATTCTGCCCACTTGCCCACACCTCCGAAAGGCCTATCTGTTGGGAGAAGAAAGAAAAGCCAGAATGTATCAGCCCCATTCCTGACTGAGTGCTAAGTGTGCATGCCATTTTGCCATCACCTTGGAAATCAGCAATTACCAACACTTGAAGGAAATTGAGGCTTGCTGATGTTAAGGACAGCTCTCTGCCCTTCAGGTCACCCAGCACGTGGGTGGGATGTGGGCTGAGTTCCGACAGAGGCTCTGTGTCTGTCCCTTCTCTGTGGTGCACCCACTGCATACCAGGCACACCACACCACTCATCTCACGGAACCTTCCCAACAGCCCTTGATGCAGCTCTTGCCTCCTCCTTTATAGGCGAGAAAACAGGCTCTTCTGAGTTGAGGGACTTGCTGACAGCCCTGTGATGGCTTTACATCAGCCCAGCTGGGCCTCGGCGCCCGGCCTGCCTGTGGCTCTGAAGGTCTATTTTCAGGCATGACTGACATCTCAATCAGCAGACTTTGAGGACAGCAGATGGCCTTCTACAACATGAGTGGCCCCGTTCAACAGTTGAAGGTCTTCTGGAAATAGACCGGGTCCTCTGGCCCCGCCCCTGGAAGAGAGCATCCTGATCCCACATGCCTTTTCCAGCCCTCTGTGTGTTTGCAGAATTTGGACTTGCCACCTCCACACCTGGGGGTCAATTTCTTCTTCTTTCTTTCCTTCCTTATTTATTTGAAAGACAGAGCAACAGAGATGGAGAGACAGAGACACAGAGAGGGAGATCTCCTGAGAGAGATCTTTCATCTGCTGATTCATTCTCCAAATGGCCGCAATAGCCAGCTCTGGACCAAGATGAAGCCAGGAGCCAGGAACTCCAGCCTGCTCACCCATACCTGTGGAAGAGGCCCAAATACTTGGTTATCATTGCCTGCCTTCCAAGGCACCTTGGCAGGAAGCTGAATCAGAAGCAGAGCAGCCAGGATTCAAACGCTACGGGTTTCTCAGGAGAACCCTGTCTGACCAGTGACAGAGCTAAAACTCTACCTAGAATCATGCAGCTCCTGGAGCTGAGCTCTAATCCCCACATCTTTGACACTCTCTCTCTCTCTCTCTCTCTCTCTCTCTCTCTCTCTCTCTCTCTCTCTCACACACACACACACACATATTACTACCAGTCAATAATGTTATCATGATAAACAACTGTGGAGGACACAGGGTCATATCCAAATGTTTGGACCCAAAGTAAATATTGGTCCCTTTACCCAGAGGGTCAAGTATCAGTTTCGCCATCTTTGATTACAAGTTCTGCAAATAGCCACTACTGACCTAACTCACGTGTTTATGTGTGGCTGAGAGCTCCCCTGTATATCTAGTCTCCATTGCTGGAGGGTCGCTGCTGTTACAGCAGTGAGGGCAGCCAAGATGGGCTGGCCAGTCTATTTCCTTTGCTGGAAGAGTCCACAGGCAAACAGGCCACTCTTCAGTTTCTGAACTCAGTGTAAATTCTGCAGGGATCTGGTGCAGGGGAGCCAAGCAACCTCCTCGCTTCTGCTGTTCTGTGAGTGTGGGTTCCTCAGCCTTGTCCACCATGGACCAGACAGTCCCTGGTTCCATGCTTGATCCAGCCTCGATACTCATCAGGCACTGGATGAGTAACAGGAGATGCTAAGATTGGGGGAGGGACCCTTGTCTTCCTCCTTGTGGGGTGGGACTCTGAGCAAGAGAGTTTCTGTAATCTCACCTTCCTTCTGGCTGAGTGCTAACTGTGATGCCTGCCCTGCCTTCCTCCTGAGGGAGACTGGGGGGCCAAGGAGAGGTGCTTGGCAGGCGTTGAGCTGGGGGTACTGAGGCACAACCAGTGCAGAGCCACAGAAAGGTCAGAGGTGAGCACACTCAGCAGCCTTCCTGCTGGTTTAAGACTTCTGAAAGGAGAAGAGACTCTGGAGGCCAAAGTCACAGACCCAGGGGACAGAAATCACAGGTGCTGAGACCTGAATGGGTCAGATGTCCTAGCTGGCCCTTGAGAGCCCCAGGACACAGCCTGAAGGGAATGAGACTCAGGGCTGAAGGCAGATGGCAGATGGCAGGCCCCTGGCACACAGTGGCAGACCTGGGCTCCTGGCCCGGTCCATCGGATCTTCAAAGCCCTTTTCTCCTGCCCCAACACAGGACAAGGCTCTGTCTCCAGGGCCTCTCCCTCTGCTAGCTCCCCAACTTAAAAGAAATAAAATGAAATGAAATAAAATATATTTGAACTTTTCGAGGAGAAGCAGAAGAAGTGTGTTCTGCATCATGAAAATAGTGCAGGATTGCTGAGAACATGTAAGGAGTGCAGGAATGGATGACCAATCCTTCTCTCGGGCCCCTGATTCCTGCACTTGGTCCTGTTGTATATATACTTCTGGGTCTTTGCTGGCATAGAATTTTCCAGCAATGGGATCCTCAATTTGTCAGGAAGTTGCTTCCCTGGGAGTATATATGAATCCATTTTATCCTTTAACATTAAAAAAAAAAAAAGAATTCAATCTGGGTCTATTTGTTTCATGTGGCATGTACCACACCAGGGTAAGTGGCCACCCATAACACGCCCAGTTGCTCCACTTCCCATCCAGCTCCCTGCTAAGGTGCCTGGGAAAGCAGTAGAAGACAGCCCAAGTGCTTGGGCCTTTGTACTCACTTGGGAGACAAATGAAGTTAGAGGCTCCTCCTAGCTTCAACCTGATCCAACCCTGGCCATTGTGCTTCTTTAGCGAAAGACTTTCTCTGTAACTTTATCTTTCAAAAATAAATAAGTAAATAAGTGAAATAAATCTTCAAAAACAAAACAAAACAAAACAAAAAGCAAAGAGCAAGCAGATTCTGGGCTTGAGCCTAGGCAATCTGAGGCAGGATGTAGGAGTCCCGAGCTGCAGCTGTGTCCTAACACCGCCGCCTTCTCCTTTTTAATGACCACAGGCTATTTACACGGCTGCGCTCCATGCACAGATGGTGCTTCCCAGCTCCCACGAGCAGCACTTCAGTGTCTGCAGCCACAGAGATTCCTGTGCGTGCTGAGCAAGTGTTTACACAGAACACATTCCTGCAGGCAGAACCACAATGACCTGTGCTCCCCTGTACCCCACGCCGTCCTTCCACCCTCAGCAGCCGCTGGAGGGCCACATCTCTCTCCTATGGCCAACACCCACCACGCGGCTGCTTTCCATTAACCTGACAGGCCAGGTGACACTTCTCTTGCAATGCCTTCTTTAATCATGAGGGAGACTGAAAAATGCCTGTGGTTTTCTGCTACTTGCCCTGCTGTAAAATTACCTGGCCTCTAAAATATATATAAATATATATATATATACTTTGGAGGCCAGGTTAAAAAACTTATTTATTTATTTATTTCTTAATTTATTTTATTGGAAAGGCAGATTTACACAGAGTAGAGACATAAAGATCTTCCATCTGTTGATTCACAAATGGTCACAATGGCCAGAGCTGAGCAAATCCAAAGTCAGGAGCCAGGAGCCTCTTCTGGGTCTTCCATGTGGGTGGGTACAGGTCTCAAAGCTTTGGGCCACAAGCAGGGAGCTGGATCAGAAGTGGAGCATCCAGGACATAAGCTGGCACACCCACATGGAATACTGTATTTGGAGGTGCAGGATTAGCCAGTTGAGCTATTGCACCAGACCCCCTGGACACTTTTAACTTCTGTTAGTTGGCTGGTCTTGTAGAACGATGGACCCTTTTATATACTAAGGCTGGAACACATGGTGATTGGATCAAGTGGCCTTTTCCTTCTTTAATTGCTGAACAGAGCAGGCTTTCTACCATGACTCTGTTCATTGATAAATGAAATCTATAAGACATTGTATCATTAAGTGGCACTACTCCCCACAGTCCCCTCAAGTGGTAAACCTCACCAGCACAGCTGCCCGAGGTGCCACTGCCACGCCTGCCTCTGCTCCCGGGCACTGCACTTTGGTCTGCAGTTGAATGGCAGTAGCACTGGGGTGTGGAGCAAAGCCCAGAATAGAACGTTACTCTGTGGGTCACTTCTGTCTGCCCAGGCCCAGGCCCAGGTGTGGGGACATGGTGGTGGGGCAGGTGGTGAGCTCACAAACCTGTGGCCTTTTACCCCCATTTCCCTCCTTCTTAAGGGCGTCCTTGTAACACCTCTGACTTGTTCTCAATCTCCAGTATCTTTCCTCTCTCTAGCCCTCTTTTCTTTTCTCAAATTCAGACAGACCGTAAACAGCTACTCCTGGCTAGCTGGCCATTGTTTCTTTCTTAACCAGGGGAGATTTCACCTGCCCCTTTTGCCTTCTGCAGACAACAGGAGATCCAGGGATCACCCCCAAGGGGCAGGCCTGCTCCTTGGCTTGAAATGGCTTTCACCTTTGAGCTCAGCAGTGAGCTTGGGGCACCTCCCCTGCAGCATATTCTCATGACCTTGAGACTCCTTGGAAGGAAGGGAGCGACGGTCCATTGGCCCAGCGGCTCTTAGGGGAGGAGGGCCTGGCACACAAAGGGAGCAGCTGGAGCCAGGGGCAAAGCAGTAGATATAACATGAGGATGATGAAGATGATGGCACAACAAGATTGGCTGTGTACACTGCTGCCCATCACAGTTACATGAAGGTGAATCAATGGAGAGATGATAGAAGTTGGAAACTGGCTGCACAGGAGTGCTAAGAATTGTAGTCACTCATCCTCATTGCTTAGCACTCCTGCCTAAACCCCTCACAGCTCCACCTTGGTGGAACTGTGCATTTCCACCAGTGACCACAGTCACAAGCACAGTCACCCTTCTGGTGCATGGTTGGTGAGGGTGGTCCCAGAAGCCCATGGTAGCAGTGGTGGGAATGACATCACCGATGATGGCAACACACATGCTGAGCACATGCTCATTTAATTCTCACAAAATCCCGGGTCTGCATCGCCTGCCATGCTTGGTACAACATGCCCAAGTCCCTGCAGCTGCAGACAGCAGAGCAGGCTGCCAGTTCAGGCTTCACCCCATAACCACTCTGTCCCACCATGCTCCACAGAATGCTACTTGCAGCAGGGCCTGTGTCCCCATGCTGCCTGGAGGCCCCTGCTAACCTCCACTCACCTGCATAGCTGCTGGAAGGAAGCACCTGCTCTGGTCCCCCACTGAGCTCTTGGGCTCCTTCTGTCTCTGCCACTTCCTCTTTCTCCTCCTTTTCCCGAACCTCAGGTGTCTCCTCTGGGGGCTGCTCCATGGCTGATCTCCCCTGGTCGCCACACCTGCAGGCCGGGTCATAGTTCTGGCATCATCTGGGTCTGAATGCAGATGGACCTCTACAGGGCAATTCCCGTCAGCCTGCACAAGGGAAGACAAGAGGGGGTTGAGCCAGAGTGCCAAGGGAGAGGCGGTATGTGTGTGCGCAAGTGTGTGAGCACACTAGCACACGTGTTACAAAGTGCTCAAGGGCTGCCACATGCTGTGTTCTGCCTTGCCCCTTCCTCGGTCTCGGTGCTACCCCATGGCCTCTACTCCTTGCACTGTGAGTCACTTGCCCTCTCAGCATTTTTGGTTCTTGTGGCGGGTTTGTAGGGTTTAGTGTGGTCTCCATTAACCAGAGAGGGTGAAATGACCACAATGCTGCCTTGCCCTGCCCGTGCCACTGCACCACTGCATTCTGCCCTCAGGAACTCCTGAGTCTCCAAGAGCCACAGTGACATGAGGGCTCTTCCCAACTCTGCAGCCTTGCCAAAGGTCCTGGGACGCCTCGCACCGTCCAGTTGCCAGCCCATGCCCACCAGCACTTGGGCCCAACAACCATTGCTCTCCTGAGCTAGCCAGCATTTTTTTCTTTTAAATTTCACTATTTTTTTAATTGGAAAGACAGATCAGATTTATGGAGAAGAGAGACAAGAGAACGATCTGCTGGTTCACTCCCCAAAAAGCCACAATGGCGGGAGCTGAGCTGAGCTCAAGCCAGGAGCTTCTTCTGGGTCTCCCACATGGGTGCAGGGTCCCAAAGCTTTGGGCCTTCCTCTATTGCCTTCCTAGGCCACAAGCAGGGAGCTGGATGGGAAATGGAGCAGCTGGGACATGAACTGGGGAGGATATGGGATCCTGGCATTTGCAAGGTGAGGATTTGGCCTCAGTTAGCTTTCTTTTTTATTTTTTATTTTTATTGCAAAGTCAGATATAAAGAGAGGAGGAGAGACAGAGAGGAAGATCTTCTATCCAGTGATTCACTCCCTAAGTGACCACAATGGCTGGTGCTGTGCCGATCTGAAGCCAGTCTCCCACACGGGTGCAGGGTCCCAAGGCTTTGGGCTGTCTTCGACTACTTTCCCACGCCACAAGCAGGGAGCTGGATGGGAAATGGAGCTGCTGGGATTAGAACTAGCACCCATATGGGATCCCGGCGTGTTCAAGGCGAGGACTTCAGCTTCTAGGCCACTGTGTTGAGCCCCTCAGCTAGCTTTCTTAAAGGGGGCAGGTTCCATCATCCTTCCCGTGCTTTGTTGTGGAAAGCAGACCTGCAGTCATGCTAGCCTGGCTCATATGGATGGCAGACCTGCAACTAGCATTCCCAGGCACAGCCAGCAGGTGACAGAATATGGCTCTGCCTGGGGTCTTTTCAAGGTGGACTCCTGAATGTTCTGATCACCCAGGAAGAAATAAAATATTGTCCACAAACATCACAGCCTAGGGTGGTACCATCACAAATCACTGTGTGAGACTCCTTCCAGGCAAACAATGGAGAGGACCCTGAAGTTGTGCAGAACTCGTGGAGGAAACAGAAGAAAAGATGTATTTTAGGGAAACTTAACATTTTTGATTTTACAGCTAGCGTTGTGGTATAGTGCGTTAGGCTGTCACTGAAGACACCAGCATCCCATAATAGAGTGCTGATTTAAGTACCAGTTACTCTGTTGGAGTTTCCTGCTAATGTACTAGGGGAAAGCAACACAAGATGGCCCCAGTAGCTGGGCTCCTGACACCCACGTAGGAGGCCTTACCTAATTGAGGCTCTTGGCTTTGGTCTGCCCTAGCCTTGGCTATTGCAGCCATTTGAGGACTGAAGCACATGGAGAATCTGCTTGTGTCACTATGCCTTTTAAATAAAATAAATAACCTTAAAAAAATATAAATGTTAGGGAGTGGCTAAATCCTTGCCTTGTGTGCGCTGGGATCCCATATGGGTGTTGGTTCACATTCCAGCTGCTTCACTTCCCATCCAGCTTCCTGCTTGTGGCCCAGGAAGGTAGTAGAGGATGGCCTAAACCCTTGGGACCCTCACCTGTGTGGGAGACCTGGAGGAAGCTCCTGGCTTTGGATCATCTCTGCTCCGGCCATTGAGGCTATTTTGGGAGTAAACCAGTGGACAGAAGATCTTTTCTTAAGAGATTTATTTATTTATTTATTTATTTTAAAGTCAGACATACAGAGAGGAGGCGAATCAGAGAGGAAGATCTTCCATCCGTTAATACACTCCCCAAGTGGCTGCAATGGCTATAGCTGCGCCGATCTGAAGCCAGGAGACTGGAGCTCTTTTGGGTCTCCCACATGGGTGCAGGGTCCAAGGTTTTGGGCTGTTCTTGGTTGCTTTCCTAGGTCACAAGCAGGGAGCTAGATGGGAAACAGGGCCACTGAGATTAGAACCGGTGCCAATATGGGATCCCAGCACATGCAAGGTGAGGACTTTAGCCGCTAGGCTATCATGCCGGGCCCCGGACAGAAGATATTTTTCTTTCTGCTTCTCCTTTCTGTGGATCTGCCTTTTACATTTTGGTTTACTCACTTGAAATGCTCCGCTTCTCTCTCTCACACACATACACACACATATACCTGCACATACATATATACCGCTTGTCCACTGGTTCACTTTCCAAATGCCCACAATAGCCAGAGCCCAGCCAGGCCAAGGCAGGAGCCTGGAACTCAATCTAAGTCTCCCATGTGTATGTTACGACTCAGGTACTTGAGCCATTACATAATGCTGCCCAGGGTATGCATTAGCAGGGAGCCAGAATAAGGAGTAGAGACAAGACTTGAACCCAAGCACTCTGATATGGGATGAAGGCATTCTAGGTGGTATCTTAACTGCCTCACTTTAGGCAGGTTCAAGGATCTGTGGAGCCCTTCTCTTGGATATCCTCACACACAGCTATCCAAACAGATCCCCCATCTATTTTTTCCCAAGCCCATCCTTCTTTCTCTGTTAATCACTACCTTGGGGGGCCAGTGTGCTGGCTCAACAGGCTAATCCTCTGCCTGGCAGCGCCACCATCCCATAGAGGTGCCAGTATGTGTCCTGGCTGTTCCAATTCCCATCCAGCTCCCTTTTTATGACCTGTGAAACCAGCAGACTATGGCCCAAGTCATCCTGGTTTGGAAGAAGCTTTAGGTTCCTGGTTCCGGGTTCCTGGCTTCGGCTGGACTCAGCTGTGGCCATTGTAGCCATTTGGGGAGTGTAGCAGTGGATGGAAGACCTCTCTCTCTGTAAATCTGCCTTTTCAGTTTTTTAAAAAATCACTACTTTAGTAGTGAGTCACACACTCATCCATCACTTATCAAAGTCTGAACATGAATGTCACCAGGATTCCTTCCCCTACATCAGGTCTGCCAACTTGGCTACACAGTGGAATCGCAGCAGAATTTTCAAAACTATGCACAAAGGACCCATCCCTAAATATTTCAGCAGTTTGGGAAACACTTGAACATTGGAATTTTTTACTGTTTTTAAATTCCCCTGGTGATTGTCATACGCAGCTAAGCTTGCATGCTCCACAGCAAAGCAACTTCCAACCAGTGATAAATCATTCCTTCTTGATGCCTCTTGGCTCCATGCTCTCCTGACACAAGGCCTTCTCTGGCGTGTGGATGTACACAATAAACTCCAGTTGGCTCCCTAAATGCCGTCGGGGAATTCAGTCCTAGGGTTTGGAAGCTGGAGAGCTGGGCGCTAGCAGTTCTGGGAGGAATTCCTGTTGCTGTGGCCACCACAGTTCACTAGGGGAGACAGCAACACACCAGGGGAGCAGAAAGCAAGAGGCATATGACAAGGAAGTGGCCAGAAGCACTGGGACAGCTGGGGCGTCACAACCAAAGGAAATGGAGGCACCAAACATTTCAAAGGCCACAGAGGTTCATGGTGACAAAGTGACCCATAGCCGCTGGACTTGGTGACCATGAGATCAACAATGACACTGGTAGATAGGCGTTGGTCATGTGGCTGAGCAGCAAACCTGGGCTCAGAAGGATAAGGACAGCCAGAAAGCTGGGAGAGTGAACGGAAATCAATCTGGGGACAAATGTGTCAGGGAAAGGAATGTACAAGAGGATACTAGCTTGAAAAAGCAGTGAAATCAGGAAACTTTATGAACAGAGGAGATTCAAGTAGGCTGTGGATTAAGGAGAGGTCAGCAGACAAAAGCTAATCTAAAGAGCATTAAGAGGAGGTGGGCCTTTGGTGTGGTGGTTAAGATTCTGCTAGGGATGTCTGTACCCTTTATCAGTTCCTGATTCCAGTCTGGGCTCCACTTGCAGTCCTGCTAGTGCATCCAGGTTAGCAGCAGGTGATGATGGCCTGAGCACTTGAGTCTCTGACACAAACACGGGAGACCAGCAATGAATCCAAACTCCTGGCTTCAACCTGGTTTAGCCTTGCCTGTTGAGGGCCTATGGGGAGCAAATGAGCAAGAGAAAATGAAGGAAAGATTGATTCAAGGGGTCAGGGCAGGATGAGAAAAGAAACGGTTCAACGACAAAGGGAGAATAAAACATAAACTAACTGATGTGGTGGTACTGTGGAGTGCTGAAGTTCATAAGGGACACTCTCAATCCCTAACTAACGAAGTAAGAGGAAGGCTCATCTACTGAAAGTAAACAATGGGGTTTGAGAACAGCAGAGTTGTATGCAAATATTTGGCACATGGTATAGATTAGCTGGGTGGGAATAAAAAGAATCCTAGTAAAGCTATAATAATTAAAACAATGTGGTACTGGTATAAGAACAAATAACCAACAAGATAAAACAGTGCATAAATGTACACAACTTCAATACATTGTCAAGACAGCACTTGAAATCCAAAAGATGAATTTTTAAATAAACGGTATAGGGGCAACTAACGAGTCACTTGAGAAAACCGAGGTGGATCCTTGCCTCATGTTATTATCACAACAAAATCCAAATGAATCAAAGGTTTCAAAATTAAAACAGAATATGTACACTACAAGAAATCATGTGACTATATATTATGGTGTTAAGGTAGGGAAGAGTTAAGCATAGAGCTAAGCCCATAAAATCTTTATGTTAGCAGATTATGAGTAAAGAGATTACTAAATTTGTTGACATAAAAATATAATCTCTTGTCTTCTGTCTGGAACCACCATCCTTCACTAATTTGCTAAAATGACAGACACAAAGAGAGGCCCTTGGAATTGTTCCTCTGGCCACATAAATGTCATTCTACAAGAAAGGGGACATTATAGACATCAAGGGAATGCCCCTCACATTACCATGGCAAAACTGAAAGAGACTACATCAGCCAGTGTGTTGCTGGCCTTGGTATAAACCCACAGGTTCAAGGCAAGAATCTTGCCAAGAGAATTAACGTGTGAATGGAGCATATTAAGCATTCTAAGAGCCGTGACGGCTTCCTGAAATGTGTGAAGGGAAATAACCAAAGAGGGAAACCACAGAAAAAGGGCCCTAGGCTTAAGTGCAACGTTAGTCGGCTCCACCTGGAGGACTCTATGGAAGGGCGTGGGCAGTTGGAGACCTATGGTCACTGCGTCTGAGACCTGAAGACCCCTGGCCTCTGCGAGAAACACATTTCCCTCTACATGGTGACAATAATTATAAGGGGTAAAAAGGAAAATAAACTGAGAAAAATATTTGTAATTCACATCAGACATGGTGCTAATTCCCCCTAAAAGAATTCATACAAAACAATAAGTACAAGATCAACAATCTAAGTTGAAAAGATAGCTCACAGAAAAGGTCTACATTCAGATTGTGAATGTACAAAACGATGTGTTAGATTACTCATAACAGGAAAAACGCAAACTGGAACAACACTGAGCTATCTTTTTTACAATCACATGAGAACAGATGCTGAGACGCTGTTGCCGAGCACGTGGGAGACGGTCTCACCCATCTCTGCTAGGAGGTATATCGGCAAGGCCTCCCATGAGGGGAGTGTGGCTCACCGTCTCAGCTGTATGGCACACACTCTGAGTGGGAACACTGCTGATTTATTGCATCCTGTGGCAATGAGGAGTCTTCAGAAAGTTCAGGAAAAATGCATATTATGAAAAAAAAAGACACAACAAACTGGATTTCAAAAATTTTTCTTCTGCAAGTATGCTTATATGCTTCCTTGCACAAAGTATCAGCACAAGAGTTCCATTACAGAGTTATTTCACTAGGAAGACACGGGGACTCATTAAATAACTGATGACACAGAAACATGAAATTCTATGCTGCAAGCAAGAACAAAGCGGTTTGAAGTAGTTGTGCAGACGGAGATGATGGGCGGTGAGGACACACTGCTGAGTGACGAGAAGGTTCGGTGGGAGGGAGGACCCAGCTAAGCTGCTACTCCACAGCTGTATTTCCTCCCCGGTGTAGGAGTCGGTTCCTGACCGCTATATAAGGAGCCTGGGACCTATCAGAACCTGCAGGAGTCATAATGGGGGAAAGAAATTTCACAGCACATTTTGTGCCTCTTAAATTCGAATCTATAGGGATGTTCCCTCTTCTAAAAACAATATGAACTGCAATAAGATAAGGCAAACGTATAAACAGTAATGTGGAAGATAAGATGGGATCATCAGGGGCTGGTGCTGTGGTGTAGAGGTAAAGCTGCCACCTGTAATGCTGGCATCCCATATATGGGCAACTACTTCACATCCTGGCTGTTCCACTTCCCACCCAGCTCCCTACTAACGGCCAGGAAAATGGTGGAGGAAGGCCACTACCAAGTGCTTGGGTCCCTACTATTCATGCGAGAGACCCAGAAGAAGCTCCTAGTTCCTGACCTTAGACCCGTCCAGCTCCATTTCAGACCAGTGCAGCTCTGGCAGTGCAGCTATCTGGGGAGTGAACCAATGGGTAGATCTCTCTGCTTCTCTCTCTGTAATTCTGCCTTCCAAATAATTTTTGTTTTTAAAGAGGGAGTAGTCAACATTCAATTGCTCAAGTCCTCTGTTTTTTTAGAAGTTGGTTAGAGATACTCGTTAATTTCAAATTAAAGTTCAGTCATATACACATAGAAGGAAAAAATAAAAAGTAACCACTAAGATCCTGAGGATAGACCGCGTAAGTTCCGAATCTTCCCACTGGAGTGAGAAAACAGACGAGATCACGTATGGTGCCAACCTTCAGACAGAGGCTCCCAGTCAGGAGGCGGCCATGGACACAGAACCAAGTGCAAGGTGGGGCCCAGACTCGGATCCGGGAACAGGAAGAGATCAGGAGTAGAAAAGTTGGACTGTTCCCAACAGCCTGTTAACAGTGTGGTACCGGTGTTCCTTATGTAAGATGTGAACAGCAAGGGAAGCTGGGCAAAGGGCATATGGACTCGGCAACTGTAGTTTCTCTAACTTTCAACACTGAACTCTTGATTAAATAAAGTTGGAGCTTAAAAATCTAGCTCTAATTAAATGGAAAGACACACTTTTTGTTTTGAATCTTGGCCCATCTATAAAAAATTAGCCTAATCTTTAAGTGTGTGGCAAAAAAAGGACATAAACTGTGCTCAATGTAGTAAGACAAAAGCTAATGTGGCATTCCTTGCCTGAGTTGTGGAGTCAAACAACAATGAACTCACTTGAATTGTGTTGTCACAGTCCTAAAGGTATTGGCCTGATCTGGCCTGGCTCTTAGAAGACTACAGTTCAAAGTCAATGCAAAGTGACTTACAAATGCTTCTTATGGTTTGTCTCTAAATGTGCGTTGGAATGTGACTGACTCAGTGCTGAGATACTAAACCAGAAATTTATATCCAAATAATAATGTTGCTTCTTTATATTCTTTTGAAGATTTTTCTTATTAAGTAAAAAACAAACAAAAAACAATGATTCCTCTGGAGTGCAGACAAGCGATACGAATAACAAATAAATCTCATAATGTCTCATAATGTCAATTTCACTTAAAAAAAAATCTAGTTCTAGGCTAGAGAATGTTGAAAATCAGGCAGCTGCTGTGGTCCCTGGGGGCCCATAGGGCAGCTGGCACCTCCCCCCTCCACCTTCAAGCCACCCTCGGCTGTCCCTCCCAAGTCACTTCACTCCCTTGCAGCTGGCGACAGGGATCTGCAACTCTGGTGAGCAGAAGTCACTTCCTCAAGGACCCATGTGTGACCACTCGGGTGAGTGTTAAACTGGGAAGTCACCTGACAGAGCCAGGGGAAACATTCAGGGCTGCCAGCCATTAGGGCAGCTCTCTGAAAGGGTGATGGTTGGGGGTCATTCCCACTTGTCTCCCCAGTTTCATTCTTTTCTTTGTTCCTCAGTGACCAGCCACAGGCCTGGCTAACCAGAGTGTCCAAGTTCTCCTGCAGCTGTGGTGCTCATGTGACATAATTCTGACCAACAATGTTATCAAAAGAAATCTGTTGAGAAGAGCTTCTGAAAAAGTGGCTGTTTCCTAAAAAATGAGACAAACTTCTGCCCTTTGCCCTTCCTGTTTGGGACAGGATGGTTGTGCCTGGAGACGCAGCAGCTCATTTTTTGAGCATGAAGAAGGCAGGTGAAGGGGTGAGAGAGGCAGGAAGGAGTCTGGCCGTTAGACCTTGTAGAGCCGCGACCCTGGCCCTGGAACACACACCTGTAGACCCCTTGTGAGGTGAGAGACATTCAGCTCCTGCTTCCTAAGGCCCTGACTGCCAGATATCTGCAGCATGCAACTGCCCACAGCCTAAATGGAAACAAGAGCGAGCAAACCTAAACGAGAGTGGGGCTGGTGGGGTGGGGTTTGGCAACAATGCTGGAAGGCAGCCATGGGTGGTCACCAAGAACACTGGTGACTGCTGGGGCATGAGGAAGTGTTACAAAACATTAGCTACTCTCCCTGTAACCAGCACCAGGAACAGCCATTCTCGACACTCCAGCTCATGTAGGGTCGGGAGAGACCCTCAACCAGGCCCATGGCTGCAGGCAGGGGGCACAGGAGAACAGTGGCACTGATTGATCAGGGGGGTGAGTGTGATGAAGATGATGAGTGTACATTCTGGAATGGAACCTGGGCAGCCTGGGTGTCAGTAGACACAAGGGGACACAGCCCACCAGGCTGTGGCGATGAGAGAGGGGGGGCATGAAGATTAGGGATCTCTCACAGAGCAGGTAACAACAGAAGAGAATCAGAGTTCCGCCTGGCTTTCACACAGCCTCACGCCCTCTGACCTCTGGGGTACCCTGAAGAGCGTGGGGGTCTGCCTCCTGCAGGGACAGGGAGGGCAGAGCTGACTGAGCTTCCACTGCTTGGCAGGCACAGCGAGGTGAGGGCACACAGGCTCTTATGTCTCACAGCCGCCCATAAGGCAAGCCCTCCGGATCCCCTGAAGAGTGACAAAAAGCCATGACTGACAGGGTCTCGCAGAGATCCACCAGAGATTGAGGCGACAGAAGACAGTGGTGGCTCAGCTGTGACAGGGCTCAGGCATGTGCACGAGGCTGTGCTGCTTTCTGGTCCCTGTGCCCCAACTCATGCTAGCAGGTTCTGTCACCAGAGCCAGGACAATCCTTCTGAGTCTTGGGGTACATAGGGTTGCCTCTGGGGGTCAGCTGTAGCAGCTCTGGCCTTTGGATTTGGGAGCAGGGTCTCTAGTTCCCAGGCTGACATTTCTTCCCAGCCCCAGAGTTGTCTCTTTCCGTGTTCCCTCTCCCATCCCTGCCACAAACTCCATTTTCTTCCTTTCTGTAGTTCTTGCACTACAAACAGCAGAGAGTGGCACTAGGGCAAAGTTGTACGTGAGCAGGAAACCCCAGGGTTTGCTCCCACTCCTAGTGTTGGCTGTCTGCCTTTTACCGCCCGTCCCAGCACTCCGCCAGCACTGCACCTGCTGCCCAGTAGCTGTGCCCCACTTCAGGAGCTGAAGCAGAACCTCAGATAAGACAAAGGGCCCTGCAGCCAAAAAAGGGGGGTGGCATGGGTCCAGCAAGGGAGCCCCTCAGCCAACAGTCTCTAGCAAAAGATTTCTGGCAGAGGAACTCCCCAGGCTACTCCCATTTTGGCAAGCATGGATATGTATACACACACACACACACAGCACTCCTGTTTCAATGCCCACTCTTTTAACCTCAAAAGGAAACAGTCCACTTGGGAGCTTAGCCATAGAGAGGGGCAGACTATCCATTTCCCACTAGGCTGGTAAACTCTGTGGGTAGAGGTAGGTAAGACTTAACCCAAATAACCTGGAGCCCTACACATACCTGGTTGGGCATGTGAGTAGCAACGACTCTTGGGGTCCAGGCCCTCTCTGCTAGGAGTGAGGGCTCCCTCTCAGGGCAGTTCCCGGAGCCCCACTGGCAGCTGGTATGGTCTATGACCACACACCTGTTTTCTCCCAGGGATGAGGGGAGAGTCAGTGTGAAGGGTGCTGAGGGGTCCCTCCAGGGTCTCCACCCACCACAAGGCTCACCTGGCAGGCCTTCTCCTTTCTCTAGGGCCTAACTTGGGTCACCATTTCCATGCCTGGTCCCGTGTATTGTTCATATGGTAGATGCTCACAACAGTCTTAAGAGTCAGAGACTATTATCATCTTTGTTCAGCACCGAGAGGGCAATGGACTGGCGCAAGGTCACCCAGCAAGTGAAGGAGAATTCTGAGTTTTGGCAGATTGGCCCAGGCTCTGCCACTGTGTGATGCACCTCACATGTAGCACTGGGCCAGAAGCTGGTGTGTCCCAGTTCCAGTGGAGGACCAGAGTGTCAAAGCTGTTCTCAGCCTCAATCTGAAGCCACTACCCTGAGTTTTGTGAATGGTTGCCAGCCCCAGCTGTTTCTATCAAGAACCACCCCCGTGCCTGCCTCAGCCCCATCAAAGCCCTTCTGGGTACTCCTACCAGCAAATGATCTTTGGGTGCCCCACCCTCTCACTTGGACTTCTCCAGACCCCAGGTTACCGTGTTACTCCTTGAACATAGACACTAACCCCAGCCTCAGCCTGGAACGCTCCCTCCCCCAGCTCAGATCCGTCTTCCTTTAAGAGTTACTTGCACCTCCTCTTTCAGAAAGCTCTCCTGGACTCACCCCATTCTGTTCCTTGTCACTGCCGAGTGCCTCCAGATGCAACTGCTGCTCTGAACGGCACTGACTGTTAACTGGCCAAGCTTCACCACGTCATCATTTCCAAGGACTGCCTTCTATCCGCTAAGGCAGGTCTCCAGCACCTGGCATAGTGCCCACCATTTAGTGGGCACTTAACACACACTTGTCGAATGAATAAATACACCCAAAACATTAACCCCGGTCACATGGTTTTCAGTTGTATCACTGGTCTGTTTTATTGTCACCAGCCCGTCTTATCAGTTTTCATGCAATGCTGTCATTGAGAGGCAACATTCTATGGAAGTCTATTCCACTTGTGTATCAGGCCTGGGTACAAACACTGGCTCTGACTCTCCCTCTCTGTGACTTGGAGAAAGAAGATCATAACCTTTCAAAGGTTCTTAGCCTCAACTGGGCTGTCATCACCTCATCCACGTGGCTGTGAGGGAGAGCCATGTAGTGTCTGCACTAGGTATGCGGTGAGGGCCCCACAAACAAGGACCACAGCTGCTGCCAGGATCCCCACGGCTGGCTCATCTTAAAGGGCTCTGATGTTTCAGTTCTCTAAATGTGTAATCTGCAGGGACCCTAGAGACCGCAGCAGACCACATTTCTCCACTTCTTACCATACTGTCAACTCTGAGAAGTCTGGCAAAGGGCATCCTACTCCGTTGGAGAGAAGAGCCAAGCCTCCCCACATTTCTTGCCCTGCCAAGCAGTTGACCTAGCCACTGTTCCCTCATTTTGCTGCTGCAGGAGGCAGCGGGGTCAGCAGCATCTAGATAAAGGGCAAGAGGATGCCCCATGACGCTGCCAAGAGCTTTTGGAATTAGTAGAGAGGGAGGCTATGGAAAAAGGGTTATGTGGATTTTCCCAACCTCTCCCGTCAATCATTAAACCAGGCACTGACCTAGTGCCCTGGTTTTCCAGGCCACCAACTCCTCGGTGTCTTCTGCTTCCCATTTGCCAATCCAGGTCACCCCACCACTCTTCAGGACACACGGAAGCCAGGCTGGATTCACCTCAGTGTGTTCCCTGAGGTCCACATTCAGCAGTAGCCTGGGATTGGTTCATTCAGGGACAGCTAGAACCAGAGAAAGGGTGCCAGGAGGCACCCCTGCATCCACAAGTCTACCAGTTATCCCAAGAGTTGCCCCTGAGTACTGGGAAGGCAGCGAACCAAGATAAAAGGAAGCTGCTACGTGGAGCCACAGAACATCCTGCTAAGGACACCAGAGAGGCTGGGGTCCCTCACCAGCTAGGGAAAGCTGCTGCAGCCAGGGGACCCCGGCCTGGTGGGTGGCCCATAGCCTGTGCCTGGGAGACTCTGCTCTCACATCAGTTCTCTGCTCTGATGGCCAGTGCGCCAGCTGAGAAGATACCAAAAAGGTATCTTTACAAGGCTTTACAAGCCAAGAGGAACTTGATGATGTGAAGACACACGTATACACATATATGCATACATGCACATGCCCAGAGAGATGTGGCCCAGCATGTTAATGGCACTTTACTCTGAGGGACAGAGTCGCGTGTGATTCTCTTTCTTAATGACATCTTCCTGGGTTCTCTCTGATGTGGGCTGCTTTTATGTTTAGGGAGCAAAGAGGAACAAAAAAACCCAAGTAACAGACAGCAAGATGCTGGTAAGGCCCCAGAGGCAAGTTGTGCAGCAGGGAAGGTTAAGTTGCCCCTTTGCAATGTGAGCATCTCACTGCTGGAGTGCTCCTTTGTTTCTGATCCTGCTCCCTGCTAACACTGTCAGGAAGGCAGTGACAGTGACTTGTGTGCTCCCCTGTCACCCACAGAGGAGACCACATGAAGCTCCTGGCTTCGGTCTTGCCTAGCCTTGGCTGTGATGCTGTTTGGGAAGTGACCAGTGGATCAAAGATCTGTCACTTCCTTTCTCTGCTGCTTTGCCTTCCAAATAGATGTAGATAAATCTTCCAAATTGTTCTTTAAAAAAGGAGTAGTTCTCCCCCACCTATGCCTACATGAAGCTGAGGACACGGCGCTATTCAGAAAGGGTTTCAAACTGAGGCCAGGCTGGTGCTGCCAGCAGGCAGAGGGACACAGCAGGGGACTTTTCCAGATGCCTTCTCCTCCCAAGACACCAGGGTCCATGGCATCTGACGATGCCACTGCCCCTATACTCTCCTGGCCCCTGCCAGCTGCTTTCATTCATTCACTCAACAAATATTAGCTAAGCACCTACCATGATGTGCCAGGCCACATTAGTCAGAGGTGATACAAATCAAACAGTAACTGTAAACAATGCCTGTGGCTCTGAAGGACAAAAGCCAGGCACAGGCACGGTGGGGGCACACTGGTGCTGGCAGCCATGGGGAGGGTTCCTGAAGATGTGGCCTTTGGCTGAGAGCAGGCTGGACAGAGCTTCAGGGTAATGGGGAACAGCTCACAGTGGGAGAACATAGGCAGTGGGGTAGGGGCAGAGAAAGGCTGTGCAGATGGCGGCTGGCCTGGCTGAGGCTGGAGGTCACTTGGGTTTGAGCAGGAAGGGAAGTGTGTCAGTGTTTGTCCCAGGAGCAGGGTGCCTAGGAAGGCCATGAGAGGAGGGGTGAGATCAGAGCTGCATCTTAATGTTTCGTTAAGTGTTTAGTTACTTTTTATTTATTTGAAAGAGAGAGAATATCAATCTTCTACCCACTAGTCGATTTCCCAGGGTTGGGCCAAGCTGAAGCCAGGAGCCCAGAATCCCATGTGGGTTTCCCATGTGTATGGCAGGGACCCAAGCACTTGAGCCATCATCCTCTGTCTCTCAGGATGTGTTAGCCAGAAGCTAGAGCAGAAGCAGAGCAGCCAAGACTTGCACTGGGACTTGGATTTGAGATGCAGGTGTCGTTAGTTGGACGCTTAACCTGCTGGGACACAACACTCACCCCACAGCTGTACCTCCAAAAGCTCCTTTCAGTTGTTTAGTTGTTGAGAAGGACTCACTGTAGATGACTCTAGCATTCCTGGCAGGGGAGCTGGCAGAGGGGACAGGGCCACCTCCTGGGGCCCTAGAAGGTCTGGGTATTCCCGGAATATCCGGGCAGAGGAGCAGAAGGACAGGGTTCTGATGCAGAGAAGTGGGCTTCTCCCAAGGCGCTACATGCGTCCTGACAGGAGAGGAATCCAAGGCTCCTTCCTGTGCCCAGAGCTGCTCTGGTCTTGTGATTTCTCTCTCTCTCTCTCTCTCTCTCTCTCTCTCTCTCTCTCTCTCTCTCTTTGTCACACACACACATACACACACACACACAGAGGGAGCAGACATGGCACTGGCAGCACTTGGCACAATATCAACCAACACACAGCTACATGTTAGGGCCAGGCAACTCCATCCCAGCCCCCAGACCTCTGACCCAGCTCTTATGACTAGCATGACCCACTGGGGGCCAGGGGTTCTGGGGTCACGAGAGGATGGACTAAACACCACCATTCAAACCCTTTTCTTTTCAAATGGTAAGTCTGGGACTGGGACAGCCCCTTTAAGCACATCAGCTCATTTAATCCACATGCTGGGCAACTGCAATGGTGTGCTTTATTTTACTATCACACGGACCTACTGAAGGCAGTTCCAGCTCCTCCTGGCCCCTTGGCCAGTGGTAGGGAGAAGGGCGGTGTCACCCAGTGGGTGGGCAGATTAAGGAGAGGGACAGGAACGCTGCCGCACCAGGAGAAAGGGGACCTACTGCAGAGGGACACCCGGGAGGGGCTCAGAGGGGCAGAGTGGCTTCCAGAGGAGGAAAAGCCCGCTGCTAACATGCAACAAGTCAGTGTTGTCCAGGATACAGCTGCTTTCCAAGTTCAAGGCGCACCTAAAATGATCAAGGTCTTTCACCCGTCCCCCCCTATACAAAATCGTATGGAGCTGTCCATTGCTGCGCTATCTGCTACACTCCAAAGTCAGAAATGACACAGCGCCCCAATAACTAACAAATAGGTAAGTAAATTAGGACACACCCATAAAATGGAGTATAAACTCAACAGAATATGCAATAACGTGGTTAAGTGAAAACAGTAGTAAGTCATTTTTATGAGTCCTAAGACTGAGAGGACGTCTCCCGGTATGAATACGGTAGCAGGTGACATTTTTGTGTCTCTGTACTCCTCAAATCGTCCGGAAGGAGCAGGTATCATTCTCCCCTTCCCTGATGCCTGTTTGGTGCAGTGCAGGCAGATGCTGCCTCCTCCATACCTTGTCTCCCCTCCAACCTCACTGGCTGTTCCTTCCCTAAGTGTTCTGCTGGTCTCAGGCAGTGCTGTCTTCCAGCCTCTAAGGGTCTTTCATTCTCTGTCTCCCCTTACTGGCTCTTGGCTTCCAACGCCTTCCCTATGCTGATGACCCCCAAATGTACTTCCCCACATCTCCACAAGGATGGCCAATGCTACCACAAACTAAACACCTCCCAACCTCCTCCCACCCATGTCCTTCCTCATTTCAGTGAAAACAAAACAAAAGCAAACCCAAACGCCCTCTACCTGGTCAAGATAAAATGTCAGTTAGCAAGTCCTTCTGGGGATTCTGTCTTTAACAGCATCCAGGACCTGATGGTCTCTAACACCTTTGCTGCTATAACCTTGGCCTGGGCTAGGATCACCCCCTCCTCACATAACTGGGATTACTGCAATGCCCTCTTAACCACCTCTCTGCTGCCACCTCACTCCTGACTTCCCCCTACACAGCAGATTCCATCCCTCCTAGGCTCCTATCCCTCCAAGGGCTTTATACCTTGGAACAAAGACCCTGCCTCCACCAGCCAATCAGGCCTTTCAGAGCTGAGGCCCCCATACCCCACCCAGCAGGCCGAGTGCACAGCCTCCTCACCAATCCTGAATACAGCAGGCAGACCTGTCCTGGGGTTTTGGCAGCTGCTCAAATTCTTCCTCAGCTCACTGCCTCATCTCCTTGGGCCTTTCCTTATAAGTGACCATAGAGGGGCTTCCCTGACCACCAGCCGAGCCCACAACTGGGAGACTCCAGCCCCAGGCCCTGCTTCAATTTGCTGCACAGCTCTTATGATTGTCTGTCATGCAAGGGGCTCATGTTTACCCATTTGCTTAGTGCTTGTCTCTTCCTAACAGACTGTAAACCCCAATGGGCGAGATTTTCATCTATCACACTCAACACTAATCCTCAAGTCTTAGAGAGCTGACAGGCAAATTATAGTTGTTCAATAAATATTTACTTGGATAAACGAATAATTTTCTTGTAATTGAAAGAAAAATGTCCCTTCACCACCCAGCTGGAAGCAGCCCTGTTGAGATCATTCCTCCACAGGCTTTAGTTTTTCAGGGATCTGACCCTGCCCTCCAGAACATTCCAGGGGGAGCTCATCAGATAGAAATGCTGTGACGAGGAAAGCCTGGAGTCCAGAGATGGCTGGCTGAGGGAGCCCAGCTGTGGTCTGACCAGGTTTTTTCTCCCACCTCCTGCGAATCCAGGCAATACTTTTCTGGAGTGTGGGTGGCTCCACTTCCTCCCCTCCCCATCTAGCCTCTAAAATCTCAGTGAACAGACCCCAAGAGCAGTGCTCTGTGGAGGGAGGCCTGTGTGAGTCACAGTGCTCGGCAGTGACCCAGGGTAGGGAGGGGAGGCAGGTCCCTGTAAGCCATACACTCCCGGGGAGAAATGTACACAGGGAGAGGTGGCTGGCGGCGGTGCCAAGTCCTGAGGAGGAAGAAATTGACTGTGCCAGGGGCCTTCAGGGAGAGGTCAAGGTCAAAGAGAGCTTGGCCACGTGGGATCATTTTGAACGTGAAGCAGCCAATATTCCTTAAGAATCCAGTCAAAACTAAATGAAGGAACGGGTTGACTTTTTAACTAAATACTGAGGTACAGGTATAGGGGGTATCCCAGGTAAAGAAAATGTGGACTCTTGGACCCAGGGAGGAGGGGGCAAGGAGATGAGGGTGCAGCCTACAGCCAGATGCACAGAAAACCTGCTGTGGCCGCTCTCCAGTGGAGCCAGCCCAGCTTCAGCTGGTGTCAGTGTGTCTTCATTATTTTAAGCTCCTTCAGTGATTCACTTGGTTTTCACCAGTGGTTTAGCAGACCTGGCAACTGGAAATGACAGGAACACGCTGTCATTAGTCTAAGCACCTGCCACTGTGCTCCAACAGACCAGACTAAAACTCACTGTGGAGTCGCTCCCACTAAAGCACCAAGTCACCAAACCGAAACCCAACTTCTCTGATCTTCTGAGGAGAGATAACACAAATTTTCCCAAACGGGTCCTTTCAGTAGGGACTGATGATGAGATCTCTGAGCTTTAACTTGCAGATCTGGCATTAGCCAATCAGTTATTTTTCTATTGTTCTGGCTCCCCGTCCCTGTCATACAAGGAAAGTACCTGTAAAATGATTGATCTTCTTTGTGTTCTGCTCCTACTTTTTTTTTTTTCAGTCTTTTCTTGCTAAGTCCAACCTCTTCCGGCCAGCCCATCAGAACACCTTTTCGATTTTGCCAAGTCAAGTATTAGCTCACAGATAAAGCCAGTTAAGATCCTGAAGTGAATGTTGGGGTTATAGTATTTTTCGGCTAGCAGCTACTTTTACCATGCCCACTTGACAGGCGCATGAGGATGAGTCCACAGGGGCTGTGAGTCCATCCACCATTGGGGCAGGAGCTCGGAATGCCTCCAATGCCTTCTGCCCTCCACCCTAACTCTTCTCATGCTGTGAAGTCCCATCAAACCCGACTGGAGTCTGCCTCTCACTGACTGCACTCCAGGCCTTGTTCCGCCTAGCCTCTGGTCACCCACCCTAGAGATACATTCTCCAGGTGAAACCTCCAGGCTCTGCAGTATGTGGCAACTGTTTGGCTTATCACACCCTCTAAAAGTGTGGTTCCTAAAACTCCCCACAGCCAAGGAGCAGCTGTTGTCCTGAAGTGTCAGGTGTGTCTGTGGTCAGTGAGCATCCTGGGGGACCAATCATTTTGCCTGACGCTCAAACCAGGCCTCTCTGGTGCAATGGCTCAATTCGGCTGATCCTCCACTTTTAAGAGCCAGCATCTCATATGGGAACTGGTTTGTATCCTGGTGGCTTTACTTCCAGTCCATCTCCCTGTTTGTGGCCTGGGAAAGCAATGGAAGTGACCCACATCCTTGGGACCCTGTACCCATCTGGGAGACCTGGAGGAAGCTCCTGGCTTTGGGTCAGCTCAGCTCTGGAAGTTGTGGCCTTTTGGGGAGTAAACCAGCAGATGGATGGTCTCTCTCACGCTCTGTTTCTCCTTCTCTCTATAAATCTGCCTTTCCAATACAATTAAATAAATAAATCTTCCATATTTATAAAAAACCAAACAGATCTCTTGGCCTGCCCTGTGCCTTTGAAGGACATGGTGCCTCTCACACTCTCCCTAGTGTGACCCGCTGTTTCTGATCTGTCAGTAGAGCCCTAGTGCTCTCCAAGCTCCCTGACTCTGTTCGCCAAAGCACAATCCCTCACTCCATGCAGTCGCTAAGTTCGAGCAGCATGACTTCCACCTGTTCTCCTGGGTCCATGAGGGGTGCTCCTCCAGATGCATGGCTCACGTAGCTCAACCAATCTGCTGTTCAATGCTTAGCCATCCCCCCTCTATCCAGACACGAGAAGAGAGCAAAAGCATTAGTGGGGGACAAGATGACAAGCACACCCCAAACCTGTCTTACCAGGGCTTACCACAGAAGGGCAAACGGGAGCAGCCTTACCACCTACTACCTTCTGACTTTCTGATATGCAATCTTCCAGTCTGTCAGATGGGACTATAATCCACCCACTGTCCTTAATGAGGCAGCCAGTCTCGGATGAGACATAAATGGGAAAGACATCAAGATCACATTACTCATACACCAAAATATTATGTCTTTGGAATGACTGTTACTATTTCTTTCACTGCCTATCTGATTTTTCTAAATTTCCTATAATGAACATATGCTGGGTTTAGTAAGTACTTTTTGGAAAATGCTTTTTATACAGGGCCCGGTGCTGTAGCCTAGTGGCTAAATCCTCTCTCTCTATCTGCAGAGATCCCATATGGGTGCCGGTTCACATTCTGAATGCTCTACTTCTCATCCAGCTCCCTGCTTGTGGCCTGGGAAAGCAGTAGAGGATGGCCCAAAGTCTTGGGATCCTGTACCTATGTGGGAGACATGGAAGAGGCTCCTGGCTTCAGATTAGCTCAGCTCCAGCCATTTCAGCCACTTAAGGAGTGAACCAGTAGAGGCAAGATCTTTCTCTCTGTATATATGCTTTTCCAATTAAAAAAATATATATTTTTTTTTTCTTTTTTTTTTTTTAAAGATTTTATTATTATTGGAAAGCCGGATATACAGAGAGGAGGAGAGACAGAGAGGAAGATCTTCCATCCGATGTTTCACTCCCCAAGTGAGCCGCAACGGGCCGGTACGCGCCGATCCAATGCCAGGAACCAGGAACCTCTTTCGGGTCTCCCACACGGGTGCAGGGTCCCAATGCATTGGGCTGTCCTCAACTGCTTTCCCAGGCCACAAGCAGGGAGCTGGATGGGAAGTGGAGCTGCCGGGATTAGAACCGGCGCCCATATGGGATCCCGGGGCGTTCAAGGCGAGGACTTTAGCCGCTAGGCCACGCCGCCGGGCCTATATATATATTTTTAAAAGCAAGATACAAATAATTTAGTGAACAGCAAGATGAAGCAACAAAAAAATAAAGCAGTCGGTCACCGGCAGTGATGTTCTTGCCTGTACATGCCATGATTTCTCTGCAGGCCCCGAGGGCAGCAGGTGGCACAGATGTGGTAAAACGGCAGCAGAGTTGGGACAAAACTGCATGTGGCCAGCTGCATATCTGCCACATGACCATCTTTTTAAAGATGACAGCATGGGGATGGACATGCTCTTTAAAGTATATGTATTATCTACAACAGCCAGAAACCAGGAACTCAATCCGAGTTTCTCAAGCGGGAGGCCAGGACACAAATGCTTGAACCAACAGGTACTGTCAGCAGGGTGGGGAGGGGGCATCTAAACTAACACTTAAATGTTGCATGGGATGCCTACTTCCACTTCAGATTGCCTGGTTCAACTCCCCACTCCTCTATTTCTTGCCTTTTTTTCCCTAATAAAGACGTCTGGGTCTTCTCTAAATGAAGCAGCATAGGTAACGAAGCAATGGTCTCCTGGCACTGAAGTGCAAGGACATCTTAACAATACTGGAGAAGGCTGAGGCTCCCAGGAGAGGAAGGGGGGAGCTAGCATGACAGGGCAATAAAGCAACAGGCTTCAAACCTCAAGGAGCTCAGGAGGTGCTTTTTAAACATCGAAGTACCCAGGGACTCAGGGTGTTGTTCCCTGCCCTTCCATGTGGTTCTGACAGCAGCTCTGGATTTTATGTCCGCCTGCTAGCCTATAAGCATGCTCAGTGCAAAAGCTTGTCAGGGACTGCAGCTCACGGCTCAGGTCTCCTCCCAGCAGGAAGGGTGACTTGGTAGTGACACTCAGGGAAGTCAGAGAGTGCTCAAGGCCTCACACGTCAGGTCATGCTAGGCTCCTAACCAGTCTGGATCCCAGTCCCACCTAGCAGGAGACACAAGGGGCCCCCTGAAAGAATCAAGGAAAGCACTGCCACCCGTTCAGCCAAGCGCTGCCCCCAGTGGTGATCAGGAGTATGTCCGTAACCATGGCTGCGCTCCCTGGCAGCCAAAGCCCTGGGGATTCTAAGAGGCAGGGCCTGAGGTGCAGGAGAAGAGTTCCCCCCAGAGAGCACAGCCTGCTCCTCCACAGGCCCCGTTCCTGGAGGTGTCAGGGCGCACTGTGCTTGAGAAGCAGCTGGAATTTGGACATGCTAAGTTTCCTGGTCTGTCAGTTTTAAGCGGCACACAATGTGGTCTTGGCCAAGAGCACTGTCTCTTGACAGTTGGAGCCTCTGTTTCCCCACCAACAGCTGCTCTGCAGGGTGGCCTCAGGAGCAGGCACTTACCAAATCCTTGGGGACTACATGCTCTGGGGACAGAAGCTCACTGAGAAGGTGGCAGGTTGAGAGGCCAGCAGGGGCCACCAGCACAGAAGGCCAGCAGAAGCAACTCTGGCATGCTCAGAGCCTCAGCCTCAGCCTCAGCCTCGAGAACCTTCACCCAATTCCTGGTGCGTCTGGGTAGTGTCTCCCCACCCACAGTGACCAGCTTGGCAAGCCTCAATACACCTTTCCCCTGTCTATGCTTCCTGTTTCCCTCCCCCAACCCAGGAAACTTTCTTCCTCTGTCAGGACTGCCTTGGGCTTCACGGGCCAAGGAGGAGATCCCAGGTACTGACCCTAACTTAGGCCTGGGCTGGGTCTGGAGCGAGCAGCCTGCAGGCACCTGTCTGGGCAGGCAGAGGCTGGAACAGCATCAGCAACATACCTTTGTAGCACAAGCATGAAAGCCCTGATTGTACAGGTGGCTGGGGAGAAACCGCCAGCCTGCCTACCGACAACCTTGCTACCAGCTTCCCGTGGGATAGTCTGCCACCGGCACACAGGAACCTGGGCCTGGGGGAGGCTGCACCTCTGCCTGCCCTCTTAGCCATCAGAGCCTGCAAGGGCTGCTGTTCCGTTTGGTTCTGTGCACCCGTACTTGGTGACTGGGGACCCCGTGTTGGAGTCTAGCCACCCCAAGGAAGGCAGTTGGCTAAAGAGCAGAGCAGCCGTGGGACAACTGTTTCACTTCCTGAGAGTCTATTTCCCTACTTGTACCATGTCACGCAGCTCAGCGAGAGGAAGTGAGTGGCTTCCAGTCAGGGGAGAGCCACCCGGGGAGCTGGCTCCCAAGCCCTGGTGCGCTGGCTCCCAAGCTTGTATGACCACACAGGATGTTTCTCAACAGTGGCTGCAGCTTGACAGAGAAATGGAGGTCTTGCTTTTGAAAGATGTTGATGGTGATTCCCCAAAGATGGTGAGGATTTCCTTTTGAAGTTATCTGCCTTAAAACAGAAGCAGGTTCCACAGATGCCCACTGAATGGGTGAGGAAAACCAGGAGGTCACCATCGGGTCTCCTGACGCAAGCACCAGGCGGCACGCAGCACCTACACGGGTTCCCACTGAAAGTGCTGACCCAACACTCACTAAAAGGAAACGTTCCCCCAGACCACACGGCCTGCGGGCAGCCGGGGACAGTGTCCAGCCAATATTGCAAAGAGTCAGCAACTGCAGAAGCTTGAAGTTCACTGCACTGCTAACTGAACTTTCCTCTAACATGAAATTTAATCCCAAGAACAACTTTCCAAGATAAATATTTATAGTAGTACCCTTAAATCAGTAAATAATTACTTGGCATTCATGCTATGTTAATGCTCTCTTCAACATTTTCAACTTATCAAACGGCTGTGTCAGGAAATGCACAATGTTGTCACAATATATTACTGGTCCTGGTCCATAATCATAAAAACATTTAATATTATATATTTTTAACAGAAAAACCTCTGAATTTTTTTATCACAAATCATTTACTTTATAGTTATGATCACTCCTTATTTTAAAAGTCATAATCAAAGAATTATGAAAGAGAATAATTTATGATTTTGGAAATTCCTAGGAATTTCTAGCCCTTACTTCCAGAGCCTGAGCGCTGGGAACTGTCAGGAATCTGACAGCACCAGAGTCTCTGCCGTGAGGATAAACTGCATGGAAGAAGAAATGGTTCATGGAGCCGACGAAGGCGCTACTGGGGCACAAGCTCTGACCTGGACCCACCAGGGCCGAGATGCCCACAGCAGTAAGACATGGTTGCTATGCAGACAACCATGAGATGGAGGCCCCAGGAAGGCTGCAGAGGAGGCAAGCTTCCCACGGGGAGCAGCAGGGCTGCCTCTGCTATCAGCGGGGCCATGAGGCTTGGGCATGCACTCCCGGGCGAGGCCAAGGAGACCAAGACCTGACAGCTGTGAACACAGAGCACAGCTGGGAATGGCAAGTTGTCTGCTCTGGCTGGGGCACTTGGTTCTCTGAAGGGCAGATAAAGGGCCAAGGCAAGGCTGACCTTGAATTCCTAGCCGCTAAGGAGGAGGGACTGAATTCCGAGGGGTGACCTAACAAGTGGAGGCCATTGTGGGCTTCTGGAGGGATAGAAAGTGAGTTTGAAATCTATCCTTTCACCCTTCAACACCTAGGTTCTCTTCACCCTGAACTTAGCACACCCTGCTTCCTCTTCCCTTTGTTACACCTGCGACACCTCATGCCTTCCTAGCTTTACTTAGGCCTATCTCATCCCTCAAACCTCACTTTAAGTAGCATTTTCTCAGGTAAAGTCCTCCTGTAGTGCACTGCTGAAGTCCCTGTATTTCCCTTCCCACACTTCTTAGTATCAGTTTACTTAACTTGCTTATTTTGGACACATGCTATTTATCTACTTGGAGCATCCAACCTGCATTACTCTACAGGATATGTGCATGGCCCTGGATGATCTGGGGGGCCAGTACCCCAGAGGTCTCCCCAGAGCCCCACCCTGGGAATCCCACCGCTGAGAGGCAGCTTCTTCCTCTGACCTCCGTCACCATTGTCACTGAGTTTTGACTGCTGTGCATCAGCGTCTCATGGCAAGACCAACAGCCCATATGAGCAGGTGCTGGGTGCTGCCTACTGCCCTCGGGGCCCTCACAGTGCTGGTGCTGAACGATCAGATCAGGGTGGTGGCAGAAAGATGGAGGGTCTGGACAGTGGTTTTCCTCTCTATACTCCTGCCCATGCCACTCTCCTGCCTAACTGCCCTCCCTTTTTCATTCATACCCGTTTTTTAAAAATTATAAGTAATTTTGTTTATTATATATATAAAACATGTTTATATATATATATTTTAAGAGACAAACAAAGATCCCCTTTGCTGGTTTACTCCCTAGATGGCCACAATAGTTAGCATTAGGCTAGGCTGAAGCCAGGAGCAGAGAACCCAATCCAGGACTCCCACAGTGGGTGGCAGGGACCCTGCTAGTTGAGCCGTTACCTGATGCCTGCTAAGATCTGTTATCAGCAGGCAGCTGGAGTCAGGAGCCAGAGGCAGGAACTGAACCCATGCACTTTGATATGGGGACACAGGCAGCTACACACCCCCCAGATGCAGATGTTGCCTGGCATGCTCTGATGGTTGTGCCCACCTTGAGCCCACTCCCCAAACTGTCTGATTTTCTCAGAGGCCTGACTCTATTTTTGTCTTCATCAAGTGAGCACCACCTCTCACTTCCTCATTATTCACACAGTATTGTGAACCACAAGACAGTTCTTCTGGTCTGTCTTCCTCACAAAACTCTTAAGGATCACACCAGAAAACAGCTGAGAAGGGATTTCGTAAGCCACAGCTCACTTAACCAGGCATTTTAATGTGTAGTTACAGGAGAGTCATTGGTGAGACTACACACACCCCATGTACGACAGGAAGGCTGGTATGAAGAGTGTGTCGGACCTGTGTGTGGTGATGTGAAAGGATTCCTGAGACACACTTTCAAATGAAGAAGTGAGGTGTCAAAGTGAGGGCAGGGACACGAAGGGGGCGAGGGACCTCTGCACAGGAGGGACTGCTTGCCTTCCCCCACAGCCCTGCGGGCAGGGCTGGATGTCCCAAGCACAGTCTAGGCCCACATGCTGCTTTCCTATTAACATTTTAACAAGGACAACAAATATGAGATGACAGGTTGATCTTGAGATGTCACTACAGTACTTTCCTATTGCCTGGAGCTTACTCTTGGAGGGATAAAGACAGTGAGCCAGTGGAGACCAGGACTCCAGACCTTGAAAGCAGGCAGAAGGCCTGTGGCAGGCAAAGCACAAGGCAAAGCGGAGAGACACAAACAGCTTGTGAGCTCACCCAGAGATTACAGGGGGGCCCTCATAAGAAACAGCACTGACAGCAGCCAAGAACTGGGAGCTCAGAGTCTGGGTCTGAAGTGGGACAAGGGATGCAAGGCCACCTGTGGGTCACTGCTGCTCACCACGTTGCTTGGCCTGGGAGGGGTCTGGATCATCCATCTCTTGACAAATACACGAACTGGGGAGCTGGGGGGTGGGTCTGGTGCTGTGGCATGGCACATTAAGTCACCGACTGCAGTGCCAGCATCCTACATACAGGGGCAATGGTTCTGGTCCAGTTTTTCCACTTCTGATCTGGCTCCCTGCTAATGTGCCTAAAAAAGCAGTGGAAGATGGCCTAAGTGCTTGGGCCCCCGACCCACGTGGGAGATGGAGAGGAAGATTCTGGCTCTAGCTTTGGCCTGGCCACTGCAGCCATTTATAGAGTGAACTAGTGGATGGAAGATCTCTCGCCATCTCTCCTTCTCTCTCTGTAACTGCTTTCAAACAGATAAATATTAACCAACAACAACAACAACAACAAAAAAAAAAAAAAAAAAAAAAAAGGAAAGAAGGCCCCTGAGCACATCATGTCTCTCATAAATAAAGAATAAAGGAGAGCCCTAGTTTCCACTCTTCCCCATCTCCAGTCTATACTCAGATGATCTAACTTACAAACCTGATCAAACCTACTGCTCCGGTTTAGAATTCTTCAAATTCTCCAGAATTATCAGAACACCACCCAAAATACTGATGGTACAAGGCTTATTTTGATTCAGGCTCTGCCTTTCCCTCTAGCCTTCTATCTCTCAACATTTCCCAGAGGCAGCCCAGGCCTCACCAAGCCCTATCGGCCTCATTTGGCCAGGTCCACTTTGCCCCGGAGGGAGTTTCTCTGTTAGAAGGGAAGCCTTCTGTGCTCAGTGGGGTTCAAGTGGGTGAGGTGGGCTTTTTTTCAGCTCCCTTGCTGTAAGATGGAGCCAACCCCCCTTGTCTATGAGGCTGGCAAGAGGGCATGCCACAACGAGATCTGTCACGAATGACATTCACCACTCCAATATTAATACTTTTAAAAGTATATTTTAAAATGAGTCTCTCCTCCTGCTTGAAACAGCTCCAAACAACCCTTGGGAAGCTCCCGTTCCCCTATTTCAGGATCCCACCGTGGCCCTGGGCAACCTCGCTTCAGGGTCACAGGGCCCTCGCCAAGCCCTGCAGGGCCCTCCTCCGCTTGCTCCTCCAGCACCTCCCTTGAGCCTCCCTTGCTCCTCCCTGCCCTGTTTTGTCTTCAGCCGGCTTCCCAGCTCATTGCTGAGAATCATACACTGATTTATCACACACAGTGGGCATATCCTCTGTGTCCTGGGCCTCTCTCCTGCTGACGTCCCTTACAAGAGGCCTCCAGACGTACCCCAAACACACTCAATAATCTTTGAGCCAGGCCAGGGCCACCCTGACCCCCACGTCAGCACATACTGTTTGTGTCTGCTGAGCAAATCACCACATGCTTCTTTCCTCTCCTGTGATTCCACTTGCCACTCTCCATGGCACACCATCCCTGGGTCACGGCAGCTGACCTCAGTGCCATTGGGTTCTCTCTTATCCTGATTTTACAGCTGGCCCGGTCCAGCTGTACCTGCCCCTTGACAATCTCTTACTTGTGTCTAGCCTCACCACTCTTGACAACCTGGACATGATCTTTCACACCCCTGCCAAAAAAAACCATCTCCTAATTGTGGCAACTGAGAGAGAGAAATTTCACTCTCTAAGAGCCAGCCCAGGTCAAAGTCAGGAGCCAGGAACTCCATTTAGGTCTCCCATGCGAGCGGCTGGGGCCCACTTGGGCCATCTTTCGCTGCTTTCCCAGGTACATTGCCAGAAAGCTAGATCAGAAGTGGAGTAGCCAGGGCTCAAACCAACACCTACATGCAGACAGTGGCATAACTGACTGTGCCACAGTGTCCCACCCCTGCCCAATTCTTAATCCCTGCAACAGCTTGTCAAGGCAAGACTTATCAGGATCAAAATTTGAGAGGCGACAGATAAGGACATGGAAGACAGGAGGGTAACTTTCCCAGGTCACGGTCCATGCTCTGTGAAATTCACTGTGTCAGAATACAACTTGTTTGTTCCTTTTGCTGTTTTTAATTTACTAGCAGCTGGTGTGGCCTGTATTCCCAGCATCTCATATAAGTGCTGGTTTAAAAACCAGCTGTTTCTCTTCTGAGCCGGCCCCCTGATAACGTGCCTGGTGAGGCAGTGAAAGCCCAAATACTTGGACCCCAGCCACCCACACAGGGCCTGGATGGAGTTCCTTGCTCCTGGCTTTGGTCTGGCCCAGCATGTGGCAACGGTGGCCATTTGGGGAGTGAATCAGCAGATGAAAGATCTCTCTCTCTGATGTTCTGCTGGTCAAATAAATGCAGAGAGAGAAAAACACAGAGAAAGAGCTTCTATTCACTGGCTCCGTCCCCAGGTCCCATGACAGCCCTAAGGGCTGAAGCCAGGAGGCAGGAGCTCAATTCAGATCTCCCACATGGTGACCTATGGATGACAGATAGAAGACTATCTTCTGCTGCTGCTTTTCCAAGGGCATTAGCAGGAAGCTGGATTGGAAGCAGAGCAATGAGTACTTGAACCAGCACTGCAAATGTGATGCTGTTATCAGACGTGGAGGCTTAACCTGCTATGCTACAAAGCTGGGCTTTGGGATACAATCTTGTTATAAATAATAATAGAGCCTGACAACACAATAAAATAGATTATAAAAAAAAAATAATAATAGAGCCTGGTTGTGGTGGCCTAGAGGCTAAAGTCCTCACCTTGCACACACCAGGATCCTATATGGGTGCTGGTTCTAATCCCAGCAGCCCTGTTTCCCATCCAGCTCCCTGCTTGTGGCCTGGGAGAGCAGTTGAGGACGGCCCAAAGTCTTGGGACCCTGTACCTGTGTGGGAGGCCTGGAGGAAGTTCCTAGCTCCTGGCTCCAGATAGGCACAGCACCGGCTGTTGAGCTCACTTGGGGAGTGAATCATTGGATGGAAGATCTTCCTCTCTGTCTCTCCTCCTCTCTGTATATCTGACTTTGTAATAAAAAAAAAAAAATAAATCTTTAAAAAAAAAAGGAAAAAAGAAGTGAACAGCTAGGACTTGAATCAACATCCATTTGAGATGTTAGCATCACAGGTAGCAGCTTAATCTATTATACCACAATGCTGGCCCCCAAGATGATGATGATAATGATGATTTTAAAGATTTGTTTATTTTTACTGCAAAGTCAGATATACAGAGAGGAGGAAAGACAGGAAGATGTTCCGTCTCTTGATTCACTCCCCAAGTAACCACAATGGCCAGAGCTGCGCTGATTCAAAGCCAGGAGCCTGGAGCCTCTTCCGGGTCTCCCATGTGGGTGCAGGGTCCCAAGGCTTTGGGCCATCCTCGACTGCTTTCTCAGGCCATTAGCAGGGAGCTGGATGGGAAGTGGAGCTGCCGGGATTAGAACTGGCGCCCATAAGGATCCCGGCCCGTTCAGGGCGAGGACTTAAGCCGCTAGGCCACGCCGCCGGGCCCTAAAGATTTACTTTTAATGGAAAGATAGATATACGGAGAAGAAAAGACAGTGAGAAAGATCTTCCGTCCACTGGTTCACTCCCCAAGTGGCTGCTATGGCCAGAGCCAAGACAATCCTAAGCCAGGAACCAGGACATTCTTCTGGGTCTCCCATGTGATGCAGAATCCAACACTTTGGGCCATTCTCTTCTGCTTTCCCAAGTCAAAAGTAGAGAGCTGGATGTGATGTGGAGTAGCCGGAATACAAACTGGTGCTCATGTGGCATTCCAGTGTATGCAAGAAGAGGATATAGCCACTAGGCTATCATGCTGGGCCCCTGACTGTCCACTTCTAATCCAGCTCCATGCTAATTTTCCTGGGAAAGCAGCAGAAGAAGGCCCAAGTGCCTGGGCCCCTGCCACTGATGTGAGAAACCTCACTGACTTCAGCCTGGCTTGGCCTGGTTGCTGTAGCCATCTGGGGAATGAACCAACAGACAGAAGATCCCTCAAGTGGTTTTGATAGTTCAACAGTTATGAATTGCTGCCAGTCTTGCCATTCCAAGCACGAATGAACCAACAGACAGAAGATCCCTGTCCCTCCAAGCTCCTGTAACTCTGCTTTTCAAATAAATAAAACATTCTTTTTTTCTTACAGTTTTTTTTAAGATTTGAAAGGCAGATTTTTTCCCCATTTTTTATTATATTCTTTACAATCTTTACATAGTTAATTAGGGCATAAAGGTTCAAGGGCTACAGGAAAGTGGGTAAGACTATCATTTCCACACATTTTTTTTTTCTATATCTGGGGTAAAGCGGAAGGTAAAGGGAGAAGCCCCACCCAGTCTCCCACTCATCCCAGGTCCCCGATGTGGGGCATGCTCCGAAGGTCCTGCTCAAGTGGTTTTGATAGTTCAACAGTTATGAATTGTTGCCAGTCTTGCCATTCCAAACACGAAGAAATCGCTGCAGAACACACTGGTTGACATAGTCCATCTTAGAGTCTCCGTTTGTGAAAGGCAGATTTTATAGAAAAAGGAACAGAGATACAGGAGGCTTGACTACAGTTGGAGCAGCTGGGACATTAACCAGTGCCCATATGCTGATGCCATAGGATGGAGGCACCAGTCTGCTGTGCCACTGTGCTGGCCCCACACAAAATATCTTAAAAAAAATACACTGTTTGGAGTGGCTCATATCCCACAGCAGAGGGCTTGGTCCAAGGACTAGCTCCTGTTTCTAATCCAGCTTCCTCTGATGCTCACCCTGGGACGCAGCAGATAATGACCACATACATGGATCCCTGTCACCCACTGGGAGACTTGAACGGTGCGGTGTTCCAGGCTTTGGCCAGGCTGACCCTGAGCTTTGGGGAGCTGAATGAGCAGCTAAGAAATCAATTTGTCTATCAGCTTTCCTGTTAAAAATTAAAATTCCTTTAAAAAATAATAAAATAATTCTTTGAACTCCAAGAAGGAATATCAATGTCTAATATGCAATACATTTTATGGTGACTAGAAGTTGTGCTTTTTATGCACCAAAAACTCCTGATTCACTGATATGGGTAAAACATTCAACTCATTTTGCATGAACTGGAGAAGCATTTTACTGCCGTTAGAGTTTCATTTTACAGTGAGTGCAGGTGCTGCCAGATGCTGCCAGGTGCCTGGGAGGAGCATCTCTCTCAGTGACGACCCCGCTGCCGGAGCAAAGCCTGCTGGCACAGCTGAGGTGTGTCCAGGAACAGGATGTTCCCTTGCTGCTGGCCTCCGCCTTACTGACCTAGAACTTGCCTCTTCAAACACGTGGCTCCCATCCCAAAGGTTCCCACTAAGCCGTTGTCTGTTTATGCTTCTCTCTCTCTCTTTTAAGATTTATTTATCTGAAAGGCAGAGTGACAGGGTGAGGAGCAGGGGGAGGGAACAGAAAAACGTAAATGTTCTATCTGCTGGTTCACTCACCCCAAATGGCCCTGTGGCTGGGCCAGGGTTGAAGCCAGGAGCCAGGAACTCGAATAATTGAGTCTGCTGCTTCCCAGGAGGATCAGCAGAGAGTAGCATGAGAGGTGAAGTAGCTGGAACCTGAACTGGTACTCAAACATGGGAGGCTAATATCCCAACTAGCAGATTAACCCCACACTGCACCACAGTGGCCGTCCCAGCCTTCCTCGAGGTTTTAGTGGCTGTTGCAGAGGCCAGAATAAGAGGAACAAACACAAAACCCAACAATCATAACAATTCAGAAAAAGAGGGCAAAGGACACAGCAGAACTAAACAGCAGAGGTCATTTGTGCGACCTGTTTTCTGGAACAGTCCAGATGGCCTCTATGGTCTCCACTGGTCCCCTCTTCCTCTTCCTCTTCTGTCCTCTCTGTCCTTGTTTACTACCTGTGCTCCATCTCTGGAAGGGTGGGCAACTAGACTGCTCCCCACGGCCAGTGGAAAGTAGGTGCTAAGTGAATGCTGAATAAAATGTGGTGGACCTTGCTTCTCACCCACTAGCAACTTCTCCCTCCTTTCAGTGACAAAATCCCAGTTCCATTTCCGTTGGCACTGTGCCTTGCTAAGACTTTTCGGTCTCCCTGGAAACTAAGGGCGGTCAAGGAGGGCAAGTGGAAGCTGTGCAGTAGGACCAGCAGAGGAGCTCCTTAGGAGGTAGCATGTGTCCTTCTTGCCTCCTCTTCCCCACTTCTTCCTGCTTTCCTCCTAGAAACCTGATGTGATGACAGGCACTCCAGCAGCCATCCTAGATTATCATGCAACCTTAGGAAGCCCTGCACAAGGTTAGCACAGGAGAGGGACTCTCCTTGGAGCGTCTCTCCTCAATTTCTGTTATATGACAAACAGTAAACTTCTCCTGGTTCAAGGTGTTGCTATTTCTGGTCTAGCTGTCAAATGTAATTTGTAACTGATTAATAAATGAGCCAATCACACACAGTTTTCCTATATTACTCATCACTGATCTGCAATTCACAAGGCCAATCACTACCTATAACCTCTGGTCCTTGTTAAGTTCCGGGAATTTTCCATTCACTCACTGTTCCTTGGGAGGGCAGGTGGGGGGCGGGTAGAGGAACAGATGGACAAAGAGAGGATGAGAAGATGGTAAGCGACAGAAGCAGCACGGGTTAGGAGGGAATGAGGACCAGGGAAGAGTGGGGCTGGGGGGATAGGTCCAGCGCTAGAACAAAGGAAAGGGGAGGACGGTGGTGGGGCGGGGACCATGGGGGACAGCAGTGCCAGGAGTACTGCGCCAGCTGGCTGCTGGTGGAGAGGACCATGGGCCAGGTGCTCTGTGCCTGTTCTGACCCACCTGGGCTACTACCAGGCCGTGTCCCAGCTGAGCTAACTGTGGCTCTGATAACTAACTTTCCCCAGTCACAGAAGGCGACGGAGACTCAAGACTTCCCTGAAATCTGCTTAAAAGAGAGGTTAGACAGCATCCTTTGTTTCTCCCTCCTTCCAGCCTAAGTGTGACAGCTGGAACCACAGCAACCAGACGAGGAGGCTAGCAGCACCCCCTCATTCCCCCACCCTCCAAAAAGAAAAACCAGCTGAGAAGCAAATCAGGAAGAGCGTGGCTGCTCCACAAGTTGCTTGGGATAGTAGACTGCCTCGCTCTCCTGGAAACCCTAGTAAGGAATCCACCTGTAACGGCTTCAGAAACCAGCTGGCTCCATTTTTCTTAAGTCTTCAGAGGTAGAGTCCAAGATTGACGTCCAGAGCCCCCAGTTCAACAATCACTTGGAGAAACACCCTCCTAGAAAAATCAAGTCGGGGCCAGCATTGTGGGGCTACACTGAGTTAAGCCACCACTTGGGACGCTGGTACTCCCCCTGGAGTGCCTGTTTAAGTCCTAGCTGCTTCTCTTCTGATCTCTTCTGTATCTGGCAGAGAGCAGACAATGACCCAAGTGTTTGGGTTCTGGGACACTCAGCTAGAGTTCCTGGATCCTTCAACCTGGTCCAGCCCCGGCCAGTACAGACAGCTGGGGAGTGAACCAGAGAATGGAAGATATGATCTCTCTCCCTCCCTTTCTCTGTTTCCCCTTTTCTTTTGGACACTCTGCTTTTTGAATAAATGTTAAAGATTTATTTATTTTTATTGTGAAGGCAGATACACAAAGAGGAGGAGAGACTGAGAGGAAGATCTTCCATTCGGTGGCTCACTCCCCAAGTGGCCGCAACGGCCTGGAGCTGAGCCAATCCAAAGTCAGGTGCCAGGAGCTGCTTCTGAGCCTCCCACGTCGGTGCAGGGTCCCAGGGTTTTGGGCTGTCCTTGACTACTTTCCCAGGCCACAAGCAGGGAGCTGGATGGGAAGCGGGGCTGCCAGGATTAGAACCAGCATTCCTATGGGATCCTGGCATGTTCAAGGTGAGGACTTTAGCCATTAGGCTATTGCACCAGGCCCTTTTCGAATAATAATAATAATAAAAAAAGTCATACCTGGAAAGGCAAGGAGACTTATTTGAGAGGGCGGAGGACAATCCTTGATACCTCAAAAGCAGCAATTGCTGGTGACTTGTGGGAGACTCAAGAGACCAAAGTTCATGTGCTATTATTAAGAGAATAATGAAAGAGACGTTCATAACCATCCATCCCGAGACAGCACATTGGCAGCAGAGCGGCGGGGGGGGGGGGGGGGAGGATGGGAGGGGCAGAGTTTCAATCTCTCAGAAGCAGATAAAAGGTGGTTGTAGCAATTCCAGAGCAGTCTATAATAGTGCTGCAAGTCATCCATGGAAAGCAAACCAACAGTCCAAACCCCAGGAAAAGAATGCTGCTTTTGAGCAAAAGCCTTAGGGTTATCAAAGGGGTGGATTTGTGCACAGCAATACCACGTGAAATTGCTGTCTCGCACTGTTGCTTGTGGTTTCCTGTGTACTAGAATTCTCCCCAACCTGACGGCAAGCTCTCTTCTGTAAGGGAAGGAAGGAACCGTGTCACTACTATAGCAGTACCTTTCTGAGCAGCAGCCAGCACAGTGCTGAACTGAGCGCCCAGAAGGGTATCACATGTGTTGGCCGAAGCACGCCCTTGCCTACCTACCAGAGTTCCAGCCACAGAGACAAGAGTCTCTCGATGAGGTCACCACTTCCCACTCTCAGGAGACTGCTGGCTGAAGGACACTCTCTGGGGCTCCTTCAAGGTTCAACTCCCTTTTCTTCCAAGTACCTCCTATCATCTAGCATCCCAGGGGTCCAGAGAATTCACAGTGATCTGCGCAGCTGCCCTTGGGGCATACCCAGCCCTGCCCTTTTTGGTTGCTTCAATCTCAGAGGGCAGAAAATGTACCTGGCTTGAATGCTGACAGCAGTGTTGGACATGGGTCCTGGTCATCAGGGCACTGATCTTGGAGGTTCCCCAGCTCCTGGAGCCACCTACTCTAAAGCCATGGCCCTTTTGGAAGCCTGGCCTTATCCTGAATTATTGTCGAAAAGATTCCTAGGGCCCACTAAGGATAATAATTAGTTTGGATTCCCTTCCTTCTGCTGGCAGGCAGAAAAGCTGAGGCTGGGGATGGAATGTGGGGTATGCATTCTCAAGGCCGGAAACCGCTTTAATTTGCAAGATTGAGAGGCTTTTTCTGGCTGCCAGCTTGCTTGAAGTCTCTGGCACTGGCAGCTAGACTCGGAATTGTTACCTTGTGTCCAAGCCACACTGATTCACACTTGCATCAGTCTAGCACGGAATCTTGCCAAAAAAGACAAAAAACAAAAACCAAAAAAAAACACCTCCCTGCTGTGTCTCTCTGCATGTGTGTCCTACAGCACTTTTAGCCTTGTCTCTATCCAACCAGAGTTCTAATACAATTCAACTCAACCCGTGACAAACGACAAGGAGCATGCCAGGAGTTCCCGGCACCAAGAGAAACGAGCACCTGCTCTCAAGGGGCTCCAGGTCTGCCAAGGAAAGGAGACAACATAAACAACAGTGGCTCACAGAGTGATAACGGCCAAAGAACCAAGGATGCTCTCTCCGGAGGGACCAAGGACAGAAGCCATGGGGAGATGGGCACTGAAGCGAAGGAGCAGGTATGAGCAAGGGCCCAGGGATCCGGGGGGTGTGGCCTGCTGGAGACAGACAGCCTAGAGGACGCTTTCTCTAGGCCAGATGCTGCCATTCTTCAGATGTGAAAACTGAGTTATACAGAAGGTGAAGTGTGCAACATACCCCAAATTATGAAAGAATGGGTTCCAAATCAACAGCTGGACTCTAAAACCTTAGATTTTATGTGTTATGGTATGTGGCATGCAAACAGATAAATTTCCTGAAGTGTAAAGTCGAAGCACCAAGTTTATGTACTAGAGATGGATGGGTTGTATCCTAAAGGGCTTTATCCATCATGCTAAGGATTTGAACTTGAACTTTCAGCGTAGAGTTAACTGAAATTAATGTGTAAGAGCTTCCCTTTTCCCACCAGTCACACAAAAGCACCAGATAAATGATATCCTTGGCCACACAGCCAGACCTGAAACAGAGAAATTCCCCATGTATCAGAAATGACAAGAAGAATTGAAACATGAATAGTGAGTGGAACTAACACCATAACAAAGTGTGGGCTTCCGTTCCCACATATGATGTGGTTTAATGCCTGACGGTGCCTTTGAGTCCCATTATCAAAACGAGAGCACCTCAAAGAGCTGCCCAGTATGCAAAAGCAATGAGAAGCTGGCCATATCGCCAAGGCTGTGTGCATGGAAGGGTAGGGGTAGGCGGTCCCTGTTTCTGAAATGACTAGGCTAATTCTACCTATGGATTCAGCGAATCTGAATTTACACTACCAGAGCAGTGAAGGTTGCCAAACTGAGAAACGAACATGAACCCTGAATTAGCGCCCCTGGCACACCTATGGCCCCCGAGATGCAAACGAATCACTGTGTGGGCACACTTATACAGTCCAAGACACAAGACTCAGCCAAGAAAAAGAATCTCTCCTGACGGGGCGCTCACAATCCATGCAAACCACACAAGGAAAGAAATCACAAGAGGGAGAATCAAGATGGCAGAATAGGGTAAAGACACGTTTAAACGGACAGGAAAACATTTAATCAGGATGAAGCAGAGAGGACATATTTCAGGAATTAGGAAAGGACAGAACAACAGCAGAGGGGTACCTGCAGACTGACAGACACAGGAAAGCAGCGGGCACAGTGGTGTGGTGTTGCAGTGGCTGATACTCCAGCACAGCAATCTGGACTCCACCAGCAGCCTCAACTCTACCAGCAACCAGGTGGGAAGGGACTTTTACTGGGAGCTTGGCAGGTGAACCCAAAGAACTGTCCGTCCTGCTGGTCCGTTTGATTTGACCAGGAGCAGAGACAGAGCAGCAGATCTCAGACAGGCAGTGCGAGAACAGGGTGGATTGCATAGCCCAGTCAGCCCCCTAGAGCTGAATTGGGTGCCATTTTGCGTAAGGGGGAAAGGGCAAGGGAAAGGACTGAGCATGCGCTGAGCTGGGAGTGAGCTCATTTCTGACTCAGTGAACTGCAACAACGTGGCATTCTACAGGTTTCACCCAAGACAGGTATAGGTAGCCCTCAGATCTGATGGCCAGCAGATCAAGAACTGTAGTGGTGGTAGTCAGGCGCCATTTTGTGCACTGTGGCAATAGTTTTGGGGCCGCAGGGGACAACAGTGAACTGCGCATGTGCTGAGCTCGGGAGAACTTGTTGAGCTCCATGATCCCGTGGGAAAATAATACCGACTGTGGCATCCTACTGGTCAAAATAGGTCCGTGTGGCACCCAGACCTAACATCAAACAGGTTCTGAAAAGATCACCGCCACCAACAACCTAGCTATACAGGACAACCTGGTGTCTCTCTAATCCTGGGACCTGCTCCAACCGGAAGTGGGAGAAAGGTTGCAGAGACAATGGTGCAGTCTCAGCACGGTATCACAGGAGGAGGGGCTGTGGAGACCATGGTGGAAATCTAACATAAGAACCCAGACGTGGAACTCGCTGGATGTTGTGGCACAAGTGGCTTCAAACAAAAACTTGTGTACCAACCGCAATAAGTAAAATCACATTGTAGACCTGTGGGTGACACAGCTTAGAAACCTGCCCCAAAGACAAGACTCTGCTAACCAGAAGTGCAATGATCAAGATCAAAAGAAGAGACAAAGGCACAATGAATATTACTGAAAACTCCCTTGCAAAGGAGCAAAACCCTATGCCAACCTCGGAGTTAACTGAGAAAGACATCAAGAACATGGGGCATACAGAATCCATAAGACTCATTTTAAAGATTCTGATCAACAATGAGAAGCTCATGCAAGTGTTCAAAGAATTTAAGAAAGCAATAAAGCAAATCAAGGCTGGTATATCAGAAATTAAGAACACAGTAGAGCAAATTAAAAGTACAGTGGAGAGTCTCCAAAGTAGAATGAAGCAAGCAGAAGAAAGAATATCAGCATTGGAAGGTATTTCCTGTCATCAGGGGGAAGCAAACAAAAAGCTGGAAGCAGAGCTGGATCAGGCCAAAGTATTCAAGAATTGAAAGACACTATCAAGAGGCCAAATATAAGAGTTATGGGAGTCCCAGAAAGTGCAGAAAGAGAAGTTGAGTTTGCAAATGTATTTAATGAAATAATAAAGGAAAATTTCCCTAATCTAGAAGAAGAATTGGGAAACAAGATCCAGGAGGGGCACAGAACTCTCAACAGGCTTGATCAAAAGCGCTCTTCACCACGACACATGATCATCAAGCTCTCTTCAATTGAACATAAGGAAAAGATCCTGAATTGTGCACGTGAAAAAAATCAATTGACATATAAAGGAATGACAATTAAACTCACAGGAGACCTCTCACAGGAAACTTTACAGGCAAGAAGAGAATGGAGTGACATAGTCCAGATTCTGAAAGAAAAAAATTGTCGGCCCAGCAAAGCTTTCTTTTGTCTTTGAAAATGAAATAAAATTCTTCCACAGTAAAGCAAAGCTAAAAGAATATGCCTCTTCCAAACCTGCCCTACAAATGATACTTCAAGATGTTCTCTTGGCAGAGAAAAGGAACAGCGCCCACCAAAACCAAAGGCAAATGGAAAGAACATCCCAGTAAAATGACAACAGAAGACTAAACTAATGAACAACCCATTCCTAAAATGACAGGACCAAAGTAACACCCATGTATATTAAACTCTGAATGTAAATGGCTTAAGCTCAATCAAACGTCATAGATTAGTAGACTGGATTAAAAAACAAAACCCATCTGTTTATTGTCTGGATGAGACACACTTCAACTAAGATCAGCGGAAACTATATCGCATGGGTTTTGTTGTTTTCTGTTGGTTTCATCTCTTCAAAACACTTTCTTCTGATTAAATCATTCAATGACTCATGGATCATGCAGTGGCATCATTTTCTTCAAGAAGGTTCTTGATTTTCATTTCTTCAGCTATACATTAGTCATTTAATAGCATGTTATTTAACTTCTTGGTGTTATTAATTTCTTTTTTCTCCCTGATGTTGATTTTGTTTTGTGGCTCTTCATTTAAGGGGATGTATAGTAGCTGTGTAATGGAGACTGTCAATACTAGTAACATGTCATTTAACTTCATGACATTGTAAATTTCTATTTTTCTTTCTATTGTTGATTTTATATCATGACTTTTCAGTTAAGGGGATGTATAGTAGCTGTGAAATAGAAACTAACATTCAGATGTGAGGATGCAGTGTGGTATGCATCTCTATTTCCAGACAAAGATGGACTTACAATGAAACTGTTTACTATATCTTGACAATAGGATTCTGGACTCTCTGCCATTGTCCATGCCCGCAATGACGGACATATGACTGCGTATGAAGAACTATATGTTAATAATGATAAAGAGGAACTGGGGGGGAGGGAACTGGGGAGGGGGATAAGGGAATATGGAACTGTATCATAAAATGATAGCAATAATAATAAAATGTTAAATAAAAAAAAAAGAAACCACAAGAGGGACCAACACCAGGTAGAGATACAGTATCCCTGGAATCTGAAGAAATAAGGCGACTTTACAGAAGCTATAGAGTAAGAAAACTAAGATCATTAAAGGGATACAGCTTCACAGCAGAACAGACACAGACCAGTGGGTGACCGAAGGGCCAACACATGTCCAGGAGGTATTCCAGAGGTCGGAGCAGAGAAATGAGAAAGAGTGAGAACAGCTGAGGAGTTTCCAGAATTTAATGAGAGCTAAGAGATGAACACTAGGTGAAGGACAAGAAACCTTCTGTAAATCTAAGCTCAACCAAATTATTCTAAAATAAAGTTTCTTGAGAACATATCTTCAAGCAGAAACAGAACATCAAATCCTGAGCAAGAAAACCAAAAACCAACCCACACTCACTTCTGAACAGTCCTGAACAGAGGAATACACACAGAGCTATGCTAACTGACCGTAATCAAGGCGAATACAGGTGTTTATTGCATTATTTTCACATTCTAAATTTGAGGTAAAAAGATGAGGGAAAAGATCAGAAGATACATATGAGAAAGATATAGAAAATAAAGATGAGGCTAAAGTCCTGGCCCTGATTGTGCCAGGATCCTGTATGAGCGCTGGTTTGTGTCCCAGCTGCTCCACTTCCCTTCCAGCTCCCTTACTGGGAAAGCAGTAAAGGATAGTCCAAAGCCTTAGGACCTTCCCACCCATGTGGGAGACCCAGAGGATTCTCCTTGCCCCTGGCTTTGAATCAGCTCAGCTCCTGCTGTTGTAGCCACTTGGGGAGTGAATCATTGGGCGGAAAAATCTTTCTCTCTGTCCTTCCTCTCTGTAAATCTGACTGCTTGATAAAAATAAATAAAAGTTTAAACTATATATGATAAGAGGCACTTCTTTTTATCTACTGAGTTTCATTTTCTTTGAAAAGTAGAAAGATACAGAGGGGAAGAGATCTTCTATCTACTGGCACACTCTTCAAATGGTAATGGGCTAAGGCTGGGAGCCAGGAATTCAATCCAGGTCTCCAAATGAGTGACAGGGACCAAGGTAGTTGAGCTATCACCTGCTGCCTACCAGGGACTGGAAGCAGAGAAGCCGGGACTCAAACCCAGGCATTTCAATATGTGATGCAGGCATTCCAATCTGACTTATCCAATGTGTCAAACACCTGTCCTTGTCTAGCATCTCTGAGCCCTGTTTCTGCTGTGTGATGTAACAGGTGGTGATAGCAGTGCTTCTGGCGACTGTAGCACCTTGGGGCTCCTGTACAGGGTGGGAAGGTTCTTTGGAGTAGGAACTTGGCGTCTGTGCAGCCATAGAAGAAGGAGCAGCAGAGGTCAGCAGCCAGAGAGGCTGACGGCTCCCTACCAGTAAGCTGACCACTCCCTCTGGTTGAACTCCAAGGTTCAAGGCAAGGAAGCAGTTACTCAGTGCCCAATCCTAACCTCATGGAACACACTGTGGAGTTAAGGATCATCATAACACAAGTAAAGTTATTACAAAGCCCTCAAGAGGATACCAAGAGCTATTCAAACAATGTAGAGTATGCCTGTGCAGGTCAGGACCACATGGAAGAAGAAAACATGGGCCATGTTCTTCCACCAGTCTCAAAAATTCCTGGGGGATTATGATCATCAAAGGTGTGTGCCCAACACCTTAGGAGTCGATGCACTTAGCACGCTCCATGGTGGCAGCTGATCATCTACAATAATGACCTGTAACAGTTTATTAAGTGCTTACAAATAGTCAGGCACGTACTTAGTGTTTTATAGGCAGGTTTTCATTGAAGTTTCCCAATTACAAGGTGTTGGTATGGTTTGAATGTTGTGTCCTCCCCAAAGTTCGGGTTGCTTAGTGGCAGGTGTTTAGTCTAGCAGTTAGGACACCTGCGTTCTACACACCAGAGTACTGAGTCTGATTCCTGGCATTAGCTGCTGATACTAGTTCCCTGTTAGTGCATATCTTGACAGGCAGCTCTGATGGATGACTCAGGTAACTGGGTTCCTGCCATCTAAGTGGGAGCCCTGAATTGACTTCCTAGCTCCTGGTTTCGGCCTCGGCTCAGCCCAGCCACCATAGGCATTTGTGAAATGAACTAGTAGATGGGAACTCTCTCAATTTCTCTCTTGCTCTCTCTTTCATACTGCCTCCCATCTTTATCCCTGCCTTGCAAATAAATACATCATTAAATCTCCTAAAAAAGAACAAACAGGAGTAGATGTTTGGCACAGCAGGTAGGACGCCACTTGTGATGCCCACCTTCCCCAGATGGCCTGGCTGGGGTTGAAGTTTCCCTGTCCCCAGCCAACTTCCCACTAATGTGCATCCTGGGAAGCAGATGCTGGCTGAAGTAGTTGGGTTCCTGTCACCCGAGCTGGAGATGCGGATGAACTTCTGGGCTCCTGGCTTTCATACAGTCCAGTCCTGGCTGTTATGGGCATTTGGGTAGTAAACCACATGACTGGACGTCTGTTTCCTTTCCTTTTCAATAAAATAAAATTAAATTTAGAAGGGGGATACTATGGCTTGGTGAGAGCTCCAGCAGGATGGCAGAGGAACAGGCTGCACTTGGGTGAGAGTTCCGAATCTCATCCGAGCTTGGAATCCTCCACCTATGGTGGAGTGACCCTTGGGTGGCCACGCCAGACATATAAGATCTCACCATGATCCATCAGGCCCTTTTCCACACTATGAAACTGAAGCTTATAAAGGTTATTAACTCTGTCAAAGGCCCTTGGTTAATGAGTGACAGAATCATGATTCAAATGGGACCCACCCCCAAGGATCACACACGGCCTTGCACGTCTCCTGACCTAGGTGTCAGACGGAGGATCAAGGGAGGACTCCACATAATCACTGTGCAAACTGGAAACGCTGTCCTGGCATGGAGACGACAGTGAGCACAGGCCCAGACACACCCGCAGAGCAGGGAGGAGCCCTGCGGGGGACCTTGTTCCTGATGAGGCCACGCTCCTGGGTTCTGAGGATTAGGATGTGGACAGACCACCCAACCCACCACGGGCAGTACAATCACAAAAGTGAGTGGGTGGGAGGGCCAACCTGTGCATGGCACAGACAGTAGCTAAGGTTGTCGGGACAGCTCATGGAAACTGCGAGAATGCTGCATTACGGAACACAAAGGAGACTGCAGGCAAGAAGGGAGCGGGTGCTCTGAGCACTCTGGAAAGTTGGGGGACACCGGGTCCTAGAATTCAGCAGGGGCTGGGACAGGAATCTGGGTATTTGGTGTCTGTAAGAGGAGATGGTCACAGTTATAGGAAGGGACACGCATTTTGAGGGAGAGAGGGAGGGAGGGAGGTAGGGAAACGACAGAAGCCTGGGGACCGGAAAGAGGACCCAGGGCAGCCAAGGCGGAGTCAGAGAGGAAGAGAAAAACAAATACATTTAACCACTTGGAGGCCAGGGGCCACTCTGCCTATTTCCAGGGTCTAGTGAGCAACTAGAGCTAGAGGAGGAGTTTGGTGAGCACTAAGGCAAGTGTTGGCATGACTCGGCACAGGCTGCAGCAAACTCCAACAGGGAACAGGACAGGGAAAACCACAAGAGCTGCAGGAGAGGCTGCCGGACCAGCTGCTGATAGAGAAGGGAGGCCAGGCTTCTCAGCGCCCCCACCACAAGGTGCACGGCTCAGCCTTTAACTCCCAAGGGAACGTGCCACAGCTTGATCTAGAGAGCAAACACACGTCACCACGTACGTCTGGAGAGAACGGCTGTGAAACCCACACATGCCGTGTGACCTGGGGAGACCTTTGCTACATCCCTGGCAGGCTCTCTGAGGGCTCCGTGTCATGGGCGTGGAGCAGGCTGCCCCAGACAGGAAGTGTGTGGAGAGGAGCAGGGACTACAGCCAATCGGTGACTCAGCCAGCGTCTACCAGCCATATGGGTGCCCACTGCCTCCTGAGGCCGACTAGGGCAGTTGCATCAGACTTCCTGGAAGCAGTTCTCCATTTCTATTTTTGAAGACACAGAGCTTCCAGACTGACATCTCTCCTGATGACTCCAAAAGGCATTTCAGTCAGCAGCAAGAACCAAAATCTTATACAAACTTTCCTGACCCACCTCGACTCCCTCCCCGACATGCCCACACCACCAGTGTGGCGAAGAGAACATGGTGCTCACAGCCTTTCTCAGGGCCACAGGAAATGATACATCATCAGTCAGGGGCCAGAAGGCTAAAGCTCCCAGACACCACCTACTGCCAAATAGTCAGGCTTTCCATGTCCCAAAGACAGAGCCTGAATGTTGAATCTTCCCAAACTCACGAGTTAACAGGCAGCATTACAACTCAAAAGCTCACAGGGCTTTTTTTTATAAATCAAAGGGAGTAGGGCACCAAGTACTCTTAACACTGGCAGAACCTTCTGGAATTCGGAAAAATTTATCAATATCCTTACATTGTTACCCATTCAAAAGTATATATTTACACACACTTTAGAAACAGAATAGTTGGGGCCAGCATGTGATGTGGTTAAGTCTCTGCCAGCGACACTGATATCCCATATGGGCAATGGTTTGAGTCCTGGCTGTTTCATTTCTGACCTAGCTCCTTACTGGTGCTCCTGAGAAGGCAGCAAAAGATGGCTAAGGTGCTTGGATTCCTGCACCCATGTGGGAGACCTGGAAAAAAAATCTCTCTGGGTTCTTGACTTTGGCTTGGCCAGCCCTGGCCACTGTGGCCATTTGGGGAGTGAACCAGCAGAGAGAGCTGTCTGTCTCTTCTTCTCTTTCTGTAATTCTGATTTTCAAATAAATAAATACTTTTTAAGAAAAAAAGATCCATTTATTTTTGTTGGAAAGCCAGATATACAGAGAGGAGATATAGAGAGGAAGATCTTCCGTCCAATAATTCGCTCCCCAAATGGCCGCAACAGCCAGAGTTGAGCCAATCCAAAGCCAGGAGCCAGGAGCTTCTTCTGGGTTTCCCATGTGGGTGTAGGGTCCCAAGGCCCTGGGCCGTCCTCAACTGCTTTTCCCGGCCATAAGCACAGAGCTGGAAGGGAAGTGGGGCCACAGGGACATGAACCCACGCCCATATGTGATTCCAGTGAGGTCAAAGCAAGGACTTCAGCCACTAGGCTACTGTGGCAGGCCCGATACTTTTTTTTTTAAGATTTATTTTATTTTTATTGAAAAAGCCAGATGTAAGAGAGGAAGATCTTATGTTCGATGATTCACTCCCCAAAAGAATGCAATGACCGGTGCTGTGCCGATCCGATGCCAGGAGTCAGGAACTTCCTTATAGGTCTCCCATACAGGTGCAGGGTCCCAAAGCTTTGGGCCGTCCTTGACTGCTTTTCCAAGCCACAAGCAGGGAGCTGGATGGGAGGCAGGGCTGCCGGGATTAGAACCGGCGACCATATGGGATCCCGGGGCATGCAAGGCAAGCACTTTAACCACTATGCTATTGCGCCAGGCCCGATACTTTTTTAAAAGAAAAAAGAGACCACTTTTCGGCCTTTTGGCTAAGATCAAGTAGAGAGAGAGAGAGAGAGGGAGGAACTGAATACTGACAAGCACCTGGAATGACACCAGACAATGGTGGAGATGACACTATCATGAGGCTGCTCTCAAACAGCTTCCTTCTAGGGACTAACCAACAAATGAACAGACAATACCAAGTGCGGGAAGCATTAAATACATCAGTAACAGCAAAAGATGAAATATAACTTAAACTCCACCAGTGGGAATGGCTGAACAAGATCAGATACATTCAGAATGCTGCTCTGCTGGTTCTGCTGTGGTGGTGCAGTGGGTTAAGTAGTGGTAGGGATGCCTGTATCCTGCACCAGAGGGCCTGAGGTTGAACCCACGTCCACCACCAGATCTGCTGAGTCCCTGACACACACATGGAAGACTCAGATGGAGTTTTTGGCTCCTGGCTTTGGCCCAGCCCAGCCGTGGCTGTTGAGGGCATTAGGGAACTTAAACCAGTAAATGGAATCTCTCTCCCTCTGTCTCTCTCTTTCTGGTGATTCTCTGAGAGCTCTAGGTAATTTTTGTTTTCTTCTTTTTTGTAAAGATTTATTTTTATTGGAAAGACAAATTTACAGAGAAGAGAGACACAGAGAAATAATCAATCCAGAGCCTCTTTTGGATCTCCTACGTGGGTACAGGGTTCCAAAGACTTGAACCATCCTCTGCTGTTTTCCTAGTTCATAAGCAGAGAGCTAGATGAGAAATGGGGCAGCCAGACATACACCGGCACTCATAGGGGATGCAGGTAGAGAATTAGTTCGCTAAGCCCCTGAGATGGCCCCTTATTTTCTTCCTTTTTTGGTTCTATACTCCCCAGGCATTCTAAAATGTAAGTTAGTTGAACTGATTAGAGAAACTATCCAGGAGCCACTATTGCAGTGCAGTGGTCCAGCTGCTGCCTACAACATCAGCAAGCCTTCTGAGCACCAGTTCATGTCCTGGCTGCTTCACTTCCAGTCTGGTGCCCTGCCAATGTGCCTGAGAAAGCGGCGGAAATTGGCCTAGTGCTTGGGCCCTGCAACCCATGTGGGAAACTGAATGCAGTTCTGAGCTGCTGGCTTTGGTTTGGCCTAAACAGGGTCACTGTGGCCATTAGGAGTGTGAGCTAGCAGAAGTGGTAATTCGTCTCCCTTACTCTCTATAATCTGCCCTCCGAACAAATATAATTCTTGTCTCTCTCTCTCATATGTAACTACCCACATTTTAAAAATATACATGCACTTGGGGCTGGCACTGTGGCGTAGTAGGTAAAGCTGCCACCTGCAACACCAATATCTCATATGAACACCAGTTCATGTCCCAGTTGCTCCACTTCTGATACAGTTACATGCCAATGGCTTGAAGAAGGCAGAAGGCCCCAAGTATTTGGGCTCCTGACACCAATACCAATGAAGCTCCTGGCTCCATATATTTTTTCCCCCAGATTTGTTTGAAAATCATATAGAGGGAGGGAAGGAAAGAGAGAGAGAAAGAGGGAGAGAGAAAAACCTTCCATCCACTGGTTCATTCCCCAGATGACTACAATGGCCAGCGCTGGGCCAAGCCAAAGGCCACAAGACAAGAGCTTCATCCAGGTCTCCTACGTAGGTGTCAGGGTACTCAACACTTCAAACCTATTATGCTTTTCTCACGCTGTGAGCAAGGAGCTGTATCAGCTGGGAGACAAACTGGCACCCACATGGGATGGCAGCATTACAAGTAGTGACTTTACACATTATGTCATAACACAAGCCCACAAGTGTACCTAAGACACAGGACCAGACAAATTCAGTTGTTGGGGTTTGCACTGTGGTATGGCAGGCTAAGTCATCACTTTGGCCTGGCTATGGCCTGGCTGTTGCAGCCATTTGGGGAATGCATAGTAAATGAAGGATTCCTCCTTTCCCTTTGAGTCCCATTGCTATGCTTACTTATGCAACTAGGGTTGTCATATTCTTCACACCAAAGGTACCAACCAGACAGAAAAGTAAAGGAATTTCACATTCCAGATAAATAAGACCAAGTGGGTTCTAGGGCAGTGGAGACATTTCCTCATGGAGGTCTCTACCCATGGACCTCTCTCTGTTTTGACTCCTTCGCATAATGCCAGCAGATAAATAGCATCTCCATAGCTTCCTGTTCAAAGACCTCTGATGGTGCCCACTCCCCTCTGACGAACCCCAGCTTCTCCACCAAGCATGCCACATTATCTACAATGATGGTTGCCCCTCACTCCCTGGGCCTCCTCTGCCCAACCCATCCTCACTCTAACTTGCTGCTGAGGTCAGCCTTCTAAAACATTGCTAATAACTCCTCCTGGTATTCATGTCCTTGTGGGATCCCTTCCTAACTCACAGAAACCACAAGATAATAAATGCTGATTGAAGCCACCAAGTCTGGGGTGACTTGTTTTGCAGCAATAGATAACTAATACTCTTGATTTCTCCAGTCACATCGAACTGCTGCTCCTTCACTCACACTTGCCCTTTCCACATCTCAACCTGCTCAAACCCTGCCCAGCCTGCAAGGTCCACTCAGATGTCCATGTGCACCATGAGACTTGTCTTTCTTATTTAGATTTTTTTCTTTACTTGAAAGGCAGAATGACAGCATAAGAAAGAGAAATATCTTCCATCAGCTAATACACTCTCCCAGTGCTCTCACAGGGTTGGGCCAGCAAGAAGCCAAGGACCAGAAACACCATTTGGGTTTCACGTGTAGCTAACAGGAACTCAAGTACTTGGATCAGCATTTGCTGCCTTCCAGGTGCATTAGTGCGAAACTGGAAAGGAAGCAGAGTGGTCAGGAACTGAGTCACTGGATGCAGAAGTCCCATGTGGCTCTGCGGGGCAAGATGGCCGCGCAGAGAGCGGCGGCGGAGGTGAGCGAGCACTAAGCCGCCGCGCCTCCCCGCCGGCGCTCCCTCGGGGGCCCCCCCGCGGGCCTGGTCAGCCAGTACCCCACGGCTTTCCGTGGGTCTCGGGGATTTGCGGGTAGCGCCCGCGCCCTGGCTGGCAGCCCTGCTCGTGGCCGCCCGGCCTTGGAACCTCCGGGAGCGAAGGCTGCGGCGTGCGCTCGGAGCGAGGCGCGAGGCCGGGCGGGCTGCTGGTGTTCCCACGGGGACGCCCCTGAGCGCTCCATGCCTGCGGGCGCGGGGACGCGTGGCCTCCCCCAGGCCCGCCGCCTGTGCTGGCTGCTCTGCGCCGTCACTTTCAAGTTCTGCCAAGCCGAGGCTTCTGTGTCCGAGGACAAGCTGTCAGTGAGCGCCTCCAATTTGCCGTGCTGGCTGGTGGAAGAGTTTGTGGTGGCCGAAGAGTGCAGCGCATGTTCTACCTTCCAGACTAAAACCATCCCTGAGTGTGGTTCCACGGGGCACGTGGAGAAGATCACGTGCAGTCCATCTGCAAGGAATGAGTTCAAAAGCTGCAGCTCCGCTGTGATGGAACAGCGCTTGTTCTGGAAGTTCGAAGGGGCCGTCTTGGGTGTGGCCTTGGTCTTTGCCTGCCTTGTCATCCTCCGTCAGCGACAGCTGGACAGAAAGGCTCTGGAGAAGGTGCGGAAGCAGATCGAGTCCATCTGACGACGCTGCATCTGCTCACACTCGGACTCAGACGAGGCGCAGCGGACTCATCTGTGCCCTCGGGTCTGGGGGGCCTTGTGGTGATGCCCCCACCCCCATTTTCCTTTTCTAGATCATTAATGGGCAGAATAAAAAGAGTGTAAAATAAACAAACAAAAAAAAAGTCCCATGTGGTGGCTGAACTGCGGCGCCACACCACCACCTGGCCTACTATGAGTCTGAAGAACTGATCCATTGGTCTCCTCTGGAAGCCTTCCCTTCCTTTTCAGTGTCTCTGTGACCACATCTATCTTCCCATAGACCTGTCAAGCAGCTTGTTTAACAGCATGTCAAACAACAAGGTTATTCAATTCACTGCAGCCAAAGACAGAGATCACACTCATCAACAAATAGGGGACACCTATACAACAAATGAGGTAAAAAAAAAAAAAAAAAAGAATGAGAAAGTTGTGAAAAGGAGAGAAGAAGAATGAGGTGTCTGGTATGCAGAGATAGCCAAGTTACAATAAGTAAAGGGCAGCCCTGTGGGTATGGTTGATAGCCATTTGCTTGAATTCTAACAAAGCAGTAATGGTGAACAAACCCATGTAGGTACATGCTCACAAGGGAAAGTGCTCACAAGGGCTGCCTCCAAGAGGGGATAACTGGGAGGTGAGAGGACAGGCAGGCAAGGAGATGAAATCCTGTCTGGATTTTGTAGCCATATGGGTACCATTTCAAGTCTCAGCTGCTCCACTCCTGATCTAGCTTCTTGTTAATGCATCTCAAAAAGCAGTGGAAGATGACCCGAGTACTTAGGCTCCTACATCCGTGCGCAAGAACTGGAACAAGCTTCTGGCTCTGGGCTTACGCTTGGCCAAGCACTGACTGTGTGTCCATTTGGGAAATGATCCTTTCTCTGCTAATTCTGCATTTTAAATAAATAAAAAATAAAACTAAAAAAAAAAAACTATTTACATTGGGAGATGACATGATGTTACGCACAAAATATCCTGCAGAAATCCACTAAAAACCATGAAAAATTATAAAAATCATGAATAAAACTGCATAAGATTAAAATATAAACACCAATTGCATTTGTACATAATATAAGATTAAAATATAAACACCAATTGCATTTGTACATTTGAACCAAGAAGCCCAAAAGTCCAAAGTGTGTTTAATAAAAGGTCTAGAGTCAGAGTACAGGGACACTGTGTGTGAAATGACAGAGTTAATCACTACAGCAAAAGGCTGGAAATAATATTCATCAGAGCCATTGAGGAAAAAAAATCACGCACTAAAAAAATTTTCTGGAGATCTCAAAAGATTCGCCTTCAGCAATTTAGGACCTGAAGAAGTCAGAGAAGGCAAACACCCAGTGACACGTTCCAACTCAAAGAGCACAGAAAACACTTCACATCTTTCAGAGAGGGGAAATTACTATCAAAGGATCTAGAATCTGACTGTGTTTTATTTATTTAACCATGGCACAGTGACCTCGAATTTCTAAGAATTCTATACCAACCAAGCTATCAACCCAGAGTGAGGGGGGCATGGGAACTCTTGCACAGTACTAGTGGGAATGTATAATCATGTCGCCACTACGGAAAATAGCACAGCACTTCCTCAAAAAAAAATTAAAACTAGAGCTATCATATGATCCAGTAATTCTACTTTTGGGCATATACTCAAAAGAACTGAAAGCAGGGATATGAACAGATTATTTGTAAACCCATATTGATATAAGCAGCAGCTTTAACGTTGAAACAATGTTAAACAATGTTTCAATGTTATCTACTGATGTGTGAAGGAATAAACAAAATGTGATATACACATACAAGACATATTATTCTTCCTTAAAAAGGAAATTTGGAGGGCCTGGAGCAGTGGCCTAGCGGCCTAAGTCCTCGCCTTGAGCACGCCGGGATCCCATATGGGCGCTGGTTCTAATGCTGGCAGCTCCACTTCCCATCCAGCTCCCTGCTTGTGGCCTGGAAAAGCAGTTGAGGACGGCCCTTGGGACCCTGCATCCACGTGGGAGACCTGGAGGAAGTTCCTGGATCCTGGATTTGGATGAGTTCAGCTCTGGCCATTGCAGTCACTTGGGGAGTGAATCATTGGACGGAAGATCTTCCTCTCTGTCTCTCCTCCTCTCTGTATATCTGACTTTGCAATAAAAATAAAAATTAAAAAAAAGGAAATGGGGGGGGCCCTAATTGTGGCACAGCAAGTTAAGATACCACTTGCAATGGCAGCATCTCATATCAGAGTACTGGTTAGAGTGACAGCTGCTCTGGTTCTTACATGGCTCCCTGTTAATGAAGCCGACAAGGCAGCAGAAGTTGGCTCAAGTGCCTGAGTGCCAGCTACTCACCTGGGAGACACAAATGGAGTTCCTGGCTCCTGGTTTTAGCCTGGCCCAACTCTGACTGCTGTGGTCATTTGGGAAGTTAACCAGAAGGTAGATGTACCTCTTTCTTCTCCCTCTCCCTTCGTGCCTCCTTTACCCTCTCTTTCTGATGCTTTACCTTCATGAACAGATACATTTTTAAAAAGGAAATTCTGACACACGCTACAACATGGATAAACCTGGAAACATCAAGTGAAATGAGTCAGTCACAAAAAGACGAGTACTGTAAAATTTCATCTGTATGCAGTGCTCAAAGGAATCAAGTCCGAGGGACAAACAATGGTGGCTGGCAGGGACTGGAGGAAGGGGGAATGGAAGGGATTATCTAGCAGGTGCAGTTTCATTTTGATAATTATGAGAAAGGTTCTGAAGATGGGAACCAGTGACACGTGGCTGCACAACACTGTGTAAATAATGCCACTGAAGTGGATTTCAATGAGTGGACATTTTGTCTGGTAGTTACATGCCGGTTAGGACATCTGTGTATTGTACTGGAATCCTTGGGTTTGATATCTGCCTCCAGTTTCTGACTCCAGGCTCAAATTAGGTTCTGGCCACTGATGCGGGAGACGTGGATTGAGCTCCAGGCTCCAGGCCTCAGCTCAGCTCTGGCCCATTCACTGCAGGTATTTGGAGAGTGAACCCGTGGATGGGAACTATGTTTATCTCTCCGTCTTCCAAATAAAACAATAAATAAAAAAATTCAAAGCCTAAAATGGCAAATTGTATATTATATACATATCTTTTTTTATATATATTATATATATCTTACTATGATTAAAACTAAACAGCCAATCAACTTTAAAAAGAAAAACGAATCATTAAGAAAATGAAGACATGATGCAGCCACTTTAGAAAACAGTTTGGGGTGAGTACACCAAGGGGTGAAGTCTCCGTGACTGGGCAGGTCTGAGGCCCACCTGCCGCCCTCTTTGGGTGGTGAATGGGATTGGGGAGGGGTGTGACCTTGGGCCTGGGGGTTTAACTTCCAGCAGCCTCCCGGCTGTGGGTGGGTCTCAGGACGGGGCGTCTCATGCCTGGATCCCAGACGCCAGCCATCACGTGCACATGGTGAGCTGTCCCTGGGCGGCCAGTGTGCCATTTGGTGCCACGCTCCACCTGCTGGCCGCCCGGCCTGGACCTCTGGAGTTTTGGTTCTTTGAATCGCTGCTTAGGTAGCTACAGGTTGAACCTACTGTGCTTCTGGGATGTGAATCAATCCTAAAGATTCCCAATGACAGTAACTCTTCCTTTGAAGAACTTGTAATCACTGAACAATGCTGAGCACCGAACACCAGTCCATGCAAAAGCTATGGCTCAGGGCTTGTCCAGCAGAATAATATCCTGTTACCTGACATGATGATGGATCAGGAGAAGGGTCACATTATGCAGGGCCATTACATTAACCAGCACTCGAGAACCATACCCAGGGGTAGATTCTGTGGAGGATTTGTGGGCCAAACCCTGCAGAAATTCTAGCCCCACTGGTTAGCTCAAGAGTTCGGGTGGTGATGGACTAAGCTAGGTGTGACCAAGGAGCCTGCCATCAATCACAGGTAAAGGAACCAACAACAGTCTGGACTGGTCAAGGCAGCAGAACGCAAATGTGCATCCTGAATAGGGTGTGGGGTGGGCCGGGCTGCAACGTTCACCAGCTCATACAAGGCCAAATGGAAGCCCAGACTTTGCCAGAACCTGGCCTAAACCCAATGGCATATGTGAGAACTGAGTCTGGGAGTGGATTAAGTGGAGGAACTTGGGAAACTCCTCTTGCAAGGCATAGCTCCCGCTGGTGAATATATGGTGCAGATCTGGGGGTCGAACAAGCTGGGCATAGTAGCTCCAACGGCTGGCCAATGTGTGAATTGGTAATGGAACAGGGTGGACGGGGCAGGACTGAGCAAATCTTAGTCCACAAGTGAAACTAGAGACCAGGATGGAGCACAGGTCATGCTGAGCTAGGCTCTTGCACCTACTGGTCTGTGGGAGCCAGGAACACTAAGCCATAGTGTCTAAGGCGGAGATCAGGACAGGTGAGGAGCTGAGCCAAGCTGAGTCAGAGCAACCACTGGCAGGCGCGTGATCTACGGCTGGGAACAGGCCCAGTTGGGGAGCTAAGGGGACAACCCTAGCTGGGTTGAGGTTCCCACCAAGGGGTGTGAGCGCTGGAATGGGGCCTGCGTTCTGATCAGGATACAGTTGTAGTCTCCCTTGGCACAAGTGTGGACTGGGATTGGATGCACTGAGCCGGGCCAGACTCCAAAACCGTCTGGTGTCCTGTAGGACCAGGGGAGATGTGGGATGGACTAGGCAAGGTCTCAACCCCTATAGAGCCATGTGTGAGCTGTATGTGGGTATGGACGAGCTGTGGCTGGGCTGAAACATCCAATAGCAAGGACCAGTTTGGGTTGAAGGCCAGTCAGGAAAAGCCTCTGTTCTTGCTAGGACAGGAGGTGAACTGAGTAGGGCTGGCTCATGAACCCCCTGGTATAAGCAAAATCTGGCATTGGGAGAGGTTCTGATGGAGGAGCCTGGGCAACTCCTCTGGCAGGACACAGACCCGACAGGTAAGTGCAAGAAACATGATAGGAAACAGTCCAGAACAGGCCATGGAAAGTTACCCACTGGCATACATTTGGCATGGGTCAGGAGCAGACCAGGCTGAATCAGTTCAAGTCATCCACTGGCAAATCCGAGCACCAGAACAGTATGGATCGAGCCAGGTTCGGTCGTAACAAAAACCAGTGCACAATATGGAATGCCAAGGTGAGGATGCCTATACCAGATGTGACCGCAGCGCCCAACCAGCACGCACGAGAACTAGCAATGGAGGGGGCGGAGCCGGCAGGAGAATAAGGGGTGGTTCCCCTACTGGACAGCTACTCCCACTGGAGAGCATGAGCTGGGATGGGGACAGACCAGACTAAGCAGGGCTACAACACCTGTGCGCCTCATGTGGACTAGATTAGGGGAAAGCCAGGCTGAGCTGATTATTCCTATTGGTGCAAACAAAATTAGAGTGGGCGAGGGTTGTTTGGGCTTAGCCACAGCATCAGCTGGCAGAAGCTGGCACTGGGGTCTAATTCTGTCAAGTCAAACCACAGAACTACCTGGAGAGTGCATAATCTGGGAGTGGGAGAGGCCTGGGAGGGAAATAGTGGGCTCCTCCCTCTTGGGTTACCACTCCCACAGGAGGGCATGAAAACTAGGACAGGGGCTGGGGTGGCTAGACAGTGAGGCACCCAACAGCATCTGTGTGGGTTGCATAGTGGAGCTGGTTAGATGGAACAAAGCTTCAATACCCATCGACATGTACAAGAACTGAATGGGGTGTGGGACGGACTGGACTACTGCTACACATACTGGCAAACCAGGGTAGGGGGTGGGCCTGGTGGGGGTTATTGTGGGTCGCTCCAAATAGGCTGCAGCTCCCACTAGTTTATGTGAGGGCCGAGTGTGTGCTGGGCAGAACCAGGCTGGACTGCAACACCCATTGGTTCCAGTGGAAGTTTGGGGCTGAAAACAGAACCGACCCAGCAGTTGCAACCACCAGCTGATCAGGGTGATGGACTGTGCCGGGCCCTGTACTTGCTAGTACATACAAGAATCTGGTCTGAGAACAACTCAAAGTTTCTTTGGAGATCTCCCCAATCGAAATGCTGGACTCAGAACCTTAACCAAGAAAAGACAGAAGACAGAACAGGTCAATCAACCATCTCAGCTATATGTTGGCAGCAAAATACTGGGCAAGCGCAGATTCTATGATGGACTATGTCAATCAGTGGATTCTTCAAAGACCTCATCGTGCTTGGAGTGGTGAGACTGGTAGCAATTCATAACCGGTGAACCATCAAAACCACTTAAGCAAGAACCTCGGAACATGCCCTACATCCAGGACCTGGGGTGGGTGGGAAACTGGGTGGGCCTTCTCCCTTAATATCCCCCTTTAAACATGAAGGAAACAATATGAAAATAATAGTCTTATGCACTTTCCTATAGCCCTTGAACCTTTTTACCCTAATTAACTATGTAAAGATTGTCAAAAATATAGTAAAAAAAGGAAAAAAATATATCAAAAATTAAAAATAAGAATGACCAAAAAAAAAAAAAGAAAAGAAAAGAAAACAGTTTGGTAGTTCCTCAGAATGTTCAATCGCGAGTTCTCATATGACCCAGCCACTTCACTGCACCTGTTCCCAAGAGAACTTCAAGGATATATCCACCCAAAAGCCTCTACACAAATGTACCTAGCAAGCAACTAGAAATTGATGAATGGATAAGCACAGTATGATCCACACATCCAACAGATTACTGAACCAAAAAAGGAACACAAAGAAATCTTGAAAACATTACGTTAAGTGAGAAAAGCCAGACAAAGAGCCACACACTACATGTTCACATTTACATGAAACCTCCAGGACAGGGAAAGCCATGGCAAGGACTGGATGAAGAAGGTTGGCCATGGGATTGCCTGCTAAAGGGTATGGGGTTTGTTTGGGGCCTTATGCAAATGTTCTCTAGGACAGGGGTGATAGCAATATGATACATGAGTATAATATAAATCACTGTGTATGACTTGTTTTTTAAACATTTGAGGGCAGTGGCGAGAGCATGTTGGGTTGCACATGGCGCAGGGAGCCATCATGGGGAAGGTGCTGGCTGTCTGGTTGCTGCCCGTGTCAGCGCCAGCACTGTGGGGCTGCCTTCACTGCCGGGCTTCCCTTGTGTGCTGGGGCCAGCCCAGGCCCAGGCGTTAAGCAGCTAGCCTGCCAGCGCCGACATGGGGGTCTGCCCAACCCCGACACTTTCGAGGAGTGCAAGGAGCTGTTTCCCATTCAGATGGAAGGGGTCAAGCTCACGGGTCCACAAGGGTTTGTAACCACTTCCAGGTCAACAACACAGTCACCCTCAGCACAATCGGGGAGTCTAACTACCACTCTGGGGTCAGGTACGTGGGGACGGAGGCATTCCCTGTGCTGGTGAGGGACATGGACAACAGTGGCAGCCTCAACACCCAGGTCATCCATCAGCTGGGCCCCAGGCTCAGGTCCAAGGTAGCCATCCAGACCCAGCAGTCGAAATTTGTGAACTGGGCCTGGTGGGGCATGGCCTAGCAGCTAAAGTCCTCGCCCTGAACACGCCAGGATCCCATATGGGCACCGGTTCTAATCCCGGCAGCTCTACTTCCCATCCAGCTCCCTGCTGTGGCCTGGGAAAGCAGTCAAGGACAGCCCAAAGCCTTGGGATCCTGCACCCTCATGGGAGACCTGGAGGAGGTTCCCGGCTCCTGGCTTCGGATCGGCGCAGCACTGGCCATTGCAGTCATTTGGGGAATGAATCATTGGACGGAAAATCTTCCTCTCTGTCTCTCCTCCTCTCTGTATGTCCGCCTTTCCAATGAAAATAAATAAATCTTTAAAAAAAAAAAAAAGAAATTTGTGAACTGGCAGGTAGACGGGGAATACCAGGGATCTGACTTCATCACAGCCATGACCTTGGATAACCTTGATATGTTGGTGGACTCAGGAATCCTCATGGCCAACTACCTGTAGAGCATCATGCTGAGCCTGGCCCTGGGCAAAGAACTGGTCTACCACCGGCAGCCTGGGGAAGAGGGCATCAGCATGTCCCCAGCTGGTAAATACACACTGAACTGGTTGGTGACGGTCACACTGGGCCAGGCAGGCAGGCACACAACATACTACTACAAAGCCAGCGAGCAGGTTCTGGTGGGTATGGAGTTTGAGGCCAGCACATGGCTGCAGGACACCAGTGTTTCCTTCAGGTACCAGCTGGATCTGTCCAAGGTCAATCTGCTCTTCCAAGGCTTCATAGACAACAACTGGCACGTGAGCACCACGCTGGAGAAGAAGCTTCTGCCGCTGCCCCTGACACTGGCCCTTGGTGCCTCCCTGAACTACTGCAAGAACAAGTTCCAATGGGGCTTTAGCCTCACCATTGGCTGAGGGCCCAGGACCCTGCTTCTGCCCCCTCCCTTCCCGCCCTCCTGGGGTCGGGGGCAGAGGCAAGGAGGGGGCCCATGACCCCAGGCCAGCAGCTGAAGAGGGGACTTTGTGACTGGGAGCTGTGTCAGGGGTCTGAGCATGGGGCAATGTGCCCAGTGGGCCTGGGGTCCCAGAGGGGATTCCGGAGGCGAGTGCTGGAGGAACAGGCGGCCTGGCCACCATCTGAGAGAGCAGCATGCTAGCTACCACAGTGTCCCTTGAAGATCCTGGCTGGGCCACCCCAGGAGGCAGCAAGAGGAGCTTTTCCCGTCCCTCATGAGTCCTCTCTGCCCATCCTCCTGGCTATCCCTCGGTATAAGTCATGTTTATAAATTATGGAAGAATCGGGACATTTTACAGAAAAACAAATCAAAAACCATACATGGGGAAAAAGATGTATTTGAGAAGCAGAACAGAAAACAGAGAGAGAGTGAGAGAGAGATAAAAAGAGAGCTCTTTCCAACCACTGATCCACTCCTCAAAGTGCTGCCAACAGTCAGGTTCGGGTCAGGCCAGGCTAAGGCCAAGGGCCAGGCACTTTATCCAGGTCTACCACATGGATGACAGGGGCCCAAGCACTTGGATCATCCTCTGTTGCTTTTCCAGACCACTGGCAGGGAACAGGATCGGGAGAGGAGCATCAGGGACTCAACCTGGAGCTCCAGTATAGGATGCCAACATCGCAATTGACAGCTTAATCCACTGTGCCACGATGCCAGTCCTCTGAAGTGCCCAGTTTAAAACGGTGGCTTTTATGTTACGTGAAGTACATCTCAACTTTCAAATGATACAAAATCACATAGACTATAAAACAGTTCACTTTCTGCCAGTGGCTCAGTGACGCAGAAGCTTGTCCCTGCCTATGTTCTCACAAGGCTGCCTGTTTGTCACCCGCCCTTCATCTCCCCCAGAGGACTTCCAGTCTTTGACCCTTGGGCGAGGCCTGGCCACTGCCTGCCTGGCCCTGCTTTTCCTGGCGGGTTCTACGCCACATACTCAGACCCATCTGAGAGCAGCTGGAGGCCGAGCCACCAGCCCCACCAGTCACCCCAGCTGAGCTGCCCAATGACCAGGGCTGCGGTTTACAGACCTGTGTCAACTGAGGGATACAGTTTCACACGGGAACTTAAATATAGCTCAGGAGTGGAGGATGGTAGAGGAGTGGTGCATGCTGTGAGGGAGCCTACAGGAAGTGATCCTCCCCACAGCTTAGGGGGTCTCTGCAAGGGCTCCTGAGTTCTGGGATCACCAGAGAACAGGCACGATCCAGGCAGGCCGGCCCCACAGGAACATCACCCGATGGGAATCAGCCTGCTTTTAGGCATTAATTCCTGGCCCAATCTGTGTGCTGGCTGAAGTGGACCAGAAAAACCTGACATGCCAGCTCTCACTCTGGAAGAGGCTCCCACGGGCCTTCTCCTGGCCTGCTGCTGCTAGGGACCCCTTTAAAGCTATAAGAAGTGAAGGAGAGGCCTGGCTTTGCTCCCCACAGAATACCCAAGCTTCAGTTGTCTCCCATGCTCCAAGCTGCTTTTCCGGGATGGAATCTGAGCTATGGATCTGAAGGTGCACAGGACAGCTTTCCAAGTGCACCCCACTGTGCTCTCAGGCCCTCACCCGCTACCCAGGGAGGCCCCAAGGAGCCAGGCAGCAGTGGTCACACAGGTGTCAGCAGGTACAATGGACGCACAAGCCAATGAGATAAAGGACATAGAACATCCCTGAGAGGACCCCAGAGAGAGCAGGCTCACAGAACATTCTAAAATAACTTTAAAAGCACCCCCATAGAAGGAACAAGGCCATTCGGTGGAAACTGAGTGTCAGCTCCACAGTCTACAGATGTTTCCCCAACTCCTATAATCCAGGCCCTGGGGCATCTGATTAACAGTGATATCCTTCACTGTTTGTTACTGGCAGGCTAAACAGCTGAAGGCAGCAAGCCCTCCTCTAACCCAGGCCCCACCCTCTCCTGAGCTCATCGCCAAAGGCCAGAGTCTCAGCAAAGTGCAGGAGGAGGAATGGGGCCAGGGGCTACTGACATTCCTCAGGCTGGCCAAATCACCACACCATTCCCCTCCCAAGGCCCAGGGAGGGACTGACCCTTCCATTACAAACAGTAGTCACTGGGACTTCTCCTGTAGGTTCTCAAAGCACATCATTGCACTAAGGTGAATACTCACTCAAACCAGCACTCAGATGCAAAGATGGAGGCAAGTCCTGAAAGTTGCAGCAGTACTGAGGGTCCACAGATTCACTAATACAGCAGTCAGCATTCAACAAATACCTCCCCGTGCCTCCAGCTCATTTAATCCAGGGAAGTGCAGGGATATCCCTAGAGTGATAAACTGGCTTGCTCAAGGCTATTGAGCTAGAAACTGGCAGGGCCAGAATTTAGTTCTACACAATCAAGCTCTCAGCCTAAAAAAGTTCTAATTCTGGGGCAGGCATCTGCCACAGGGGCTAAGACTCGCCTCGAGACACCCACAGGCCCATATCGGGATCCCTGGGATCCTGTCCTACCTCTGCTTCCAATACTAGCTTACTGTCCCTGTGTCTCAAGAGAGGCAGTGATGGATCCGGCACACGCACAGGAGACCTGGACTGAGACCTGGCTACTGCAGTCATTTAGGGAATGAACCAGCAAAAGGCAGGTCAATCTCTCCCCCTCTAAAACAAATATCACAAAACAACCACTCCCCTATCCCTCCATTCCTTCCTCCCTCCCTCCCTCGCACTCTCCCAAGCCCCTGCTTACTACCACTAAAAAGATAATGTGCTTACTGTCAGAGACCATGGTGAGTTGCAACCACAGAGTACCATATAGCCCTTCCTCCGCTCCAGGGGGAGTTGCATTCCCTCCCCAGAACCCAAAGACATGAGCAGCATGGCTGTCCCTTATTCCTGCTCCCGTACGCGCTGCCAGCTTCTGCCAACTGAAGCTCCAGGATCCTCTGGTGGTACAGTTAGCCGGACGAAGGGCCAGTAAGGAAGACAGGTGGGCACAGTCCCCAGGGACCAGCCAAGGTCATTGCTGAACCACCTCTGCCTACCTCTTCTGATTCCCAAAGCTACCCCTGCCCTCAGGCCAGGAAATGGAACAGAAGTAAGAGAGGCCCCTCTAAAAATACCCCAGGCATGGTCAGACACAAAGCTCCACAGGTACCAAGAGTCCTGACTGTTGCTCTGCTCTGCCCGTGAGTCCATGGATACACACCTGCACATGTTCACAAGCCCCTGGAAATTCCAAGCTAGGCTGCCATTGTCAGGAGGAGCAGTCACTGAAGTGAGAGGGACAGGGACTCAACAGGGTTTAAACTTTAGACCTGCCACCTGCTAACCTAGTGTGGTTGGTGGTGAGCTGAGTGGCCTCTGATTGTAGACCTCCTCTATAAAATGGCAATACCAAGGCCCACACCTAGCAGGCTAGAGGGAGGGGAGACAGGAACTGCTTCTGACTGTAGACCTGCTCTATCAGTGGCCTAAGGCCTGGCCTGAAGGAGCAGCAGAGCACAGCTAGTCTGCCAGATGTGCACATCTGGCAGGCTTCTCCTCCTCCTTTACCTTCACCAGGCTGAAAGCTGCTGATTAATCCCTTACAGCAGAGAATGTTCTCTCTCTCTCTCTCTCTCTCTCTTTTTTCCTCTTACAAATCCCTCCCTCCCTATATGCCTAGCTGCCATTTGGTTGGCCAGTTCCTGGCAGTTCTAGGAGCTACTTGCTGTCTGGGAGCAAAGCCAGGGAGCCATGAAGCATGACTATTCTCAGGGCCTCCTCTGCCCACTGGCCTGGAAGGAATGGCCCCAGAGGCCTGCCAAAGGGTGCTTCTGTCCAGTCACCAGCCAGACACTCAGCTGCTTTCTGCAGTCACTACCAGTCTGGCCAGCCTAGCAGGTGTGTTCCAAACTGAAACAACTGGATGCAGCCAGTCATCCCTTCCTTGGAGGCCCTGCTCCACTGTGATCAAAGACCTTAACTGGGCCTTAACTGCTTGCTTTCAACCACAGCTCTGCTACTTACTAGCACTTCTAACCAGTCAGAGCCCCAGTATTCTTGTCTGTCAATGCAATACAATTCCTACCTCCTGGGACCACAGTGTGGATTAAACAAAGCGATGGACTAACACAGAGCATGCAACACTGGGAGCCACTCTACGCAGATACTTGCTGGGTATCTGCTAGCTCTGTGACAGAAAGGGCAAAGCCCAGAATACAAGTGATAGCAGCATAATCACTGTGCAAGGCCACTCAGGCTGGCACCTGACTGTGGGAGATCACCCCTGGATCTCTGCCTGCTACCTGGTGGGTGTGACTCACAGTTTACTTGCCCATGACCTGAGGTGCAGTTTCCAGCCCTGCCTGTGGAACATGACCTCTGACATGACTGGAGGGTCTAGGGGAATAGACATGCCTCCTAGTGCATTACCGTGCCACTGTTGGGTAGGGGGACTGTTGGGAGATGCCCTCCAGCACTCCCCTTCCCTAGCCTTTATAAGCTTGTAACTTGTGCACAACAAAAGGAGATTCTCCCACCAGATCATCCCTGGTGGTTCTTGCCTCATTCCTCAGTGGCCTTGGGGCCTGCAGGCAAGAAAAACTCAAGACCTGACAAGTGCTTGATGAGCACCTCTGTGCGGAGCAGGTGAAGAAGCTCTCAAGGGCCAGTTCCTAGGGAGATGGTCTTTGACCATGTCTAATGAACTCCAGCAAGACCAAAGATGTGACTATGGGCTATAGGTCTCTATAAAAAGGAGAAAGCAAGGTGGGAGGAGTCAGACTTCAGTCCACAGAGCAAGCAACATAGAGTAGGAGCTTCAGGCATGCTGCAACCAGCTTCAGAAAGGTGCTCTCCTGGATTACATGCTCACAGTGGGAGTACTGTGGTATAGTATGTATGTACAGTATGGTAAGCCACTGCCACTGCCTGCACTGTCAGCATCCTACACAGTTCCAGAAGTTTCACTTCCATTCCAGCTCTTGGTTATTTTGCCTGGAAAAGCAGCAGAAGATGGTCCAAGTACTTGGACCTCTGCACCCACATGGGAGACCTGGAAGCAGCTCCTGGCTCCTGGACTCAGCCTGGCCCAGCCCTGGCTGTTGTAGCCATTTGAAGAGTGAACCTACAGATGGAAGAGCTCTCTCTTTTTCTCTTTTTTTCCTCTCTATCTCATTCTGTTTCTCCTTCATTCTCTGTAACTCTGCCTTTCAAATAAATATTTCTTAAAAAAAATAATAACTGCTTCTAGGCCTTTTGGCTAAGATCAAGTGTAAAAAAATAATGGTCCAGTGCCAGTGTTATGGCACAGACAGTTAAGCTGCCACATACAACACTGGCCTCATGAGCAGCAGGTTGAGACTCAGCTGCTTCACTTTTGAGTTAGCTGCCTGCTAATGTGCCTGGGAAGGCAGCAGCAGATGATCTAAGTACCTGGGCTCTTGCCACTGACATGGGAGACTTGGAAGTAGTTCCTGGCTCCCAGTTTCAGCTTTACCTGGCCATTTCTAGATAGTGAACCAACAAATGAAAGATCTCTCGCCCCCTCTGTAGCTGCCACCCAAGTAAACTTAAAAAAAAAAAAAAGGAAGGGAAGGAGAAAGGAAAAGAAAAAGAAAGGAAAGGAAAGAAGAGATGGTCTTGGCAGTGAGGAGAAGGCAAGGCTACCATAGGCTTGCAAAGGACAGAGACAGGTTTTGGGTTAGATGCAGACAGGCCTACAGGGTCAGGGAATGGGCCACAAAACATGGACAAGAAAGGAAAATACTAAGTCACGTGTTACACATCCACAGCAGTGTCAAGCGAAAAAAAAATCACAGGGATTACATACTGCAACAGAAATAAACAGGGTGCAAGAACTGATAATAACCAGAAACAAAAATGCTACAATGTTGATTATATGCATTCTGTACCGTGAAAGTTTACTTCCCTAGTAATTTGGGAGATAGAAATTATTAGCTAACTTGTTCATGAACAAAGATTGTTTTACTTATCAAGGACAAGACAGCCAGTTTTGATCCCACTATTTAAAGCAGGTGCTAGGCAGTTGCCCAGGAACATACAGCATCAGGGATATAGACACAGAGGGTTTAATTATCCGTTCCAAAGGAAACCGTAGGGTTTACCACGGACTACTGAGGTTTGAAAAAGGTTCAAGAATACTACAGCTGTATGATCTCTACCCAGGGATGGTGATTTTTCTTTTTATAATTTTTCAACTGATTTCATTTATTTGAAGGGCATAGAGATAGAAAGAAAAGCCCTCCATTTGCTGGTTTATCCATCAAATGCTTGCAACAGTTGGGGCTGGACAAGCTAAATCTCCCATGTGGGTGGGAAGGCTTTGATATCGCCTGCTGCCTTCCAGAAAGTGCATCAGTAGGAAGCTGGAGTAAGAGCAGATCCATCACTCAACCCCAGGCACTATGACATGGGGTGGTTCTCCTAACTGGAACCTTTAAGATTATGCCAATTATGATCATGCCAACCTACTTTTTTTCCTTTTAATTTTTACAAATGTATTTGTATGTGGGACCACCCAGAACTGTGGCATAGGAAGTAAGGCTGCTAGCTGCAACGCCAGTATCTCACATGGCTGCTGGTTCAGTCCAGGCTGCTTCACTTCTGATCTAGCTCACTGCTAGCGCACCTGGGAAAGCAGCAAAGGATGACCCAAGGGCTTGGGCCTCTGCATCCATGTGGGAGACTCATAAGAAGTTCCTGGCTCATGGCTATGGCCTGGCCCAGTCCCAATCACTGCAGCTATTTAGGGAGTGAACTGGTGGATGGAAGATTCTCTGTAATTCTGACTTTCAAATCTATCAACATATGGCTTATTTTATTTATTCAGAGACAGGAGGCTACCTGCCACTTCCGATGGCTTGGACTGACAATGTCTCCCTGTTGTGAGGTGGCAGATGAGGGACACAGAGAAGTCAAGAAGGCTGCTGAGGATGGGGGCAGGCAGCAGGAAGGGGCCAAACACCAAGGGCAGGAAAAGGTTTCCTGGATTTCAGGGCCAACTCGTCTCCCACTTCATGTCCCCACCCACCGCCTTTGTCCAGCCTCACTGGCCACCTCCTCACACACACACCAGCTGGCTCTACCTCAGGGCCTTCGTACTGCCACTCCCAGTCTTACAAGAGTTCAACCTAGGACTTTTCAGATTTACAAGCATTTGAAAGCAACACACACGGAGGAGACACAGGCCCCGGGGTGTTGGATTTGGTTTTGTTTGTGCATGATGATGCTGGGCACCAGTCATAAGCACACTCTGGAACAACTAACGTTTGACAGTGTGCTGTGTGGCTATGCCATGAGGTCTGCAGGTCAGAGGGACTATGAGCATTTTCTTGTTTTCTTTTTTTTTAACTAATCTTGGGCCCAGCACAATAGCTCCCAATTGGCTAATCCTCTCCTCACAAACGCCAGATCCTACATTGGCACCAGTTCATGTCCCGGCACCCCACTTCCCATCCTGCTCCCTGCTTGTGGCCTGGGAAATCAGTGGAGGATTGCCCAAAGCCTTGGGACCCTGCACTCATGTTGGAGACCAGGAAGAAACTCCTGGCTCTTGGCTTCAGACTGGCTCGGCTTCAGACTGGCTCGGCTCCAGCCGTTACAGCCATTTGGGGAGTGAACTAGCAGATGGAAGATCTTTCCAGTTACTAGAAAGGCAGATTTACAGAGAGGAAGAGAGACAGAAAGATCCTCCAGGACTCCCATGTGGGTGCAGGATCCCAGGAACTTGGCCCATTCCCCGCTGCTTTTCCAGGCTACAAGCAGGGAGCTAGACTGGAAATAAAGCAGTTCGGACACTAATTGGCATCCATAGGGGATGCCAGTGATACAAGTAGAAAATTAGCTTGCAGTGCCACCGTGCCAAACCCAACTATGGGCATTTTCAATCTTTGATGCTTTCAACTTGCAATGAGCTCATCAGGATAAAATGTCATCGTAGGGGCCCAGGGCATCTGTTTGCTTTTCTTGCACCCGCATGGGTCTTCTCACAGTGCTCAGCCTTCTCTTGCAGCTTACTACCTCCTTAGGGAGGCCTTCCTGGGCCCAAACCCATTTCCTGCCTATTTCACTACTTAGTATTCATTGATCATCATCCAATGTGCTGCTGACTTCATTCTGCCTCCACCCCCTCCCTCCTCCTCCCAGCCACCACTAGGGGAATTTTTTTTCTTTGTTTTGCCCTCCTCCCCTGTGCCTAGGAACAGTGCCCAGCATCTAGGAGGTACTCAATAAATACCTGCTGAAGCAATGAAAGGAAAGAGAGCAGAGAGGAAAACGGAATCTGACTGTAACTCACCCTGGCCTGGAAGAAATCCTTCATTGCTAACCTGATTAAATGTTGTGGGGCGGGGGTGGGCGGGGAGTGCGTAAGTGTGGATCAGCTAGCTTCTGAACCCTTCTTTTCTGCTCCCAGGAATTCCCTCAAGGGTTTCCCCCAAAGTGCATAATCTCTCAAAGATTAGACAATAGCTGAGGCTGGGTATATAGTCTCCAAGTTCCATGAAAGGAATGCCTTACAATAAGAGACATCAGTGGCAAGTACTGTGGCACCACAGGTTAAGTCTGACACTAGCAGCTCACAAGGGAGAGTCGTTCAAGTCTAAGTTGCTCTACTTTCAAACCAGCTTCCTGCTAACGCTCCAGAGAAGGCAGCAGACAATGGCCCAGGGACTTGGGTCCCTGCCACCCATGTGTGAAACCAGGACAGAGTTCCTGGCTCAGAATCAGTTTCAGCCTGGCTGAGAATCAGTTGTTGTGGCCACTTGGGGAATAAAATCAGCCAATAGATTTCCCCACGTCTCTCCTTCCCTCTATGTAACGCTACCTTTCAAATAAATAACGGGGGCTGGTGCCAGGAGGTAACAGGCTAACCGTTGACCTGTGGTGCAGGCATCCTATATATCTGTTCCACTTCTGATCCAGCTCTCTGATTATGGCTGGGAAAGTAGCAGAGGATGGCTCAAGACCTCAGGCCCCTGCACCTACCTGGGAGACCCACAGGAAGTTCCGGGTTCCTGCCTTCAGATTGGCTCAGCTCCAGCAACAATGGTTATTTTGGAAGCAAACCAGTGGATGGAAGATCTCTCTCTGTTTCTGCCTCTCTCTCTGTAACACTGCCTTTCAAATACAAACAAATCTTTCAAAAATAATAGATAAAACAGGAACAGGTTAAGTCACTACCTGTAGTCTCTATGAGTGCCAGTTCAGGCCTTGGTTGCTCCATTTTCTAATTCAGCTCTCTGACAAAGCACATGAGAAAACAGCAAAGGGTTGCACAAATACTTGGGACTCTCCCACCCATCAGGGCACTATAATGGAGTACCCAAATCTGGTTTGGCCTAGCACAGCCACAGCTGTCACAGCCATTTGGGGAGTTAGTCACTGGATGTAAAATATCTGTCTCACTGGCATGGCGGTAGCCTGGTGGTGAAGGCCTCACCTTGCAGTGCCAGGATCCCCTGTGGGTGCTGGTTCATGTCCCAGCGGCCCCACTTCCCATTTAGCCCCATGCTTGTGGCCTGGGAAAGCAGTAGCAGTGGCCCAAAGCCTTGTGACACTGCACCCATGTGGGAAACCCAGAGGAAGCTCCTAGCTCTTGATTTTGGATCAGCTCAGCTCTTGCTGTTGCAGCCACTTGGGGAGTGAATCAGCAAACAGGAGATCTTCCTCTTGGTCTCTGTTCCTCTCTGTATATCTGACTTTCCAATAAAAATGTCTCAAAAAAAAAAAAAAACTGTTACTCTCTTTAGGATAAATAAATCTGGAGGCAGGTAAGCCCAGTACTGTTTGCTGTTACACTATAACAAATCCTTACAAGCTTAGTTGCTTAAAGTAAAATATATTTACCCTGTTTTAGCTCTAGGAGCCAGAGATTGGAAATCAGCTTTGCAAGGCCAGAGTCAGCACACAAGCAAGGGCCACTCTTCCTCCCTAGACTAGAAGCACCTCTAGCAGGGCAACCCTTGCATTCTTTGGCCTCTGCTCCATCTTCAAAGCAGGTGGGACAGCCATGCTGCCTCCTTCTGCACCAAGTTGCTCTCTGTCTACCCCAAAAGAACACTTGTAACTACATTTAGGTACCACCAGAATAAGCAAATGATCTCCCAAGCAAAGACCCTTACTTAATCACTTGTACAGAGCACATTTTGTCAGCTAAGAACATTCTCAGGTTCCATGAGCTAGGTCACCACCAAGGCAGTAAACTCCAGGAGTCTGGAATAAGCACCGTTTAGCCCCCCTGGTCCACATGAGGTAAGCGTCTCACCCAGAGCCTCAGCAGTGTGCCCCAGGCCTGCGGATTGTTGAAGCTGCTTGTTACTTAAGCAGGTGATAAAGAATTCATTTTATGGAACCAAACACTCTGGCCTTTGAAGTGAAGGGTGGTTTTCCTCTTCTCCGGCCTGAACCTCAGAAATGCTGAAGAACATTCCAGAAAGTGTGCTGAGGGAGCAATAAAGAAGTGAACAAACTCTGGATCAGGGAAGCAGAAGCACTTTCTCTCACCAGTGCTGCCTGGGGACTCAGAGAGGAAGGCTGTTGTGATAAGAGTACCATGACCGCCCAGGATGCTGAACCTGGGCAGGGGCTGGCTAATGGTGACCTGCATACTGAGTGTGCCCCACCCGCCACTCACCTCTGGGAACCACAGCCTGAAAAAATGTAATCTCTGCAGGAGGGGACTTCACAGGTTGGATGCCCCTGTGCTGTGTAGGCATCGTACGGTTTCTTAGTTGGAATGCCTTACTGTTGTGAACACTTCGCTCCCCTCAAGGCCCTCAAAGGCCCAGTGAGGTCCCCGGGGAGGGTAAACCTCTACTGGAAGAACCCTAAGCTTATCTTCTAGTCTCCCTGGTATGATGCTCATCAGTATTCCTGACAGTCAGGACACATGGATGGCTGTGAGTCCTGGGCCACCTCCACCAATGTCTGCAGATATTCCTGGATTTTATCGTTGGGGGGTAGGGGAAGAAAAGGGGAACCTGCTACTGGCATCTAGCAGGCAGAAGCTAGGAAGCTGCAAAATACAATGCAAAAGGGCCCAGCGGCGTGGCCTAGCGGCTAAAGTCCTCGCCTTGAACGCACCGGGATCCCATATGGGCGCCGGTTCTAATCCCGGCAGCTCCACTTCCCATCCAGCTCCCTGCTTGTGGCCTGGGAAAGCAGTCGAGGATGGCCCAAAGCTTTGGGACCCTGCACCCGCGTGGGAGACCTGGAAGAGGTTCCTGGTTCCCGGCATTGGATCGGCGCGCACCGCCCCGTTGCGGCTCACTTGGGGAGTGAATCATCGGACAGAAGATCTTCCTCTCTGTCTCTCCTCTCTGTATATCTGACTTTGTAATAAAATAAAATAAATCTTAAAAAAAAATACAATGCAAAAGAAACACACACACACACACACACACGCCATCTCACCAAGGACACCTGCACTGTTGGACCAGCAGTCAGCACTAGAAGAAACCTACCTGGAGGCAGAGAAAGCCAAGCAGCAGCTGGGATCATAGAAACATTTTAGAAAATTAAGGGGACTGGAGAAAAACACACTTCACTGGCTTGTCTCGAAAGGAGAATGACATGCAGAGTTCCAGGTTCTGCGGGTCCAGGAGGTGGTCTGCTCAGTGAACAACGCCAGTCAGGACAGCAAGGTGGCTTGCCCTTCTGGTGCAGTGCTAGGCAAGCAACTCTGGGTCACACCTCTTGGAGGGGCAAGTGCCAATAAGGTTCCAAGGGTTATGGCAGATCCCCAACAAGCAGTGGAGACACAAGCATCCCGACCTGTTTTTCGATACCTCGGAGAATGAAGTGCTCCGAAAAGGAGCTGAGATACAAGGTGGCTCTCCTGTAACAGCCGGGAGCCTTCCCTTCTGTGTCCTGCTCCTTGAGATAACTATGTCCCTGGGAATGGCGGAGAACAAGGCAACTGTTTTTGGAGGGTTGCTGCTGTAACGCCAAGGCGGGGGACAAGCCAGGCAGTCTGCAGTGGGCTGCTCTGTACCTCCTGGAGCGCCGGAGCTGCTGAACACACACTTGGCCCCCTGCTCCCTCACCTAAACACTGCACAGTCTATTTGTACTCACTCCTTGCGTGGTCCTCCTGTTGATCTGAACTGGCCCTGAGACAAAAGGAATACCAGTAACAGGATGTCTCTCCCCAGGCTAGCTCGGGAGCAACCTTGCCATGTCTATCTAGATTAACAGTCCACTCACTGTCAGAGGACACTTCTTGGAACCCAGCTGTCCTCCTGAGAGAAGCTCAAGACATGCACAGGCCATAAGAGGAATCATTTAAGTCAAGTACCAGCCACACAAATGAGCCCACAGAGATGTCCAACTCAGCTGCCCCAGCTACCCTCTAACCCAAGCAAGAACCATCCGACCACACACAGTCAATCCACAGAGCCATGAAAAATAGCATTTGGTGGCAATTTCACTTAAGAATGTTGTAGGAGTTGGTGTTACAGCACAGCCAGTTAATGCCAGCATCCCAATGAGTACAGATTCAAGTCCTGGTTGCTCCACTTCTGATCCAGCTCCCTGCTAATGCACCTTGGAAAGCAGTACAAGATTGCCAACATGCTTGGACCCCCACAAGCACAAGAGAGAACTCAGTGGAGCTCCTGACTCCTATCCTCGGCCTGGCCCAGCCCCAGCCATGGCAGCTATTTGGGGAGTGATCAGAGGATGGAGGATCCCTCCCTCTCTCATTCCCCCACCCTGCTCCCCACAAATAAATCAATCTTAAAAATAAAATGTTAAATAGCCATAATAGTCTACAATGGTTATTAAACTACTTCTCCACCCCCCTTTTTTTTAAAGATTTATCATTTTATCTGTTTGAAGGACAGAGTTACAGAGAGTGAGACAGAGTGAGGTCTCCTATTTGCTGGCTTCTCAAAAGGCTGCAATAAACAGGGCTGGGCCAGACTTAAGCCAGGAACCGGGAGCTTCCTCAGGTCTCTTATGATGCCAGCAGGGGCACAGGCATTTTGGGCCATCCTCTGCTTCTTTCTCAGGTGCATTAGCAGGGAGCTGGATGGGAAATGGTCCAGCAGGGACTTGAACCAGCACCCATACAGGATGCCAGTGCCACAGGCAGTGGCTTTGCCCACAATGCCATGACACAAGCCCAATACTTCTTTCTTTCTCAAACACATACCTCTGTGGGGCAAGATTTTTTTCACATCTTTCATACAAAACAATAAAGCACAAAAGATTGAATACAGAAAGAACTAGAAGATTTTAGCTTTTTTGTTTTTATTAAACCAGATGTAAACAGGTAGAAATATAAAAACACATCTCTCCTTCAATAACTTTTTGTTTTTAAAAAGTTATTTTTACTATGATAATTTACAGTAACATGTAATGGGCTTATTTTTAGCATATGTGCTGCCAACCTAACCCTAACAGGCCATTCCCAGGGACACAGTTATCCCAAGCAGCAGAACACAGGCTTATTAAACATATTAATAAACTGTTATCATTTTGTTGTTGTTGTTAAAGATTTATTTATTTTACTTGAAAGGCAGCTCAGATTTTTTTTTTGAAGATTTTATTATTATTGGAAAGCCGGATATACAGAGAGGAGGAGAGACAGAGAGGAAGATCTTCCATCCGATGTTTCACTGCCCAAGTGAGCCGCAACGGGCCGGTGCGCGCCGATCCAATGCCGGGAACCAGGAACCTCTTCCAGGTCTCCCACACGGGTGCAGGGTCCCAATGCATTGGGCTGTCCTCAACTGCTTTCCCAGGCCACAAGCAGGGAGCTGGATGGGAAGTAGAGCTGCCGGGATTAGAACCGGCGCCCATATGGGATCCCGGTGCGTTCAAGGCGAGGACTTTAGCCGCTAGGCCACGCCGCTGGGCCCAAGGCAGCTCAGATTTACGGAGAGAAAGAGTGACAGAAAGAAAGATCTTCCATCTGCTGGTTCACACCCCAAATAGCTGTAATGGCCGAAGCTGAACTGATCTGAAGCCTGGAGCCAGGAGTTTCTTACGGGTCTCCCATGTGGGTGCAGGGTCCCAAGGCTTTGGGCCATCCTCTGCTGCTTTCCCAGGCCACAAGCAGGGAGCTGGATGGGAAGCGGAGCCGCCGGAATTAGAACTGGCACTCATATGGGATCCTGGCACTTGCAAGGTGAGGATTTACCATTGAATCATTGTGTTGGGCCCAACTGATTTCATTACTACACTGGCAAACAGAACCACTTAGGATTCTCAGTGACACTTAATAATGTAAAGGACTCTTGCGACCAGCAAATTTGAAAATCATTCAAACTTTCACAATATTCAAGCATAGAATTTTTACAGTATTTTTTTTATTTCATTTTATGACACAGTTTCATAGGCTCTGGGATTCCCCCAACCCCTCTCCATGCCCTCCCCTCATACACTATTTTTAAGTTGATTTCAAAATAAACCCTCTTTCCTTTCCATTTTTTTCTTTTTTTTTCAGGGATAGAGCCAGCCCTCAGTGGTGACCTATTCTAAACGCACAGCCTGCACAGCACCAGGCTTACTGAACCTGTTACCCTCTAACATTTAAAAAATATTCCCTTGACCCGGCGGTGTGGCCTAGTGGCTAAAGTCCTCGCCTTGAACACACCGGGATCCTTATGGGCGCCGGTTCTAGTCCTGGTAGCTCCACTTGCCATCTAGCTCCCTGCTTGTGGCCTGGGAAAGCAGTCAAGGACGGCCCAAAGCCTTGGGACTCTACACCCGTGTGAGAGACCTGGAAGAGGTTCCTGGCTCCTGGCTTCGGTTCGGCATAGCATCAGCCGTTGCGCTCACTTGGGGAGTGAATCATCGGATGGAAGATCTTCCTCTCTGTCTCTCCTCCTCTCTGTATATCTGCCTTTCCAATAAAAATAAATAAATCTTTAAAAAATATATTCTCTCTATATATACATCTTCTCCTGACACCCTCCCCCACTAGGTCCCCCATCCCTGGAGGGACAAGGCAACCAAGGACTCTGTCTATAACATCTGAAACTGCCCCTGACCCACAGAAGTGCCTCCAGTTAAGACTAAGTTGGGGACAACATTTTTTTTTTAATTTCTTTAAAAGACAGACAAAGATAGACAGATAAAACTGAATCCACTGGTTTACCCCCAGACACACACTAAGGCCAGGACTGGGCCAGGAGCTTCAATCCGGGTTTCTCGTGTGGATGGTGACTGTCCAACCAGGTAAGTCATTGCTGCCACCTGGGGGGGAGCCGGCAGGAGCAGGAAGGTGGAGTCAGGAGCCAGCTCAGGGCCACACCCAGGCGCTCCACAGAGGGAGGCAGTGGTGCTATTCATTCCGGGGACAGACGCCTGCCCCAATCACAGCTTGTTGAGATTAATATCGAAAAACACAATAAAGCTTCTGCCAGAGGAAACTGAAAAAGCAAACGAGCTCAAAGCTCTGGGATGAACTAACCAACTGACCCTGGACAAGCACAGCTGTAGCCGCGGTGGCCAGCTGCAGCGGAAGCAAACGACAAAGCAAATCAACTCGGCTCAGTGGCTCTCCCCTGCTCAGAGGGGAGCTTCCATCTCATCCCTTCTTGGGGAACTTTGGGGAGCCTCCCAAACCGCCCCTTCCTTCCTCCCTTGGTGGAGGTTTAAAGCCAATGGAGGGTCTGCCACTGACCTTCCCGCAAGATCCACAAACAGCCTGACCCCTGAAGACCAGAAGACTCAGGGGCTTGCCCTCCCATGTTTGGCAACAGGAAAACCTGCAGGGCCTTTCAAGGCAGAGAAAGGGAAGTGGAGCCCACAGAAGCTCCTAGAATCACTGAACCTCAGACAGGAGGCCCACGTGTTTCCCTTGGCCCCAAGCAGGGACCTGCCATAAACCAGCCTCCCAAATGGACAGCACAAGAAGCACAGAACTCCTGATCCCGGTGGTGCTCCCTCTGAAGGTATGATAAACTTTGCCACGCATCCTGAGAACACTGGAGCAGCAAAGGGAGCCGTGGCATCATTTACAGTCTGTGCAGAACCTACTACCCCAGCACAGATGGAGGGAACACTGCGTGTTACGCTCGGCTCTCGTCTAGGCCAGCACACCGTGGACCCAGGAACGCAGAGATTGGTTTAACAAAAACAAAAAATTAGGGGGCCAGTGTGGCACCAGCATCACATATGGGTGCCCATTTGTGACCTGGTTGCTCTACTTTCCACCTAACTCCCTGCTTGTGGCCTGGGAAAGCAATAAAGGGTAATAATGGTTCAAGTCCTTGTGACCCTGAACCCATGTGTGAGACCCAGAAGAGACTCCTGGCTCCTAGCTTCTGATTAGCTCAGCTCTGGCTGTTAACAGCCTTTTAGGGAGTGAACCAGTAGATGGAAGATCTTTGTCTCTGTCTCTCCTTCTCTCTGTAAAATCTGCCTTTCAGTTAAAAAAAAGTTCCTAAAAAAAATTATTATTTATTTGTTTGAAAGAGTTACAGAGGTAGATCTTTTATCTGCTGATTCACTCCCCAAATGGCTACCACAGCCAAGGCTGGGCCAGGCCAAAGCCAGGAGCCCAAAATTCCATCCACCATCCACTGCCTTCCCAGGAGCAGGGAGATGCTTAGAAGTAGAGCAGCCAGGACTTTAACACAAAGAGATCACATGAGATGCCGGCACAGCAAGTGGTGGCTTAACGCTCTGTAACACAACTCTGGCAGCCCTGAGACTGTGGGGTTTTTTATTTATCATCGTTTTCCAAGTGCCTGGCACCTTGCTGGCATCCATACTATCTGTACTCCCGTCTACGGCCATACCACCCTGAACGCGCCCAATCTCATCTATACTCCCAAGGAAAGAGAATGATGGAGATTAACTTTGTGGTCTGGCATCCTAGGCACTGATATGTACAGGAAATAACATTCGCTTATTCACTCAACAAACATTTATTCAATATTTCCTTTGTCTGGGAACAACAGGAAACAAAATAAGTCCCTGCCCTTATAGTTTATGTTTTAGTGTACGCAAAAGTGAAAAATCATGCTTCTAAGGGAAAAAAAAATGTTGTAGCATCTACAGATGTTCAATAACTGAGAAATACCGATCACGTGTGACAGGTGTCATTGGCTATGACAGGCAGCTGGGGTCATAGACGCAGCTTGAGTCAATATTAACATCCCCAATGTGGACCAGGCACCTGAGCGGTCAGAGGCCTCCATGGAGGAAGGAAACAGCATTACCTCTTTGGCACATCTATCTTCATCTGTTGGTGAGCAGAAGCCACTGTGTGAATACTATACACATACCCAAAACGCCAAGCCACACTGCAGGAGAGAGAGAGAAAAAAAAAAAAAGCCTCATTAGTTGAACAGCACCAGGGTCAAATGAGCGGCACTGGAGAGTTATCATTAAACACCAGGGCTCCAAGAGTGCTCCCTAGGCCATCTGGCTCCTCAGCTGTCCCTCTCACGTCTGCAGCTTAAAATGCTGTTCTTCTGAGCCTGAGTCAGCAAACCTCCCCAGCCCTGGAAGTTGCCTGCTCATTTCCAGGCAAGTAGACACTGGCTTCGCTGGCTTTACCAGGGTGGAGCAGAGGGAGCTGCTGCCCAACACTCCACCATGGGTGGCAGATCATGAATACAAGACGCCCTGAGTCATGCCTGATTCCTTGAGCAAAGCCCCGTGAAGACAAGGCGTGGAGTCACACCCCAGTCCCCAGCCTGCTGAGCTCTGAATGCCAGGAACCATCTGCCAAGGAAAGAAGCTCCACGTGTCCGAAACCTGGGGCAAGAGCCCACGCTCTTCCTGCCCTCCCCTGGCATCCTGGCATTTTGCTGCAAGTCGCACCTCCCCCTGGCTCCAGAGGCCGAGGGAAAAAAAAAAATGCTCAGGACGTCAAATCACCTCCAAGAAGCAGTCGTTGGGCAATCTGGGACAACATGGCACAGACAGGGCACTGTGCGCCAGGCTTCTGACATAATACAAGCAACAGCCAGATGAGACAAAGTCCAGAAGGAGGTAGGATGGAAGCAGAGGATGGGGCTGTGGAGCAGCTCCTGGCATTTCCAGACCCTACCAAAGGAGGAGCAGGGCACATAGCCCGGCCACCCAGCCTGCAAGGAGCACCCAAGGGTGCAGAGGGGAACATGGTGACACTGCAGCAGAAACCTGCGGAAGCGACAATTCTAATTCCTCCCAAGAGGAGCCATGCTGTCCTAGGACACGCCAGGGTGCCCAGCCCTGAGGACAGCTTACCCAACAGGCAGGACAGCCGCGCTGTGTCCACAGCAGGTGCCTCCCAGACCAGGCAACATTGGGTGCCCTCTCAGCCAGTGGGTGCTTCAGGCAGGGAGCTAAGGGAACACATGGGTGTGGAGCTGCAGGGCTGAATGGGCTGGGGCATATGGAAGCGAGCAGTGGTGGAGAGGTGAGGAGAAAAGCAGGCAACCTAAGGTGCAGTCAGTTTATCATGCAACTGAAAGGTCACGCTGCCTGCAGAGTGCTGTCAGGGCCTGTCTGGCCATGGGTTAGAGACACAGAGGCTAGGTGACCCGGGTCTGCAGACAGCAATCAACAGGAACCTGTGTCAGAGATCAGCTTGCCTGCCTGCTCAGCAGATCAGCAGGTGGCAGAGGGGACGAACTGCAAGAAGCCACTCGGCAGGGATGCTGACGCCCCAGGTAGACCAGGAGCTTGCCCCCTTCTCAAGCCCTCTCACGCTGCCTGCCCCGGCAGATGTTACTAACCAGGTAAGCAAAGAGCAAGCTGTCAGATACAGCTCTTGTTGGAAACCAGAGACTGAATTAAATGGCTGCCAAACTCCACCTCAAAATTGAAAAATAAAGGGGTGGGGGAGTCATGAAAACCTGGAGGAATGTTTTTCATAAGAACAGGGGATGCTCTATCCCAACTCCCCCCTCCCGACTCCCATACTCCTCATGAAGGCTGCAGAAGAGGGGGTCAGAGTCAGGAGAGGGGCACTTGGGCCATCCTGACCCTAATGTTTTCACTGGAAAGGGTCAGCACACATCAGGATTATAAAACTCCACTCTGGTCAAGTTGGTCCCGCTGGCTCTCTACCACAGCTCCTGAGGGCTGCTCATCCTGGCTCCAATTCTGGCTCCGAAAGAGGAGACCCAGAGCCAGGTGGCACTAAGGGCTTTCACATCCACTCATGAGAGTGGGTCATCCCTTCCAGAATCCTCCAAGATCTGATGGGGCCAGGAACAGAGGTTCCGTTAGCTCCTGACGAGATCTCTGTTAAGGAAAGCATCCAAGAAGGATTTTTCTCCCTGGGAAAAAGCATCCCACGAAGGGGGTGGGCTTGCTGGTCCCAGGGAAGATGGTCTGTGTGGCAAGAAGCAAGAGAACTCAAGTTCCCCGACAAGGTCTGACTCATGCAACCCCCACACAACCTGCCCAGGCACGTATCAAGCTGATATCTCACACTACGCATGGACAAAAGGATCAACCCCCGAGTACATCTCCCTTCTTGGGTCTACAGCAAATGAAGCTCCCAGACAGCTCAAGGAGGAAGAAGAGATTGCCAGAGACCCTGACCGGGGACCCACACCAGAGGCATTATTTCTAGACATCAAAGACAAGGTGAGCGTCAACCAGCGGCTGGTCCAAGCCACCGATAACGAAAGGGCCAGAAGCCTGCCAGCAACCTTAGTTCAAAACTCAAACAGGAAAAGGTCTCCTGGAATCTGGACAGAGGAAAAAGCTTGACGACCACAGGAATCCCCTGGCACTCCAGCTTCTGGAAGGACAGGAGTCGTGCTGGGGTCTCAAGAGGTTTTTGCAGGCATTCCACAACAACCCAGAAGCAGAAAGACCCAGAATCCTGTTTTCCTGGAAGGGGAAGGGAGTTGGATGAGGCCTCCGGCTACCCCTGGCGCACACCCAACTGTGCTCAGTCTCTCCCCAAGGGTTCCTGGAAGTCAACAGAACCATAAAGGGGAGGCCTTAAAGCAGCGATGAGAAAAAAAAAAAAAATGACCTGCAAATTGGACAGCATCTCTGATGCAACACCCCAGTGACAACACACACACACACACACAACTGGAATTTACCCCAGACAGGCAGCCCCTTCATTCACAGCCAGGCAGGGCAGGGCAGGTGAATGCCAAGGGGACCCACTCGGCCTGAGCTTCTACGGGAAGCCGGGACAAGGAATCAAGAAGGAAAAGGGAGGTGGATGACCAGGACACAGCGGGGACGACGGACTACGGGGACGTCAAGACAAGGAGGCCAAGGCAGGGTTCCAGGAGGGAGCCAGGGGCAGGCAACACCCCTGAGAAAGGGGACGGAGGTTCCGGAAATACTGTGTCAGGCAGCAAGGACAGCTGAGGGGACACGGGTGGGAAAGACGGTCAAGGGGGCCAGGACGGGGCGAGGTGGAGGGGATGAAGGCAGGAGAGCAGGATAACCAGGGAGGCAGCGGCTAAGCCCTCGGGGACCACCAGCAGACAACAGCACACTGGACCCGCAGACCCCACACAGGGATGAAAGGAGAGGACACAGTCAAAGGAAAGAGGACAGGAAAGGACCCCAGGCCGGAGACGGGGCCACCAGGCCCCCCAGGAGAGGGACAGAGGAGTCCGGTGGAAGGAGGCCGGGATTCGGGGCCACACGGCTATGGGGGAGGGCGAGAAGGGGTGCAAGAGCAGCGGGGCGCGCCCACCCGCCAGCCAGCAGGGCCACGGACGAGAGCCAGAGCACCGGGAACCCCCAAAAGGGGTGCATCACGCGCGGACCCCACTAGCGCCCCGGGACTCGGTTCCCCGCTCCCGGGCCTGGCGCCCCCGGTCCTGCCGTCCCCCTAACCCCATCCTCGGCTGTCCTGCCCGCTCCCTCCCACCGACTCCCCCGAGCCGGACTGACCCGTCCCGGGCGCCTCCCGCGCCAGTGCAGCCGTCCCGCAGGCTCCGCAGAATCCTCCGGCTCCTGCCAAAACTTTTCCCATTAATCCCCGAGCTCCGCGGCGACCGCGGCGTCACACGCTCCGAAGCCCCGCCCCCACTCCGGGAGACGTCAGCGCGCAGCTCGGCCCTCCGCCCCCATCCCCGCCGCCTGGCCCGCCCCCTTCCGCCCGGTCGCGGCCAATCACCGCGCCCGCTGGAGACTGCCCTGATGGCGCCACTCCGCCCACTGCACGCTGCCGGGCAAAGCAACGCCCCTCCTCCTCCTCCTCCTCGCCGACGGCGCCCTCTGGCGCAAGCAGCTGGGGCTGCGGAGGAATCTGACAACGCCAGGGAGCAAGTCCATCAAGTCCATCAAGTCCAGCGGGTATCTGAAAAGGCTGGAAGGGGAATTAAAGGTCATCTGGTACAAACTCCCCATCTTTCCGAGGAAGAAGTAGGCCCAGAAAAGGTACGTGACTAGCGGTGAGAAGCAACGCGGAGTCTAGGAGCTGGTCTCCAAACGCGACAGGAGTGCTCCGTCCAGGGCAAAAAAACCCTATACTTTTCGAAGTAAGAGATTTCTTCCTTTGGAAGGCTGCTGCAGTTGGAGACTTAGTAGGGTCCAGGACCTCCCATCCATCTTACCATGTGCTTTTCTAGTGCACTTGTCCTCCTAAATGGGGGACTACTTCTCTAATGTTATTGAAAATCTCGATTCTTTTTTTTTTAGGTTTATTTATTTTTATTGCAAAGTCAGATATACAGAGAGGAGAGACAGAGAGGAAGATCTTCCATCCGATGATTCAGTCCTCAAGTGAGCGCAATGGCTGGTGCTGCCCCGATCTGAAGCCGGGAACTTGGAACCTCTTCCGTGTCTCCCACGCGGGTGCAGGGTCCCAATGCATTGGACCGTCCTCGACTGCTTTCCCAGGCCACAAGCAGGGAGCTGGATGGGAAGTGGAGCTGCCGGGATTAGAACCGGCGCCCAAATGGGATCCCAGGGCATTCAAGGCGAGGACCTTAGCCGCTAGGCCACACCGCCAAGCCCCTGTTCTCGATTCTTAACTCAGGTCCTGCAGGGGATCTGCTACCACAACCCTCAGATACACGATTAAAAGGCATCATTCTGGCTTTGTCATCCAGGGACCAGCCAAACTTGACTCTCAGGTTACCTGTGACCCTCCGATCAACCTCACTGCTCCTCTCCCGGGCACTCCTTGTGCCACACCCTCACATGGCTGCAAGATGGAATTAGGAGAGCTCTCCCACCCACCCCTGCACTCACGCACCTTCTTTCTGACATGAATGTGTGTCACCTTTGCAATTTAGGTGCTGACCTTCTTGATCTCTTCAGGAGCAGTCCGAGCCCCTCCTAGGAATTTTCCTCTCCTGTATTTCTGCTGCTGAGTTCCTGCTGGGCCAGGCTCCTGATGCACCACTAATCTAGAGATGGAACTAAAGGCCCAGTTTTCGGCACAGTGGTCAAGACACAGCTTGAGCTGCCCACTTCCCATACGGGAGGGCCAGAGGTTGAGTCTGGTCTCAGCTTCCTGGGAATGCGCACTCAGGGCAGCAAGGGCGATGGCTGAAGCTACCCAGGTGGGAGACTTCCCTGGAGTTCTGGGCTTCTGATTTTGACTCCCCCCACCCCCCAGCGTTGGCGGTTGAGGGCCTTTGGAGAGTTGACTTTTGGTCTTTTTTAAATCTCTCTACCTTTCAAATAAAATTAAATAAGAATTTAAAGAGGGACGCTGCCGTTGTGTCATAGCATGCTAAGCCTCCAGCTACAATGACAGCATCCTATATAGCACCAGTTCAAGACTCAGGCTGCTCCATTTCCATTCCAGCTCCCTGCTCATGTGTCTGGGAAAGCACTGGACGGTGTCCCAAATCCACAGGCTCCTGTACTCAGGAGGGAGACCCACAAGAAGCTCCTGTCCCTGCTTCAGACTGGCCCAGCTCCTACTGCTGTGAGCCAGCAGATGAAGATCCTCCTCCTCCCTCTGTCGCTCTGCCTTTCAAAAAATAAAAAATAAATCTTAAAAAAAAAAAAAAAACTCAAAAATGAAACTCAAATTCAGTCCTTCCTGAGAACTGCCACACCTCTTCCCATACAGAACGTTACTGAGTTCAAAGACGTTGTGCTCTGGGCTCCCGGGGCACGTGGAGAATGGCAAACAGTTTATAAACTGAGCTCCAGATGTTCTTTAAAGTCCTTTCCGCATCCGCCCCTGAGGTTTTCTACCTGGCTCTCCACCCAGGAGGGCCTGGCCTTCACCCAGATGACCAGCTCTCTTCCCGCCACTTGCCTTGCCATTCTTTCTTCTCTTCCAACTACTCAACAGGAAACACAACTCGTCTGGTATTCCAGGGTAAAAGAGATATCTTAACTATAGTTCTTTGTTGCTTGGGTTCCTGCCAACACCCAGGCTCTGAAATTTTGTCATCTTGTGTCCAAAAGAGACTGGTTTGTGGCGCTAGCGTGGTGGTGGGGCTGCCATCTGTAATAGCAGCATCCCATATGGGCACCTGTTCAAGTCCCAGCTGCTCTGCTTCTGATTCAGCTCCCTGCTAATGGCCTGGGAAAAGCAGTGGAAGATGTCCCAAGTGCTTGGGTTCCTGTACCCATGAGGGAGACCTGGAAGAACCTCCTGGATCCTGGCCCGATTCTGGCCCAGCCCTGGCCATCAGAGACCATTTGGTGAGTTCACCAGCAGATACACGATTCTCTCTCTCACTGTTGCTCTCTGCAACTCTGTCATTCAAATAAATAAAACTTAAAAATGTAAAATAAATAATAAAATGGAAGTTAAGTTTATTTTGGTGCAGAAACAGTTGAAATACATGCATATGAAGGGGTCTTCAAAAACTTTGTGTGGGACCAGTATGGTGGTATAGCAAGCTAATCCTCTGTGGCAGCGCATCCCACTGGTTTGTGTTCCAGCTGTTCCACTTCTGATCCAGCTCTCTGCTTATGGCCTCGGAAAGCAGCAGAGGATGGCCCAGTCCTTGGGACCCTACACCCCGTGGGAAACACAGAAGAAATTCCTGTCTCCTGGTTTTAGATCAGCTCATCTCCAGCTGTTGCGGCCATCTGGGGAGTGAACCAGCAGATGGATAGAATCTTTCCCTCTGCCTCTCCTCTCTGTAAATCTGCCTTTCAGGCAAAAATCAATAAATGTTTATCTATAATACATAGTCTGAAAAACTATAAGAATTTCTCATCAAAATAAACTTGTATTTTAATTCTAATTTTCCATGAACTTTAAACATTTTTAATTTTATTTGAAAGTCACAGTTACAGAGAGAAAAGGAAAGACAGAGAGATATCTTGCATCCCCTGGCTCACTCCCCTCACGATCATAACGGTGAGGGCAGGGCCAGGCCAAAGCCAGGAACCAGGAGTTTCTTCCAGGTCTCCCACGTGGGTGGCAGGGATCCAAACACTTGGGCCATCTTCTGCTGCCTTTCCCAGGCCCTTAGCAGGCAGCAGGGTGTGAAACAGAGCAGCTGAGACTTGAACCAGCGCCCTTATGGGATACGTGTAGGATACTACGCCACAACACTGGCCCTTTCCTGTGAACGCTGAAGTACCTTCACATGTTTAGATGTTTAGATCTCGTAGTTCCACTTGGGTAGCCTGTCCTGAGGAAATAATATTAAATAGAGAAAAAAACTTCATGCACAAAAATACCCCTTACATTATTATTTGAAAAATAAAATCTGAAGAAAATTGAATTTCTAACAACAAAGAAATCTAGGTATGTTATACTGTATCCTGGCAGAATATTACACAGTCATTAAAGATACTAAAATGAGTTGGTAAGAAAGTGGGAAAATGTTATGAGGTGATATGAAGTGGGAAAAGATGGAATATGACAGTAGGAATAGAGTAAAATCACGGTCTGGAAAACCAAAAGTTAGCCGGGAAAATCCTAGAATAAAATGCAATGAAATGCTACCAGTCATTGTCTTTAGCTTGTGTGGGTCTGTGAATTATTGTCTCTCTGCGTTTGTTTCACCTCCATAATAAAAACATGGTTCATTTGATTTTAGGACCCCAAAAGGAAACTTTTCTTCATATTGAGCCAAAAAAAAAAGTGTACCCTCTGCTGTTATCACCCAGTAATCTCTCCTTGGAGGTAAACTGAGGCACATTGCGTTCTACACATGAGCCCTTCTGATGTTGGTCCCCTTCCCCTGTGCTGGCTCTATCAGGTGGTACCATCGCCTTATGAAGACGATGAGGCTGTCTCTCCCCACAGGCCTCAGAAAGCAGCTCCTCATGGGCATCCGTGCTGCCCCAGGCTGGCCCTGTGTTCCGTCAGAGCTTCTGAGTTCCTTTCCACTGTCAGCACTCCCGCTTCTGAGGAGACGAAGACATTGGGCGTTTCTTCCAGCCTCCCTTGCAGTGGGGGTGTCACCGCAAGATGAAGGCCTGGTGGGTCAGATGCATACGAAGCTGGGAACGTGAAGAACTGGCAGCCAGCATGAGGGGAGCGGCGGTGGGAGCTCCACCTCCTTCCCAGCACCTTGCCTCCCCTCCGTCCCACCCCCTGTGATACTCACATGGTAACCGCGGTGACAGCAGCATCTGGGTCCAGAGGTGGCAACCGGGGTGTCCTCCCCAGACCTGCTGTGTGGTCTGATTTGGAGTATTCTTCCTGATTTCCCAGCCTGCCTTCTGACTTCCTTCTGCTCTTGATCTTTCAAGGAGCTCCTCTGGATTCTTTCATTTTTTTAAATAATTACATATTTTTATCGGAAAGTCAGATATAACAGAGAGGAGGAGAGACAGAGAGAAAGATCTTCCATCCGATGATTCACTCCCCAAGTGAGTGCAACGGCTGGAGCTGAGCCAATCCAAAGCCAAGAGCCAGGAGCTTTTTCCAGGTCTCCCTTGCAGGTGCAGGGTCCCAAGGCTTTGGGCCATCCTCCACTGCTTTTCCAGGCCACAAGCAGTAAGCTGGATGGGAAGTGGGGCTGCTGGGATTAAAACGCCTATATGGGATCCTGGCCCGTGCAAGGTGAGGACTTTAGCTGCTAGGCTATCGCACTAGGCCCTAGATTCTACTAAAAGATTTATTTATTTTCTGCTTTAATAGGCCCATGATTGTTGCTTCAGTCATAAAACCAGATAAGAAGAGCTTCCCTGAATCTCCCTTTTCAGCAGATTTGCCCCCCAACTCCCCGGGCAGCCAGGTGGAAAAAGTTGGTCCTTGCCAAGTCTCTGCAATCCTTTCCAAACCAGCCAGGGAGCCCATTTCCCCAGCCGTGCCCTTGTGTCCAGCTGCTCTGTCCCTGGATGACTGTGGCATGAGAAGCTGCACCCAGGTTTGTCGCCCTGCCATGTCCATGGTATGAAGAGGGTGGGAACGTGACCCCAGTGTTTGGATGTGGAGTGTCTGAGAGGTGATGGGATTGGCTTGTTAGGGTGGAGCCACCTGGATGGCATTCTTGGGGCTTTGCAAAGACACCACGTATGCAGAGACAAACGAGGCGTTCCCTGCCTTCCTGCCTTGTGAGGATCTGTGCCAAGGTTGGCCTTGCCAGCAAGGACACCATCATCCAAGGCCAAACCAGTGGGAGCCCCCTTAGCCATGGGTTGGACTAAGAGCCTTCAGAACTGTGAGGTAAAATCAACTTCTCTTTATCAAGTGAAGTTGCCTCAGACAGTCCATAACAGTCATGAAGAGCTGCCGAGTACACTGGATCTGTGGACCTTCTCCATGGCCATTTCAGAGTCAGGCCGGGAGGTGGGAGCCTGCTTAGTCTCCTACAATCAGCCTCCCTCTCACTGCAGAGAGGTCACATTGAACAGGCACTTCCTGCACCAAGGTAGGCACCTGCCATTGAGTTGTATGACATCCCTGCCCTACAGCCCATGTCCCCATTCCTGTTCACATACCAGCTGCAGAGTAAGAGAAAGACTGATGGATGATTTGGGGACCACAAAGGCTGTGGTTCCCATTGGTCCCCAGAGTTTAGGGATATCTCTAAGGACTTCATAGGTAGGACACAACTTTCCTTTGTCCAGACTGTTGGAAAGGGCAAAAGAATTATTTTCTAATCTTGGAAACAAAATATTAGAAAATGCCTTCTTCAGAGCCAGCAAGTTTGTGGTTCAGCAAGTTAAGCCACTGCCTACAATGTGGGCAACCCGTGTGAGTGCTGGCTTGACACCTGGCTGCCCCACTTTCAATTCTGCTTGTAATCCCTGGGGGAAGCAGTGGAAAAGTATTTGGGGCCCACATGGGAGATCAGTTAGAGTTCCAAGCTCCTGACTTCAACTTGTCCCAGCCCTGGCTATTGCTACTATTTTGGGGAGTAAACCAGTAGATGGAAGCTCTCTCTCTCTCAGTAACTTTGTCTTTCATACAATAAAATAAATCAAAGTATCTTGGGCTTTATCCTGCCAGCATGCCCCAAGGCCACCAAGGGATGAAATGATAGTGTGTTTTGGCCACAAGAACCACCAGAGGGCCCAGTGTGGTGGTCTTGTGGTTAAAGTCCTCGCCTTGAATGCACCGGGGCACTGATTCTAATCCCGGCAGTCCTGCTTCCCATCCAACTCCCTGCTTGTGGCCTGGGAAAGCAGTCAAGGATGGCCCAAAATCTTGAGACTCTGCACACATGTGGGAGAACCGGAGGAAGTTTCTGGCTCCTGGCTTTAGATTGGTTCAGTTCCAGCTGTTGCAGTCACTTGGGGAGTAAATCATCAGATGGAAGATCTTTCTCTCTGTCTCTCCTCCTCTTTGTATATTTCACTTTGCAATTAAAATAAAATAATTGTTAAAAAAAAAAAAGAACCACCAGAACAATCTAGTGGGGGATCTCTGTTCGTTGTGCACAAATTACAAGCTTATAAAGGCTAAAAAAGGAAAGAACTGGGAGGTGTCTGCCAGCAGTCCCCCCACCCAAAATGACACTGTTGTTGACTAGAAGGTACGTCGATTCCAGTCATATCAGAGGCCACCTTCTGTATGCAAGGCTAAAAGCTATGTCTCAGGCCATGCCCACCAGGTAGCAGGCAGAGATCCAGGGGTGATCTCCCACAAAAAAAGAAAAGATACATCTTTTAACCCTTAGTAATATCTCCCAGAGCTGACAGCATCTCACGCTTATCCTAGAGTGGATCACAACCAGGCACTTGAAAGGATGATCTTCATTTAATTGTATCACACCTCAACTGTCAACTGTCTACGTCCCACAATAGGCAAGTCAAAAACCTGGAATGATCCCCATATACAGCTGAGGAAACTGAGGGTCCAGGGTTGACTTACCACCTAAAGTCAAGACTCTTCCTAGCTATTGAGCATCTCTACAATCAGGTCCCATGGGACTTTTTTATACATACATTCTTATAGTAGTCTTTAAGATAAGCTCCTCACCTTTCCTGAAGCAATATATAAAACCTATGCCATCTGGGCCTGGCACAATGGCTCGATTGGTTGGTTTTCTCCCTTCAAGTGCCAGGATCCTATATGGGTGGCTGCTACCCACATGGCTGGAGATCCTGAGTTAACTTCATACTAACAGAGACCCTAGAAGATAGCAATAGTTCAAATAGTTGGGTCCCTGTCATGCTTGTGGGAGACATGGATTGCATGTCAGCTTCCACAGTAGCCCGGCCCAGGCATTGTGAGCACTTGGATAGTGACTCAGTATCTATCTCCTTATTAAAAAAAAATTAGAGGAGGTTTAGATAAAAATGAAAAACACATAAATAGTTTTGCTCAGCAATCAGAAATTTTATATTGTATGCGCATCTCCATTCCACTTTCCTCTCAATCTCATCTCATTGTCACACACTTTTTAATGTCTGAGCCTTCTTGATCACCATCTATGCAATCATATACATTGCAATTATAAATTTTTCTCAGTTTCATGTAACTATAAAACTCTAGATGGGAAATTTTCTTCTGGTTTGAGTAATCATTAAAATTATTACTAATGTGGGACACTGGCATCACGGTACAGTTAAGCTATTTGTGTCAATGGCATCTTAGTGTCAGAATGACAGTTCAAGCCCTAACTCCCCCCACTTCTGATCCAGCTTCCTGCTAATGCACCTGGGAAAGCGGCAGATAATGGCCCAAGTGCTGGGCACCTGACACCCATGTGGGAGACCTGGATGAAGTTTTGGATTCTTGGCTTTAGCCTGGCCCAGACCTGGCTGTTGTGGCTGTTTGGAAAGTGAGCAAGCAGATGGAAAACCTTCTCCCTCCTTCTCTGATGCTCTATCTTTCAAATAAGTAAACATTTTTAAAAAAGATTTATTAATGAGCCCCATGTGGTAGCTCAGTGGCTAAAGCCTTACCTTACACACACTGGGATCCCATAAGGGTGCACATTCATGTTTCAACTGCTCTACTTCCCATCCAGCTCCCTGCTTGTGACCTGGGAAAGCAGTAGAGGATGGCCCAAAGTCTTGGGACCCTGTACTCATATGGGAGATGTGGAAGAAGCTCCTGACTCCTGGCTTTGGATTGGCTCAGCTCTGGCCGTTGCAGCCACTTGGGGGAGTAAACCTGCAGACAGAAGAACGTTTTCTCTGTATCTCTTTCTCTGTCATTCTACATTTTCAATAAAATAAATCCTAAAAAAATGGATGTACTTATTTTAAATAAACCAATTGATGGAAGTTTTCTTTTTCTCTCTGTATAAATTCTGCTTTTCAAATGAAAATAAATTTTAAAAATTCAAAATAAACATTTGTCAAATGAGTGGAGCAGAATTTGAGTCTTAAATATTTCATTACTTTTCTGCAATGTGACATTCAGCCACTCACATATATATTTATTGCTGACTTCTAAGAACAAGACTACTGAGTTAGGCACTAGGGCAAAGTTGAACACATGTCCCTGCCCTTAAGGGATGAAAATGTTTAGTTCTGGATAATGTTACAAGAAGTGAGGTGGAAAGTCAGGCAGCATGAGACCAGGTGGATGTGAAAGGGAACTGTGAGATCTACAAGGCGACGCTCAGAAGACCCTGCTAGGCAAGTTTGTCATGAACCTCGTCTGCCATATACAGGAGTGTGAACGTTAATGAACAAAGCTCCAGGATACCACGAAAGAATTGGAAATTAGAAACAGCCAAGGACACATCTACACTTGAGAAGTTCTAGCCAGGTAGTAAGCGGGAAAGGGGTAGGCGGAGACCGGTTATAATTGTTTAGTTGGGAGGTGACAAGAGGCAGAATAAGACAGCAGCCATGGGACAATGACCACTAAGTGGTGATTTTGAGAATAATCAGGAAAATAAAATAATTAGACATAGGGCAAGATGGAGGTATCAAAGATTAACGCTGAAGTAGCAGAGACAAAGGCTTAAGGTGTGGCACTAGGCATGGGATTGAGAAAAGAGGCACGGGTGTGAGTAGGAAGGTGGAGATGCTACTTGATCTGATGATTAGTTGTGAATGAGGCAGGTGAGCAAGGGGAAGTAAATCTTTTCAGATTCCCCCTGAACAGCAAGGTCCATGAGTCTGAAAGCAAGTTGAGCTTCAATTTGTTCATGTATACAATGACAACAGTGACAGGCAGCCTTTAGAGCTGTCATGAGAATTAAATACACAGGCCAAGTGTAGGACAGAGTCAATCAACGGCTGATACTAACACGGGTGCCAAGTACCTAATCTTCATACAATGATGATCTCCAATTTCCTCATGTGAAAACTTAGCACAGACACATGAATAAACTTTGCTAAAATCAATCACTTAGTGAGCAGCAGAGCTGGGTTCAACACCTGCACAATCTAGCTCAGAGCCTTCATTAAAAAAAAAAGTTCTGCTTATGTGTTTGTTTGAAAGGCAGAGTTACAGAGAGAAAGAGAGTTCCATCTGCTGGTTCATTTCCTAAATGTTTGCAGTAGCCCAGGCTGGGGCCAAGTTGGAACCAGGAATTCCACCTGAGTCGCCAATGTGGTTGCAGGGGCCCGAGCAGTTGCGCCATCTTCTGTTGCTTTCCCAGGCACATCACCAGGGAACTGGATTGGAAGCAGAGCACCCAGGACCAGAACTAGCGCTCTGATATGGGATGCTGGTATCTCAGGCAGAGGATTCACCCACAACGCCACAATGCCAATCCTCCAAGTCTTCATTTCTACCCATTCACTACACCTGGTTTTCTTTGGACTCTTAAGGAGAAAATATCAGGCAAGATAAATGGACTCAAGTCAGTAATTCATTCCCAGAGCAGTTTTTATTTGGAAACGTCCCTCCACACTTAGTGGTGGCCCAGGAGGGCATTTGTCCTCTGGCTTGCTTGTTCACTCTCTTTCCCAGCCCAGGTCCTCGGGTCCATGGGGCTACAAGCACAGGGCCAAATTCCCAAGTATCAATAGCCTGGATCACTTCTGTAGCCTAGGGCTTGGGGCTGGTGTGCAAGATGAGCTAGGCTCCAGCCGACATTGTCATAATGTTGGTTGGCAGGTCTAGGTCCCTGGGACCAAGACCCCAGCTCCGTCTCCTTCCCGGTATCGGTGTCACCCACAGGCCTGCTGTGGCCACGTCTTGGTGGGCAGGAGGACACTGGGACAAAGAAGGGACTGAGAGAAGCTAGTTTTCTGGAGTGGGATCCAGTTTGTGTTCTGTGGCAGCAGCAGCAGCAGTGGCGGTGGGGATGGGAGACTCCCCGCCCCCGTTGAGGGACTTCTGCTGCTCACTTCTGCTGGGGGAAGGTGTCCTGTGCCCTTGGGATCCCCAGCGGCTCAGGCGCTTTAGGGAGGAGTCACGACGGGCGAGCAGGGAGGGCTGGAAGCCCGTGAAGGAGCTGCTGGTGACGGGCCGCTTATCTGGCGGAGAGAAGGCAGGCGCATGAGGGCACTTGTGAGGGGCCTCAGTCCCCAGGGACGGGTGGACCTCCAGACCTTCTTAGCTGGGCCTGGAGATCTGCAGGTGCCCTGCTCCCCTACTTTCCCCCTCCCGACTCCAGAGGGCGCTCCAGAGCTAATCCCGTCTCACCTCCAGGTTCGATGGGATGCATGAGCCGGTTCATCTGGACATTCCAGTGTTTCACGTTCGTGCTGGCCTGGCGCAACTTTCTCTGGGCAGCCTGTGGGGCAAGGCCAGCCGGGATGGGGATGGGGGAGGAGTGGGTCAGAAGCACCATCCGCAGCAGGCATCTTGATCTTTTCAGGTTCACAGGTGCCCTTGGCCAGGGCTACTGGTAACTCCCCTCAGAACAACCCATGTTATGTTCACAAATATGTACGTGGACAGAGCCTGCCCACTTTCAGGGAACGTATGGACACGCTGTGCGGATGCATTGTCTTATCTAATTCACAAAGCAGAAATAAACAGCAAGCAAGTTCACCAGAGGTTTCTGTGACTCGCCCAGGAACCATGGCAGCACACCATCCTGTCCTCCTTCACAGCGCCACAGAGCGAAGCTGGGGTTGGGCAGTGGAGGCTGTGTGTGTGGGGTGGATATTGAGGGAGGAGCATTTCCTTTTATGGATGCCTTTCTGAGTTTGCTCTACAACGATTGTGTAAGTCAAAGCAAAATGCAGTAGTTAACGAGAACAAAACACCAAAACTTCACCTTAAAAAAAGAACTCCATTTTTATGGAGATTCAGGCTCCAAGGAGTCTGGGAGTTAAAATAGAGATAACAAAATTGAAGCTTGGGAGAGTAGCAGGTAAGAAAATAATTGCCCAGATTAATAACTGTGTTCACCACAAGCAGCAGCAACTATGTGCTAACTACCAAATGTCACCTTGTTGACCCCTGACTGCAATGTTCATACCAACTTCCCTCCCCAGAGCAGACACTTGAAACTCGGGGAGGTTAAGCAATTTGCTGGAGGTCCCACAGCCAGGGGAGAGGACCTGCTTGCCGGCCTGCAGGCTCAGCTCCGCACTCACCTCCACGTCCTCGTCAGCCCTCTGCCGGTTCTGCCGCACCTCCTCCAGCTGCTGCTGGGCCTGCTGCAGGGAGAGGCTCTGCAGCGCCATCTCCTGCTGCAGCTCCTGCTTCTCCTGCTGCGCGCGCTCGATGTAGCGCTCCTGCTCCTCCTTCAGCTGCATGAGCTCCTTCAGCTTCTCCTCCTCCTCCTCCAGCAGCCTGGGTGGATGGGTGGGGAGGTAGTCACGGGTGGTCAGCAGGCAGGGTGCTTAGGCAGGGGGGTGGTGGCTGGAAGTACCAGGTGGGAGTCCCTCAGGCCTACCTGGTCTGGGCGAGGCGCACCGCCTCCTCGTCCCGCCGGGCTTTCACCTCCAGCTGCAGGGCCTCCTGCAGTCTTTGCTGCATCTCCTCCAGCTCTCGGATGCGCTGCCTTTGGCGGGCAGCTTCCTCCTTCTTCAGCTCCATCTCAGCCTGCATGGAGGCCCGGGCCTGCAGGAGGATGGCAGAGAGCTTAGGCAGGTGGCCTCCAGCCCCTGGGGGTTCCCGGGTTCTCCGCACTGGGCAACCTGAGGGAGAGAGCCTAGGGAATTACTTTATGTGGGATTTCCTGATCTCACCCCCTTTCTCAGGGTTTCCTAGGTCAGCTAATGCCAGTGAATAGATGCCACGTGGGGGCAAAGGGGCCCAAGTCATTACCTTCTTAGCACTAGCTTTAATAATATGAATACACATTCTAGCTAAATGATGTATTACAATACTATGCTAAACTAATATTATAGGTACCTCCTCCCAAGCCCCCATCTTAATAATTATTATTATATATGCATATATAATTAGGGCTTGTGCTTGGGAGGTTACTGTAATTATTACCACTGAGATTTATTGAACATAAGTGTCTCCTCATTTAATCCGCCTTCCTCTATGAACAAAGCTGTGTTAGCACCAACATTTTACTGCTGGGTAAATAAAGCACAAAGACCTCAGGAATTGCCTGAGGTCGCTGAGCTCCTAAAAGAGCTCAGATTGAATCCTCGCATCTCTGACTCTGAACCCAGCTCTCCTCAGTGGTCCATGGAGCTGCCAGGGCACTGCTAGCGGGCCTTCACGTGCAACCTGCCTACCGCCACCCTATGGTCCCTCAACTGCTTTCACTGTGAGCACAGCTCAAGTCTAGTCCAACCCTGGGTCAAGCTAATCCGCAATCAGCCACTCTTTCTCTCCAAGCCCAGGGCTCCCAACAGACTCCACTTGATGCCCACCTGTTTACCGCCCCGCCCCACACATTCTCTATTGGCTCCTTCCCTACTTCCTTAGCCACAGGTCCCACTCCTCCAGACACCCAAATCCCTCTTTCTCACCCTCCCTTTCCAAACCCTAGGCTCCTCCCCGCCGGGGAGCGGGGTGGCCGGACCTGCTCCGCCTCCCGCAGTTGCCCTTCCAGCGTCAGCTGCAGCTCGCGGTGCTGGCTGCGGCGCCGCTCCTCCTCCTCCTGCAGCAGCCGCTCCGCCTGCCGCTGTGCCTCCTGCAGCAGCTCCAGTTCCTGCAGCTTCCGCTCCTTCTCCTCCTGCAGCTGCTGCAGACGCAACAGCTCCTCCTCCTTGGCCACCCGGCGTCGCTCCCGCTGCTCCCGCTGCTCCCGTCGCTTCTGCTTCAGGTCCTTGTGCAGCGACGTCTTTCCTTCGGCCTGCAGCCGGATCGCAGTCTGGATGGCTGCGGGGTGAGGGCAGGTCATCAGCTGGCACCCAGCCCCTCACCGTGCACCTGGGGCCTTGGGGAGTTGGCTGGGTCCAGGCTGCTCCTCCAGCACTCACCGGCCGTCCATTCCTGGCGCTGGCGTGTGTCCGAGGCACTCATCTCATACGTGCGGGTGGCTGTCTTCACGCAGAACATGCAACGCTTCCCGTCGCGGTCCGCGAGCACCTGGGCAAGAGGACAGGCTGGCTTCACTGAACGCCCTGGGGTGTCCCAGCTCAAGCCCTGGCCCACCCTGGCTTATCATCTCCCCTGGGGGGCTTGCCCCCCTCGACATAGATGGTTAGTTTAGGGAGTACTTCTGCCTCCCGGCCAGTGGCTCCTCTCCGTCCCTCTCTCCCCACTCCCCCACCCCGGGTCTGCAGTCTTGCTATCTATACAGCCTTGCTTGTTGAGAAAGCAGATGCCTTCATTCTATGGATATTTTGGTAACATTTGTTCTTCTTTGAGGTTTTCATATGGTGGAAGATACCCCAAGGTGGGGGAGGGGAATCTGCGTATTAGGTAAAAATTAGGCATCATTGCCTTTATTTATTTATTTATTTATTCATTCATTCATTCATTCATTCACCAAAATAAGCTTGTCTTTGAATTCTATCTTCATAGGGTTTTTGAAGTTCCCTCCTAATAGTTACCATGCATTGAGCTTCCTACGTCCTAGAATGGGTCCTAGTGTTTTCTAGCATTAGTATTCGCTCATCCTAGACCCCTGGTCCAGCCCACACACCTGATGGTGGTGAGGCTGTGCTGTCTGCTTGCACTCATGCTGTCTGCAGCACTACCTGGTTCCTGACATGACAATGATGACCAACCTACCATGGCTGTTCACAGTTGTGTGAAATGTGAGCGTTGGCCAGGCTGGGAGACATTCAGATCTCCCACAGCCTGCTGGGGAGAATATTCTCTGATGAAGCTGTTGAGGAAGTCTGGTAGTTCCCCAGAGAGCTGGGACCTCCCCTTGCCCAACCCCCAGGAGCCAGCGATTCCACATCGGGTGTGACTGATACATGCTACAACATCGATGAAGTCTGACAACCTGATGCTGTGTGAAAGACGCCAGACCCCAAAGGGTAAATGTTGTTTGAGTAGACTCACCTGAAATACCTGGAATTTGTAGACAAATTCTGAGAGAGTAGAGGTTAAGTAGGGGCTGGGGACCAGGGAATGAGGAGTTAATGGGTGCAGTGCTTCTGCTCTGAGGATGACACATGTGTAAACAGGCAGTGGGGATGTTTGCACAATAGCATGAATGTACGAATTGCCTTGAGACTGTACAGTTCAAGTGGCAAATTTTTCATATTCTATATATAAAACCGCTGTTTCAAATAGGATTGTTTTAAGCCTCTAAAATAATAATGAGCAGGGCCAAGGGAGTGGGGAGGCAAAGGAGAGGAGTTTGGAAGAAGATAAGGATAAAGGACAACGATCTTTGTAAAAGGATGTTTAGAAGGATTTGACATGCAGTGTGGACCTGAGCCATCTCCTCTTCAGCAGAGATCTCTGTCTTCAACACAAGTCACGTGATTCACTAGTGCTTTGGTAGTTGATTTGTGCTTTGGCCACCCCCTTTTTTTTTAAGTGTTTGGCATGGATAAGAATGGCCTTGGGGTCCCTGGCTGGATTTCACTGTTTCACCCTAGTTCTGCCCCCTTTCTTCACCCCCAGCTTCAATTCTCACCTCCACGCAGCAGTGTGCGTCCAAGGGGATGCTCCCCCTCTTCTCTTTGCACTCTTCAGTCCCAAAGTAGCAGAGGCAGCTGGGTTGCAACAGGAACCAGCGCTCGGCCCAGTTCCTTCTTAGGTGCCCTCGCTTCCACAGGTAGCCCTGCCAGCCAGTGTTGAGTCAGAGACTTTCTGGGGCCCCCATGGCCTCTTCACCCACAGCCCCACCACCCCAGTGGCTTTCCCCTGGGTCTGTGCTGGTCTCACCTGCTTCAGGACATCCTGGATGAGTTCCTGGTAGACTTCGTGGATGGCCATGCTTAGGGTGTCCCGACCCACACCCCGCAGGCAGCGGCCTGAGTTGAAGAGCTCCAGAAACTGCCAGACACTGAGCCCTCCTGTGGTCTGGGCCGCCTGGGCCTCCTGGGCCAGCAGTTCGTCCAGCTCCCCCAAGCCCACCTCCAGGCTCATGCTACTGAGCACCTTTTTCAGCAGGTACTCCACCTATAGGGGGAGAATGGAGGAAGAAGGCCTGGTGACCACAGCAGGCAGTGTGGACAGCGTTGCGCTGACATGCGGGAAGTATTCCTAGGGTCTGGACAGAGGGAACCAGGACAGGTGTGTGGCAGTGGGCCAGATGACCAACTCTCTGTGGGGAGCAGTCTGACAGATTTAGTAGGGAATCCAGGACCCCCACCCCCCAATTCTGGTATCCTCTCCCCCTCCCTGTCCACCTTTTCCTCCTTTCTGCCGCCTTAAGGACAAGGGTGAAGGCGGGAGCTTGCAGTGTGTGGGGGGGTAGACAGAGGCAGTACATCATAGGAAATATCAGGGGTGCACAAGGGCCCTGCTCTCCCATACCCTTGGTGGGCAGATGACAAGACCAAGGTCCTGTGGCTGAAGAGACTTGCTCTACATCCCCCCACAAGTTGGGAGCAGTTAGAGTTCCAACCCCAAGCTCTAGTCCCCGGACCTGGGGAATCCTTCCCCTTGTGAGAAAGCAAGAGGACTGGGGGTTGGGGTAAGCAAAGTCGGGACAGGAAGCCTGTTACAGAAGAACAGGAAGTGGTGGTTGGGGTACATCCTGCTGAAGCTCATTCTCTCTGCATGTTGCTGGCAAGAGCAAGTGGCCCTGCAGCCTCCGGGAGGCCACCTTGCCCTGACTGGCAGGGATCTGAAAAGGGTGGCCATCCCCTGGCTTTCTGGGACTTTAAGACAATCACCACAGGGAGGTGGGTGGGGGCCTGCTGGGTTTCCGATGGGGAATTTGTAGAGGGCACCAGATCCTGTCCCACCCCCATGAGGTGTTTTATCAGTGACTCTCAGCCTGCCCACAAGCAGAAGCAAAAAAAGGACATAAATTTCAGTGCAGTTGGACACGCCAGGACCTCTTGTCCACACAGAGGCCCCTCCCACAAACACCTGCTCTGAAGACCTAAGATCAGTTTGGCATCTGCCCAACCACTACGAGGACGAAAGGGTCAGGAGAAAGTCTGAACAGGCAGGGGAGGCAAGGCTGGAAGCATTTGTCCAGGTCTCTTCTCTTGGGATGCTACCTCTCACCCCAAGCCGAGTCTACCCTGGTTCTGCTGAAGAGAGACGGAGAAGGGACACAGGGAGCTGGGGCCAGACTTGGCTGCCCACCTGGAACAATCAGAGAGCTGCTCCTGTTCCAGGAAGGTCTCCTTCTTGTACAAAGCACCCCTTCCGGATGGCTTCTAGGAAGTGCCACCCCTGCCCTGCTGGATCTTGTGTATCTCATTTAAAACACCAGGTAATGATCCAGGCATGTGTGCCTCTGTGTCAACGGAAATTTTCAGGGTCTGGCGTGGTAGCCTAGTGACTAAAGTCCTCGCCTTGCATGTGCTGGGATCCCATATGGGTGCTTGTTCTAATCCTGGAGGCTCTACTTCCCATCCAGCTCCCTGCTTGTGGCCTGGGAAAGCAGTAGAGGACAGCCCAAAGCCTTGGGACCCTGCACCCGTGTGAGAGACCCGGATGAAGCTCCTGGCTCCTGGCTTTGGTTCAGCTCAGCTCTGGCTGTTGCGGCCGCTTGGGGAGTGAATCAGCGGACAGAAGATCTTCTTCTCTGTATCTCCTCCTCTCTTTATACCTGACTTTGCAATAAAAATAAATAAATCTTAAAATTTTTTCTTCAGGTTGCTTTGCTCCCATGAGGGCTAGCAGAACCCTGACTGAAGTGTGACTTCAGCTCTCCTAGAGGGCACAGTCACTCTGATTTGGTCAGTTCAATTATGTATGCATGTGCAGACACCTGGGTGGGATGAACAGGTGTCAGCATAGACAGGTTCCTTCATCATTTCTGAGACAGGACCCCTACAGACTCAGTCCCCAGGACTGCCATCCTCACCTCATCAGGAACCATGATCAGAGGGTACTTGTCCTCAGACAGGAAGTTGAACAGGCACCAGAGGCGGAAGGCATCCTGATTGGAGAGTATGCTGTTCCCGTTGCTGTCCACTTGGTAGTTCTTCTTGGCCGTCAGGGTCCAGCACAACTCATCAAAGTGCTCCTTGACGAAAGCTCCCTCCTCCACCTGCCACCAGATCCACATGTCAGCCAGCTGCCCTATCCTTGTTCTGTCACCCAACTAGACCCCAGCCCAGGCCACCTGGCCGAACCCAGAGTGCTGCTTTGAAGACTCTCTGGACCAATTAGCAGGTGATTAGCTGGTTCCAAATACCTCCCCAATATACCCAAACCCACCAAGTCCCTCAGCATAGGGAAAAAAGTGGGGGAAACACAAGGAGAATGGACAGCCAAACAGGACCTGGGAAGAAGCTGACAGGTGGGATGGTGGGGAGACAGGGGTGGGGTGCAGACAGGAACAGGGCATGGGCAGGATGGAGGCTAGCACAGGAATGAAGGACATCAAGCGTGAGTTGGGACAAGGAGGGGGCCGAGATGTAAAGAATAGGGTGGGAGAGTAGGGGAGGACAAAGTGGGCAGAAATGGAAATCTGTCGGAGGAAAAGTTGCAGTGGCAAGGTATCAGGGTGATGGTTGGCTCAAGGAAGACGGGAGAGGCTGGAGGTACCCCCAGCTGGCTCCTACCTTGTCCAGGATGTACTTGTTGAGGTAGGGCATGTAGCCCTGGCTGGACACAGGGCCGTCATCATCATCCCGGAAGTGTTCCTCCAGAGCCACGGGGTCATGGGGGATGTGCAGGACAGTGTACAGGTTGTGGGACAGCACCTGAGACAGAGCAGCCATTTGCCTTCCTGTATCACAAGCAAAGCCAGGCCAGAGGACAGATACTCCGACATCCCTGCCTGTCCTTACCCCCAGCCTGGCTGAAGTCTCTGCAACCCTGATCAGTTCAGTGAGTAAAATCCACACAATTGCCATGTGCCAAGCACAGACAAAAGCTATTCAGTTAGCCTCTATAACAAGTATTCATAGCTCATTTACACAGGATAAGCCACCAGAGGCCTTGAAATATTTCTTATCCAAGGTCACAGCTGGCAGAACTTGGATTTGCATCCAGGCAGCCACAGACTTAGCCATCCTATTAGGTCTGCAGACAAGGACACTGCCCAAAACTCCAGGATACTGCTATGGCGCAGCACGCTAAACCTCCATCCTATATGGGCATTGGTCCAGGTCCTGGGTGCTCCACTCCCGTGATCCAGCTCTCTGCTAATGTGCCTGGGTAAGCAGCAGAATTTGGCTTGAGTGTTTGGATGCCTCGACCCATGTGGGAGACCAAGATGAAACTCCAGGCTCCTGGCTTCAGCCTGATCCAACCCTGACCATTTCAGCCATTTGGGGTGTGAGCCAGCAGATGAAAGATCTTTCTCTGTATTATTATTATTATTATTATTATTATTATTATTCTTTTTTTGAGAGCTTGGGATTCACCTCCGCGAGCTTTCTAAGACTAAGAGCTCTCCATGCTGCTGGACTGTCTGCAGAAATGTAATTACCACCCCAGGACAGAAGTCCCAAACCCAGCTGTTTTCATCTGACTCAGTGTTTAGGCTACAGTGTGCCTACACCCAGGCATGTCCACTCTGGAAGAGCCCCTCTAAAAGATAGGAAAGAGCTTAAAGAAGGTTCAGGAACAATGGCCCATGGGAAGTGGAGGCCAGGGCTGAGATAGGATCATGGTCATGACCTTGTGCAGAAAAGAGCAGTCTGTTGAACAGATGCATGATATTAGAACAAAGGGGGTGAAGCTTTCAACAAGACCATGTGGTTCAAAAACATATACCTCAGGTGGCCTTGGAGTCATTCTGTGAGGGCAGCATGAATGATTAGGGATGTACTAGCCACTCCACGAGGGACTTTCAGTAATTCCCTTCTGGTCTCTGCCTTGATACACAGATGTTTCCATTTCTACTTTTCAGTTGAAGAGGCAGTGCTTTGGAGAATCTACCAGTAAATGGCAGAGCTGCCATTGGGAGCAGGTGCATCTGGCTCCAGAGGCTAGCTGGCTGGCTCCTGCTCATAGCAGCGGCTTAAGCCTCTCTCTCCCCAACTGGCCCATGAACCCTGGAGACAAGATCCATCTCCATGACACCTCTGTCCTCTTCTATCTCCCAGCCCGAATGCCATCCCTCAGTACTGGATGCCAGGGCTTCCAGTACCACCAGCAGTTCAACTGGCCCTGTCTCAGAGATGTGTGTGTGTGTGTGTGTGTGTGTACACAGCAGTGTTATCCAGGGTGCCTGGTTCTCCTTGGTCAAACAGGAAGGTGGGGAGCCTGGCCCTGGGGCCAGTGTTTCTGTTTTCCCTCTGGGTAGCCATCGCTGGAATTTGGCTATGTGAGTCAATAAGTACCCTTTTCCTTATGCCAACTGAGTCTGTGTTTCATTACTGGTATCCAGAAAAGTCTGGGCTCCTACTCTAAGGGGTTGCTACTGGCTCAATTCCTAGCTCCAATTGACTCAGCAGGATTCTAATGCCAGACATCCATTGCCACCGCTGAAGCGACAAGTGTTATCCCAAGAGCTTTATTTATTCCCATCTGCCTCCTAGCGTCTTCAAATTATGCACATCCTTTTCTCCCTGCAAACCTCTTCCAGATATCCTTAAGGAAAATCCACGCACTGCCCCAGCTGTGTGACTACACCCCAGAGTAAGGAGGGACCATGACCTTTACTACTGAGTTGTAGGATCTTGGATAAATCCCTTCACCTTTCTGAACTTCAGTTTTATTGTCAATAAAATGGGCTAAGAGCTGACGGGGGAATAGCTGGGAGGATGGTGTGAGATGACATGTTCGACCTGCTGGACTCGTGTGTACAGAGCAATGGTTAGTCTCTTCCCTGGATGGAGAAGAATGGTTTTAACCCAGCAAATCAACTCAGATGCCAGAGACAGAGGGTATAAGGCACTGAGGAGGTTGTGGGTGAGGACTGGGGGGATCTGATGTCCCACTGGCATGGTGTGAATTGGGGGTCTTTATGGAGAGTGAGCATTTACCAAAAATAAAATTGAATATGACCTTTGTTACAGCATCCAACCTACAGGTGCCCAAGGGAACAGTTACATGTCCAAAAACATTCACTGATATACTGCTTATAGTAAGAATTACAGGGTCTGGCACTGGGGTGCGGTGGATCAAACTGTTGCTTGCAATGTCGGTATCCTGTATCAAAGTACTGGTTCAAGTCCCGGCTGCTCTGCTTCTATTTCAGCTCCCTACCAATGTGCTTAGGAAAACAGTGGGTAATGACCCAAGGACTTGGCCCTTGACACCTATGTGCGAGATCTAGATGGAGTTTTATGCTCCTGTCTTCAACCTGGTCCAGCCCTAACAAATGCAGCCATTTGGGGGAGTGAATCAGAGGATGGAAGACCTTACTCTCATGTTTCTCCCTCTCTCTGTCATTTTGCCTTTCAAACAAATAACATATAATCTTAGGAAAAAAAATAGATGGGCCTGCTATAATAGACTGCCTTATGGGCACTAGGATCTTATATTGGTGCTGATTTGTGTCCTGGCTGCTCTGGTTACCGTCTGGCTCTTTGCTTATGGCCTGAGAGTGCAGTGGAAGATGGCCCAAAGCCCTGGGGCCCTGCACCTGTCTAGAAAACCCAGGGGAGGCTCCTGGCTTCAGAGCAGCTCAGTCCAGTCTTTGCTGCCACTTGGGGAGTAAGCCAGCAGATAGAGGATCTTTATCTTTGCCTCTCTTTCTCTCTGTAGGTCTTTCTTTCCAATAAAGATAAATACATCTTGGAAAAAAATAGAAAAGGAAGCAGGCTCTGTGGCACAGTAGGCAAAGCTTCCACCTGCGGTTCTGGTACCCCATAAGGGCACTGGTTTGAGTCTTGGCTGTTCCACTTCCAATCCAGCTCCCTGCTTATTGCCTGGGGAAATAGCAGACGATGGCCCAAGTTCTTGGATCCCTGAACCCATGTGGGAGACCCAGAGGAAGCTCCTGTCTCCTGGTTTTGGGTCAGCTCAGCTCCAGCCATTATGGTCATTGGTCATCTGGGGAGTGAACCATCAGATGGAAGTTCTCTCCTTCTCTCTGTAAATCTGCCTTCCCAATAAAGATAAATAAATCTTAAAAACAATAAAACAACATAGAATTGCAAACAACCCAAGGCTCCATCAATAGTGGGTGGGCAGGCCCAACTCAGTAGCCTAGTGGCTAAATGCCTCACCTTGCATCTGCAGGGATCCCATATGGATACCAATTTGTGTTCGCTGTTCCACTTCCCATTCAGCTCCGTTTGTGGCCTGGGAAGGCAGCAGAGGATGGCCCAAAGTCTTGGGACCCTGCACCCACATGGGAGACCCAGAAGAAGCTCCTGGTTCCTGACTGCAGATATGCGAAGCCCCAGCCATTGTGGCTGCTTGGGGAGTGAATCAGCAAACAGAGATTTCTCTCTGTCTCTCCTTTCTCTGTAAATCTGACTATCCGATAAAAATACATACATCTTTAAAAAAAAATAGTGGCTGGGCATACCATGACAAGTACCCTTATGTAAGGTTGGACTTCTGGCAATTGTGTACTCATCAGGTGACTTAATTCAGGACTGGCACTGTAGTGCAGCGGGTTAAGTTGCTGCCTCTAACACTGGCACCTCTTGGGTTCTGGTGTGAATTGTGTATGTTCCACTTCCCATCCAGTTCCCAACTAACATGCCTGGGAAGGAAGCAGAAGATGGTCCAAGTGTCTGGACCCCTGTATCCACCTGGGAACCTAAATGAAGCTACTGACTTCTGCTTTCAGCCTAGCCCATCCCTGGCCATTGCAGCCAGTTGGGGAGTGAACCAGCAGACAGAAGTTTTTTTCTTTCTCTCTTTTCCCCCTCCACTCTCCACCCCCACCCCATTCTCTCTGTAACACTTTCAAATAAAATCAATAAATATTTAAAAAAAATTCTCCCAAGACCTTAATTTTGTCTGTCAGGACGATAATCAGGCCTTCTTCAAAGGACATGTTGAGTCAAGAGCTTACTAGCAAAGTGCTCAGATGTGAACTACCTGTACTATTTATAATTGCATGTGTAAACAAGGAAAGGTAAGCATGCTCTATCCGCATGTGAAAAAAGCAAGAATGAATATAGAATGAATGTTTGTGACCTACATATGTGTGCAAAAATTAGCCTGAGGCATATGAAACTGACTAGTAGGTCTAAACGATCAAATATCAGAAATTCCATTTGGTTTAACCTACCCTGTTTATTTGTCCATAAAAAAGAATCCAGAAGACTCAGCAACTGTTCCCAGTGATTATCTCCCCACACTCTAGGGAGAGCCATAGAGCTCAGGGGATAACTGTGATCTTTTTTTTTTTTTTTTTTTAAAGATTTTATTGTAATTGGAAAGCCGGACATACAGAGAGGAGGAGAGACAGAGAGGAAGATCTTCCATCCGATGTTTCACTCCCCAAGTGGCCGCAACTGGCCGGTACGCGCCGATCCGATGCAGGGAACCAGGAACCTCTTCCAGGTCTCCCACGCGGGTGCAGGGTCCCAAAGCCTTGGGCCGTCCTCAACTGCCTTCCCAGGCCACAAGCCAGGAGCTGGATGGGAAGTGGAGCTGCCGGGACTAGAACCGGCGCCCATACGGGATCCCGGGGCGCGTTCAAGGCGAGGACTTTAGCCGCTAGGCCACGCCGCCGGGCCCATAACTGTGATCTTAACACCTTCCCTCCCTACTCTGAATTTTTTTGTTAAAGGTAGACAAGAGGGAGAGAGCTGCATCTATTTTCTGGGATTCACTCTCCCAAGTGCCTGCAACAGCTGGAGGGACTCAAATTGGATCCTAGATCTCCCTGGCAGGTGGCAGGAATCCAGCTACTTGACCCATCACCACGGCTTCAAGGGTCTGCTCTGTCGGGAAGCTAGAGTCAGTAGACAGGGCCAGAGGCTGAGCTCAGGTATTCTGATGTGGGATGCAGGCTTCCTAACCAGTATCTTTTTTATTAAAAAAAGGAAAGAAAAGAAAAGAAAAGAAACAAAATTACAGAGAGAAGGAGAGAGGTTTTTCCATCTGCTGGTTCATTCCCAAAATGGCTGCAATGGCTGGAGCTGAGCAGATCTGAAGCTAGGATCCCGGACTTTCCTCTAGCCCCCTACATGGGTACAGGATCCCAAGGCTTTGGACCATTTTCCACTGCCTTTCCAGGCCATAAGCAGGGAGCAGGATAAGAACTGGAGCAGCCAGCATACAAACAAACCCCCATTTGGGAAACTGGTGCTGTAAGCGGAAACTTAGCTTGCTATACCACCGTACTGATCCTGGTAATCAGCATCTTAATCACCAGGCCAAATACCCGCCTCTGCGGACCCGGCGCTAAAGTCCTCGCCTTGCATGTGCCGGGAACTTGTATGGGTTCCGGTTCTAATCTCGGTAGCACTGCTTCCCATCCAGCTGCCTGCTTGTGGCCTGGGACAGCAGTTGAGGACGGACCCTGCACCTGTGTGGGAGACTCAGAAGAGGCTCCAGGCTCCTGGTTTTAGATTGGCTCAGTTCTGGCCGTTGCGGCTGCTTGAGTAATGAATCAGTGGATGGAAGATCTTCCTCTCTGTCTCTCCTCTTCTCTATATATCTAACTTTCCAATAAAAATTAAAAAACAAAATCTTTTAAAAAACACCCACCTCTTAATTTTTAAACACAAAACATGGTCTACTTTTGTAACAAACATCATCACCTTTCACAATATATTTTTTTATAGTTTGACTTTTTAATAACCAGGAGTATATATTGCTTTCATGGAAAAAAAATTAATAAATAGAGATTTTTTAAAAAACGGCACCAAAGATGCCGTTTACTGCTAGTAATAATTTGTCCTGTGATGAAGTTGTTCTGTAAACACATTCCTTTGCTGTTCCCTGTTTGAGTGAGCAGTTCTGGGTGTTCGGTATTCCGTGAATGTGGAAGGACTCAAATCCAACCCTGGCTCTAGGAATCTGTGTAAGACCTCCCACCGGCAGGACGTGCCTCACTCCCCAAGTCTAACCGAAACCCTCCCGTGGTTTCCCTTCAACTTCAGAGTGAGAGCGCAGGCCCCTGCAGAGGCCTCTGGGCCCCTGTGACCTTGCCTGCTCACCCATGGCTCACAGCCCTCCAGGGCTTGGCTTCCCTGACACTCATCCTGCCCCAGGGCTTCAGCACGTACTGCCCCGCTAGCCTGGAACATTCCTCTCCAGGTCACTCTCCCATTTTTATTTAGATGTCACCTTTGGTGGAGAGCTTCCTGACCATATCAAATCAATCTACAACCCAATCCTCTATTAACCCCTACACTCATTTTCTCTTCCTCTTCTCTCTTTCTCTCTCATTTATTTGAAAGGCAGAATTATGGAGAGAGGGAGAGAGAGACAAAGATCTTCCATTGACAGGCTCACTCCTCAAATGGCACCAACAGCCAGAACAGAACTGATCTGAAGCCAGGAGCTTCTTATAGGTCTCCCATATGGGGACAGGGGCCCAAGCACTTGAGCCATCTTCAGCTGCTTCCCAAAGCCATAAGCAGGGGGCTGGATCAGAAATAGAGCAACCAGGACAGGAACCTTTTAGGCCACAGTACTGGCCCCAAACTCTTACACTTTTTATCCCTGCTTCTGCATTCTTTCTCTCAAGCTGTATCTTTGGTATATATGTGTTCTGTTTATCATCCAGGGGTACCACAGGCAGTGATAGGTGCGTGTTTCGCTCTCTGCTGTATCACTGAAAGAAAGGGATGCTCTGTACATATCTGTCAAATGAACTTGAATGCTTCATGGAAAGACAAACAGAAAGGACATAACAAAGAGAAAAACACCAAAGTCAGACAGACATGGGCTGAATCTCTCGGAACGCATGAGCCTCCTTAGGTCTCAGTTTTCTCTATCTGTATACAGATTCTGCAGGAGTCTGTGCAGCCGCTTTGGTTATGTGAGCCGTGCTGCTCCTGGCTCACCTGCCCATGCCCTGTTTTTCTCACCTGTACCCTTTAGGACTGGATTCTGGAGAGTCCAGGTCCCCTGTGAGCCATCAGGTGTGGGGGCCAGACCCAGGGCTAGGGGTCTCTGCCAGAGAAGCTAGGCAGACCTCAGCCAGTGGCGTTTCCTGTGCCTGGGTGTGGGTAGGGCAATGGGGTGGAGCCAGGGGGTCAGGCTAGAAAGGAAATGGCAGGGGTGGAGCGGTGAACAGGAGCTCACTTGCAGATCTCAATCAAGCCCCAGCCCGGGAGGCAAGGGCTCTCATGATTGTCTGCTCACGGGTGAGGAGATGAAGGCTGGGAGAGTTCAAGTGTCTTGCCCAAGATCTGCTGGCAAGGCCCTGCTTGGGTCTCTGAGCCACGCGGGCTATGGCTGAGCGTCAGTCACCTGGGGAGCTGCTGAAACTGAAATCTGCCTGACCCGCCCTGAGCTACTGACTCACAGTTTCCGGTGCCAACACTGCTCACCAGCTGTGGGTTGGGCTCCCACCTCGAGGCAGTCCCCCATTTGTGGGTGGGCAGCCTTTGACCTTTGAGAAACTCTGCATATTCACCTTTTCCTCTGGGGTGTGTGTGGGGCGGAGGGCTGGTGCCCTCTAAGAACTCCAGTGTGAGGGGGCTGGCGCGGTGGCACAGTGCGTTAAGGGCCAGTTGCAACTCAAATATTCCATATAAGAACACCACCAGGTTGTTCTGTTTCTGACCCAGCTCCCTGCTAATGCGCTTGGGAAGGCAGCAGAAGATGGTCCAAGAGCTTGGGTCCCTGCACCGAGTGGGGGATCTGGAGGAAATTCCTGATTCCTGGCTTTGACCTGGCTCATTCCTGGCCTTTGTAGCAATTTGGGAAGTGAATCTACAGATGGATGATCTCGTCTCTCCAGCTTAGCTTTGAAACATAAATCCTTAAAATTAAAAATATATATATATTTTAAATGCAAATGTACACAGAGACATATCTCCATCCGTCGGTTCGCTCCCCAAATAGGCACAAGAGCAGGAGCTGGGCCAGTTTGAAGCCAAGAATCTGGAGTTTCTAACAGTTTCACATGCGGGTGCAGGAACTCAACAGTTTGAGCCATTCTCCGTTGCTTTTCCAGGCACATTAGCAGGGAGCTGGGTCAGAAGTGGAGTAGCCAGGCCTTGAACTGCTCCCCCAGGATCAGGCACCTCAGGTAGCAGCATAACCTATTATACCATGGTGCTGGTCCTCTTCAAATCAATCTTTAAAAATAAAACAGGGACACGCATTGTGGTGTAGTGGGTTAGTCTGCTGTCTGCAATGATGGCATTTCCAGGAAGTGCTAGTTTGAGTTCTGGCTGCTCCACTTGTGATCCAGCTCCCTGCTAATGTGCCTGGGAAACCAGCAGAAGGCCACATGGTAATCTCTGCTTGTCATGGTGTAGACTAGGATGGAGTTCCAGGTTCTTGGTTTCAGCCTGGCCTAGCCCCTGCCATTACAGCCATTAGGGAGTGAACTAGCAGATGGAGGACCTCTCTCTCTCTCTTATTCCCCCTCTCTTTGTGTAACTCTGCCTTTCAAAGAAATGAAATAAATCTTTAAAAACAAAATGTGGGATAAATGTGTGGGAGTTGGTTTCAGGTATGTGCTGATAAGTGACCAAGAAGTGGTTCTGTTAGTTTCCAGTCTTCATGCTCTGGAACCCCCATCTGACAAAGGGGTAAATGCAGAGACAACGGGTGTTGAGAATCCAAAAACAGCAAGCAATGACTTTAGAAACAGTGAATAATTTTCTTCTGCTCAATGAACTCTGTGTGCATGTGTGTTTAAAGATGTTAATTATCTGAAAGGCAAATTCAGCACCATGGTGTAGTAGGCTAAGCTTCTACCTGTACTGCTGGCATCCTATCTGGGTGTTCTTTCATGTTCCAGCTGCTTCACTTCTGATACAGCTCGCTGCTTGTGGTCTGGAAAGCAACAGAGAAAGGCTCAAAGCCTTGGGCATCTGGACCCACATGGGAGAAACAGTAGAGGTTCCTGGCTCCTGCCTTTGGATTGGCTCAGCTTTGGCCATTGCAGCTACTTGGGGATTGCACCAGTAGATGGAAAACCTTTCTCTCTTTGTCTCTCCTCTCTGTAATTCTGCCTTTCCAATAAAAAGAAATAAGCCTTAACCAAAGGGGAAGAAAAACAAAGAGAAGCAACTTCATTTATTACTTCCGCTAACAAAATGAGGACTTTGGGCGGAGCACGATAGCCTAGCGGCTACAGTCCTTGCATAGAGCACACCTGTGGGTGCTGGTTTTAATCCCAGCGACCCTGCTTCCCATCCAGCTCACTGCTTGTGGCCTGGGATGGCTCAAAGCCTTGGGACCCTGCACCCACATGGAAGACCTGGAAGAGCTTCTGGTTCCTTGTTTCAGATTGGCGCAGCTCCAGCCATTGTGGCCTTTTGAGAAGTAAATCATCAGACAGAAGATCTTTCTTTCTGTCTCTCCTCCTCTCTGTATATAGTTGACTTTGCAATAAGAATAAATAAGTCTGGACCCGGCACAATAGAGTAATGGTAAAGGTCCTCGCCTTGAATGTGCCGGGATCCCATATGGGCGCCGGTTCTAATCCTGGCAGCTCCACTTCCCATCTGGCTCCCTGCTTGTGGTCTGGGAGAGCAGTCGAGGATGGACCAAAGCCTTGGGACCCTGCACCTATGTGGAAGACCCAGAAAGAAGTTTCTGGCTCCTGGCTTCGGATCGGCGCAGCACCAGCCGTTGTGGTCACTTGGGGAGTGAATTATCGGACAGAAGATCGTACTCTCTGTCTCTCCTCCTTTTTGTACATCTGCCTTTCCAATAAAATAAATAAATCTTAAAAAAAAGAATAAATAAATCTTTTTAAAAGTGAGGATTTTCAACCTAACTCGCCTTTCAAATAAAAATAAAAGAAACACGAAGTGACAGTGAAAGGAAAGACAGAGATCTTCCATCTACTAGTTCACTCTTCAAATGACTGCAAAAGCTGGGGCTGGGCCAGGCCAAATCCAGGAGCCTGGAACTCCCTCTGTGTCATGCGCGTAGATGGCATGGACACAAGTACTTGAACCATCTTCCACTGCATTCCCAGGCACATTAGCAGGGAGCTGGATTGGAAACAGCTTGAAGTCTGAATTGCAGCATGCCAGCATTACAGACAGTGACTTAACCTGCCACAGCGCCAGTCACAGACTAGGGTCTTTGCATGACCTTATCCTTTTAAAAGACACAAAGTGGGTCCTGTGGAGTGGCCTAGTGGCTAAAGTCCTCACCTTGAACGTGCCCGCCGGGATCCCATATGGGCACCAGTTCTAATGCCGGCAGCTCCACTTCCCATCCAGCTCCATGCTTGTGGCCTGGGAGAGCAGTCGAGGACGGCCCAAAGTCTTGGGACCCTGCACCCATGTGGGAGGCCTGGAGGAGGTTCCTGGATCCTGGCTTTGGATTGGCATAGCACCAGCTGTTGGAGTCACTTGGGGAGTGAATCATTGGACGGAAGATCTTTCTCTCTGTCTCTCCTCCTCTCTGTATATCTGACTTTCCAATAAAATTTTAAAAATAAATAAATAAAAAATAAAAGACAGAAACCCTTGTAAGAGTTACAAATACAGGGTCTGGTCTTAAGTAGTAGTTAAGCTGCACTTTGTGCTGTTGGCATTTCTTATGGGAGCCAGTTTGAATCCAGCACCCTGCTAATTTTCCTGAAAGCAGCAAAAGGGAGTTCAAGTGCTTGGACCTCTGCCACCCATATGGGAGATCTGGATGAAGTTCCTGGCTCCTGGCTTCAGTCTGGCACAGCTATGGCTGTAATGGCCATTTGGGGAGTGAACCAGCATGTGAAAGACCTCTTTGTCTCTTCCCCCATCACCCTCTGTAACTCTTCATTCCAAATAAACAAAATCTTACACAGTAGCTTTGGGTATAGTTTCATGGGTACCAAAGTACAACTATGGGGGAACTTCAAAAAAGTTTGTGGAAAATGTGTATCGTGAGAAAATTGTTTATGGATTTCAATTTTTTTGCATTAAAATAAATTTAGCTTTTAATTCCATTTTTCATGAATTGAGTAACCTCAAACTATCATGACGCATGGTACAAATTTTATTTTACTTTATTTTTAAAAAAGATTTTTATTTTATTTTTATTGGAAAGGCAGATACACAGAGAGGAGGAGAGACAGAGAGGAAGATCTTCCATCCAATCATTCACTCCCCAAGTGACGCCAGTGGCTGGTGCTGTGCCAATCCGAAGCCAGGAGCCAGGAACTTCCTCCAGGCCTCCCACGCAGATGCTGAGCCCCAAGGCTTTGGGCCGTCCTCTGCTGCTTTCCCAGGCCACAAGCATGGAGCTGGATGGGAAGCAGGGTCGCTGGGATTAGAACCGGCGCCCATATGGAATCCTGGCACATTCAAGGTGAGGACTTTAGCTGCTAGGCCACCACACCGGGCCCTATTTTATTTTATTTTTTAAAGATTTATTTATTTTTATTGAAAGGCATATTTACATAGAGAAGAAACAGAGAAAGATCTTCCACCTGCTGCTTCATTCTCCAAGTGACCAAAACAGCTTAACCTGAGCCAATCTGAAGCCAGAAGCCAGGAGCTTCCTCTGGATATCCCACATGGGTGCAGGGTCCCAAAGTGTTGTCCATCCTTTATTGCTTTTCTATGCCATAAGCAGTGAGCTGGATGGGAAATGGAGCAGAAGGGACATAAACTGGCATCCATCAGGGATCCCAGCAAGTGTAAGGCAAGGCCTTAGCTCTTAGGCTGTTGCACCCGGCCCCTAGAACTTTTATTTATTTATTTTTTTTAAAGAGCTATTTATTTTTATTGAAAAGTCAGATATACAGAGAGGAGGAGAGACAGAGAAGAAGATCTTCCATCCGATGATTCACTCCCCAAGAGAGTGCAACAGCAGGTGCTGCGCCAATCTGGAGCCAGGATTCAGGGACTTCCTCCAGGTCTCCCACATGGGTGCAGGGTCCCAAGACTTTGGGCCGTCCTCAATTGCTCTCCCAGGCCACAAGCATGGAGCTGGATGGGAAGTGACACTGCCGGGATTAGAACCAGCGCCCATATGCGATCCAGGCGTGCTCAATGTGAGGACTTTAGCCACTAGGCCATCGCGCCGGGCCTGAAATTTTATTTTTAAAAAAGATTTTCTTTAGGGGCCAGCACAGTGGTTCAAGTAGCTAATCCTTTATCTTGGAGCACCTGTAGCCTATATGGGTGTTGGTTCCAGTCCTGGCTACTCCACTTCTGATCTAGCTCCCTGATATGGACTGGGAAAGCAAGGGAGGATAGTCCAAGTCCTCAGATCCCTGCACCCACATGGGAGGCCCAGAAGAAGCTCCTGGTTCCTGGTTTTGGATCAGCTTTGCTCCAACCATGCAGCCATATTGGGCATGAACCTATTGGGTGGGATATCTCTGTCCGTTTGTAAATCTTCCTTTCAAATAAAAAACAAATAATAATAATAATAATAAAGAGTTCCTTCCTTCCTTCTAAAAGCCAGAGATCCAAGAACTCAATCTAGGTCTCCAACATGGGTGACAAGAACTGGTCATTGGGACAGCATTGTGGCATCAGGTTTAACAGGCATTTGCAACAATGGCAATCTGTACCAGGGTGCCAGCTTAAGTCCTGGTTGCTCCCACTTCTGATCCAGGTCCCTGCTAATGTGTCTGGGAAAGCAGCGGAGGATGACTGGAAGGGTTGGATATAGGTATCAATGCAAAGACCGGCCCAGGAGAGGGGAAGGGAGGGGGTGCTTTATTCAGATTTTAACCTATTTTAGTAGGCTGACTGGATGGCTGGTTCAACTCTCCTATTTTATAGATGGGAAACTGGACATGAAAGGCTGCGCAGGCTTTCGACACTAGCTAGTGGGCTCTGTCCTGGGGCTGTTTCTAACAGTCCTCCACTAAGAAGGCTGTCCCCTCTCTCCAGAGCTGGCAGAGCTGGAAGCTCAGGGAGTCTGAGTGGGAGATGCCTCCAGGCTCCAGGACTGCCTTGAGTGAGGCCCTGTTCCCCTCCCCTACCTCCCCACAGTGCCTGCCAGTCAAGGGTAAAGAGGAAATCTGCTCACTCTGGCCCAGCTGCCCCAGCGGGAGGCGAGGGTGGAGCTGTCAGGTGACCCTCCACACTCCCTGAGGGAGAAGGTGTGGCCTGAGGAAACCCATCATTGCCTAGGGTGCCTCCCATTGCAGTTCTGCCGGGACCAGGCTCTAAACCTCACTTTAGAGCTGGTTTCATGGATCTGACTCACTCTGGGCCCTTGGCTTCTGCGAAGTTCTAAGCCCTAGTCTTTCCCAGGCACTAGGGCCATTCCTATGATCTGGCTTCACTGTCTTCTCCCAGTTGATGAAGGATCTGGCTTCCTGCTGAAGTCCCCTTCCTCTCCCCTCCCAGGGCCAACATTCCCAATTTCTTCCTCCTCCCTTGGGCCTCATTGTGGCCTCTTTATCAGCAACTCAGGGGAGAGATGGCACTTGTCATGCGCAGATGCAGCTTGCCCTGCACTGGGACGGGTCTCCTGCCTGGTCCCCACTGCAGCCCTCAAGGCTGGGGCAATTTCAGTTAGCACAGGATGACCTCCCGCATCTTCTTGCTCATCCCTGAGGCTGCCAGCGAGGAGAGGTGGGGTGAGTCCTGCTGGTCCAGCTCTTCTCTGCTCTTTCCTCATCAGGCTGAGCACTTCCCTATTACATTCCGGCCTTTCCGGCAACTCCACCCCCCACCACCATCACTACTTTCTCCCATTTCAGTGTCTACCAGGAACAGCTGCTGGTGGGGGTGGGGGGAGGAACGATCTTCCTCCTGCCTTCTCTCCTATGATGCAGACCACATGGTCCTCAGAGTGGACAATTTATCTTTAGCCGCTAGGCCACGCTGCCAGGCCCATGGACAATTTATCTGAAGTGGGGAACTCTAGCATCCATCCAGGCACATGGCGGGCAGTAGGCTTAACCTGAGCTATGAAGTGATATGAAGTCAGTTGCACTGTGCAAGCTCTCCATGGAATCTTCCGGAGAAGTAACCTGGACAGGCAGAGAGAGACTGAGGGAGGATCTGTCCAGTTAGAATCCAAGACAGATGCTAAACCTGGGAGGCCTTACTGCTTACAGTACTACGAAAGGAAGAATCACCTGAGGGCTGCCCTTCCCTGTGTGAGGGGTTTCAGAAGCCACAGGTGATGGAGAGCAGCAAAATGCAACCTTGGAAACAACAGGCCATGAAGGGTGGGACTGTCCTAGCCATGTTGGAAGTGGGCATTTAACCAAGTGGTTAGAATGTCTGCCTCCTGTATTGGACCTGACTGGTTCGCCCCGATTCCAGTTTCCTGCCTAATGCAGACCCTGGAAGGCAACAGAGATAGCTCAAGTTCATTGGGAACATATGGATTAAGTTCCTGGCTCTCAGCTTCATCCCAGTTCAGCCCAGTCACTGTGGACATCTGATGATGGAAGCAGGGGAAAGTTTAAAAACAAAAACAAACAAACAAAAAAATATATATATTCTCTGAAATAAGTAATTACAAAGGGGGCCAGGTGTGGTAACCTAGTGGCTAAAGTCCTTTTTTTTGCACTGGGATCCCATATGAGTGCCAGTTCTTTCCCTGGCTGCTTCAGTTCCCATTCAGCTCCCTGCTTGTGACTTGGGTAAGCTTTAGAGGACGGCTCATACCCTTGCAGCCCTGTGTGGAAGACCTGGAGGAAGCTCCTGGCTTCTGGCTTTGGATCAGCTCAGCTCTGGCCCTTGTGGCCACTTGAGCAGTGAACCAGCAGATGGAAGATCTTTCTCTGTATCTCTCCCTCTCTCTATAAATCTGATTTTCCAATAAAAATGAATAAATATTAAAAAAATTTTTTAAATGTATTTGTACTAAAGGGGTGCGGTGGAGAGTGGAGGTGAACCAGAGTTTCTGCAGGGACAGACTGTGAATGATTTGTTTCCTTCCATGAGTCCTGAGGACGCAACTACACGATCTGCAATAGAAGATTTTAAGGGTGTGCCGGTTGGGATCTCAGGTGATCAAAGGTGGTAGTGGGAGTTTCTTCCTGGGAGAGTAGAAAATCACTTCTTAGAAGCTTTCAAAACTAGCTAAAGGGATAGCCTGTGGGTATGATCACTGTGGAACATTCAAGTTCAGGGAGGTGGGAATGTCTATTATTCTGCATCCATCTCTCAGGTTTCTAGGCACCTCCTACCTTACTAAGAGTGAAGCAGGGGGTTGGCACTGTGGCTTTCTGGGTTAATCCTCCACCTCCAAGTGCCAGGATCCCATGTGGATGCTGGTTCTTATCCCAGCTGCCCCACTTCCCATCTGGCTCCCTGCTTGTGGCCTGGAAAAGCAGCAGAGGATGGCCCAAAGCCTTGGGACTCTGCATTTGTGTGGGAGACCCAGAGGAGGTTTCTGGCTCCTGGCTTTGGATCAGCTCAGCTCCAGGTGTGGTAACCATTGGGGAGTGAACCAGCAGATGGAATATTTATCTGTCCTTCCTCCTCTCTGGAAATCTGCTTACCAATAAAAAAATAATAATAAATTTTTTTTTCTAAAGAGTGAAGCAGGTGGGCACCTGGTACAACCTTTAAGATACCTTTTGAGACACCTGCACCCTACACTGGAGTGCCTGGGTGCAAGTTCGGGCTCCTCTGCTTCTGACTTGGCTTTCTGCTGAGTGTGCACCCTAGGAGGCAGCAGGGGACGGCTCAAGCAGTTGGGTCCCTGCTGCCCATATGGCAGAGCTAGGTCAAGTGTGTTAATTCCTGACTTTGGTCTGGCCCAGCCCTGGTTGGCTGTGGGCATTTGGGAAGTGAACCAGCAGACAGGAGATTTCTCTCTGCCTCTGTGTCCTTCTGCTTTTCAAATAAGTACTTTTAAAAGAAGAAGTAAGAAGATGGAAGCTTTTCTGAGATGACATTCTCCCTTGGGAGAAGGGGGCAGGTGAGGGGGCTGGGGGTGGGGAGAGGCTAGGGCTTGCCTGATGTCTGGTATATAGCTTCAAGTGGGAAACTCAATGATTTACTCGCAGAGTGAATTAAATAAACCTCTATGACCTAGAGAGCTGAGGCCCACCCTGCTTCTTTCCCACAGCGTTTCCTGGTTCTGGCTACCGAGGACTTTTTTCTCTGTAGCACTAACCTGGGAGGGGTGGGCGGCACTAGTCTAGGACTAAAGGAAGAGGGAAAACAATTTAGGCTTCGGTAATTATCTAGCCTGAGTGATGGGTTTTAGGGACGATCAATGATGGGATCCAGCCAGGTTTTGGTTTATGTGCACACACACACACACACACACACACACACACACCGGCCTGAGGTCTCATGACCCATGTTAACAGTTTGCTCTGTGTGTGTGTGTGTGTGTGTGTGTGTGTGTGTGTACACACCGGGATGGTGAGCTGGGCAGCAGTCTACTGGGGTCCCCAGCCTTGTCCCCACTGGGAAGCAGAGCTCAGCAACCAGCCTGGGAGTGCGGCAGCATGCTGTGTCCCTCTCTCGGCTCTGGAGGAAGTTAACTGACAAGTACTAGCTCAGTGTCTTCTGACGCAGGAGGAAGCTGCAAGCAGCAGCAGGGTGCGTGCCCAAGCACGACTCCGGGGAGCTGTGTGTGCTCATCACTCCAAACCTGAGACGTGGCCTGGCTCATGGCCAGCAGAACCCCATGATGCCACCACCACCTCCACCAACCAGAGGGCAAAGGGAGGTGGGCAGGCGCTCTGTGGCACTTCACCAACCTCACCAGCCCCATGGTGGGTAGCAGCATCCACCCGGCCGGCTGGCCATGGTGGCCCGTTACTCGGCAGCAGTGCTCGGCCCCAGGGGCCAGGGCTAGGGGACAGCTGGGTGCCTCCGGGGCATCCCCGGGCGCACCCAGCTGGATGGCGGCGCACATCTGTTGGCCTCCCCCGGCCCCAGCGCTCCTCACCTTCAGCTGGGACTTGGAAACCTTGCCGCTCTTCTCCACGTCCAGCGCAGTGAAGGCGTACCAGATGGACTTCAGCAGCTCCTTGCGCAGGGCCATGGCTGAGGCGCCCGCCCGGCCCAGGGGCGGCTCTAACACTGAGATCCGGTTTCAGGAAATGCAAACGGCTGCCGAGACCGCAGAGGGGCCGTGGTGCGGAGCGAGAGCTCCACCTGCCTGCTTGCTCCGGCCTGCTGCTCAGTAGCCCCACTCCCTGCTGGCGGCCCAGGGACCAACTTCTTGATGGCTAGAGCCCTGGCTCAGCGTTGGGCTGGATCTCTGGGCTTGGGAGGTCCTTTCACAAGTCTCCTTAGCCCCGGAGCTCGCTGGAGCTGTCCTGGTTCCCCGAAGGTCGTCTGCTGAAGGACAAAGGAAGCCCATCCTGACTTGGGAGCCAGGCAGCCTGGGGTTCCGGTCTCAGATCCACACTTACCAGGTGGGAAGCCGTGGGCTGCTTCACTTGCAGAAACTCCCTCTTGGTAAGATGGGAAGGATCCCAGACTCACAAGGCCCTATGGGTGTCGGAACAGCTGGGAGGCACATCCTAGGCTCTGTACAAAGCACTTCTTCTAGAGCCACTTAACACCACTGTGGGGTGGGGCTCCACCCAAGAGGAAGAAAACAAAGGCAATGCCACGAGGCTGGGGGAGGAACACAGCCGGGCACCTCTCCAGGTCAGGCGGACTCGGCATTTCATTCGCTGGCTCCATCCCCTGGGCATCGGCCTTAAAAGGCATGCAGAGTCCTGCCCACTCTGGGCCCAGACGACATGCAGATTGTGAGGCACTTGTGGTTGAGCCTTGTGTGCGGGTCCGATCCCAGGGGTCCTGGCAGTAGGCAGCTAGACCTTCAGGTCCAGCACCCATAGGGTGGTAGTAACACTGAGGATAATGATCATGGGTGCCCCGGACACCTATTTGGGCCAATTCTGAGACACATGTCCCCCCTCCCACCCTAGTTTTCAGGGTGCTGGTGTAAGAGTAGCTGGAACTTCTCAGGTAACCCAGGAGGGGATGTCTGGGTCAGGGCGTTGAGGGTGCATTTCCAGGACGCAGGAAAGAGCTTGGGGTACAGTCATCATAGTGGGGAGAGAAAGAGATGTCTCTAATCCTTGTGAAGTCCCTGCTCAGCCAGGACCAAACCTAGAGTCTCTTTCCATCCCATGCCTTTCCCACATCCCTTCCTCTGGCTCCTCTGGCCTTACTACTTGCTTTGTAGTGGGTCTGACTGTGGCTTTGGAATCCACAGCACAGCCCTAAAAGCTGGGCTGGCACCCCAGAGTGGGCTAACAGAGCCAGGTTTTGGGCACCAGTAGCCTCACATTCTGCCCTTCTCCCACCAGAGCTCTGCCCTCTGGGAACAGTGGCACGAATGCGTCTGCAAGGTGCGACTCTGGGAAGCACAATTCCCCCAGCCCAATCACCCTGAGGACTAAGACGCAGTCTGGAGCCACCTGCTCAGCTGTGGGCAGGAAGTCACAGGGGCTCAGCAGGGTTTATTGCACAGCAGACCTTCCTCCCCACTGTGCCCCAGCAGACCAGCCGCTATGGAGGTGTGGAGGCTGAGTGGGGCTTGCGCCAGGGAAACAGGACCGACAGTCTCGCTTGACGGAGGAACCAGGTGGAAACTTGGGAACTTTTATTAAATACTCATTCACCAATTTGCTGCTGCCACCACCACCCACAGCAGGAGAAACAAATTATCAAAATGGAATTAAAAAAAATAAACCAAAACAAATGAAACCCAAGCGCCAGCCAGTCTATATATATACAGGACTGTTCTTCTGCCTCTCTGGGCTGGGGGCAGTTGAGGGTGGTGTGGGCTGGGCACCTTTTCTCCAGCCACAGGCCCCTGAGGAATTAATTCTGACTGTGGTGGCAGGGAGTCCCTGGTGCAGAGCGGCCAGGTATCTTGGGTTGGCCTCCAGCCTCTGGGGAGGTGGTTATTGCTGGGGGGGGGGGGGGGGGCGCTGAGCAGGGCTGGGCCAGGCCTGTTCTGTCCCAACTCAGCTAAAGAGCCAGCTGATCTCTCCCCTGCTGGGCCGGGATCAGTAAGGATAGAGGGCCAGCCCACCGCTGCCCACTCTCCACCTGAGAACAAAGGTGAACTGAAGGCAGGAAGTGGGTCCTCTGTAAGGGAAGGCTCCCCTCAGTGTCTGATGATGACCCACTCCCCATCTGAGACAGGCTCCATCCCCTTCAGGTAGGCTGTTTTCCTGCTGCCTTTTTGCCTCAGAAACCTATGTGCGGCCACCTCCCATGGGCTAGCCGCAGCCAGGACCCCTGGTGGCAGGCGTGCCTGTGCAGCGTGGCACCTCCTCTGATGAGGTGCGGTTCCCAGGCCTCGGGCTCAGCAGCCACTCTCCGACACTTCCGTCTCCAAAGTCACGGTCCCTTGCTGCATGGCAGCAGTGGCTACGCTGATGGCCTCCTCTAAGGTCTGCTGCTCTTCCAGCTGCCGAGAAGGAGGAAAAGAAGCAGGAGAATGAGACCTTGGCTGCTAGGTTCTAGTGTTAAGTTGTATGTGGTCTGTTTAGTTGAATCTCTTCCATCTACCCAGGCTGATCTGTCACACCCTGAGTGCTTACAAGAGGCCCCAGTAAACAGGAAGTTCACAGAAAAACATCTTAGGTTAGGCATGGCCAGGGAGTCATGATAGGGTCCGGGGATGTCCTGCTCACAGGACAACAACTGGCTGGCGAGGACCGCAGGATCCTCTACTTCTGTCTTTGTACTTCTTAGAATCTGGGGCCTGAACCACAGGTGGACTGGATTCAAGGCTGGAAAAAGACTCACAGTCTGCCTCGGCCAAGAAAGACTGACACGTGAGGATGTACACCAAATGGATTTGCCCTCCAGAAAGGGTTCTTCTTCAGCCACATGCCCTTGCCCATCTGATTCCAACCCCACTCCTTTCCTTCCCTTCTCTGGCGGTGGGATGCCTTCCTATACTACCCACCTGCACTGCAATGTGGGTGCCATTGGCTGTGGCCAATAGTGCCACCTGCTGATGATGAAGGGATGCTACACTTGAGTCCTCAGCTACCACAGCTCCAGAAGTGATGATTGTGACCTGAAACAGAGCAGGTGTTGTGGCATAACAGGTAAAACCACTATCTGACTCCAGCATCCCATATGGGCAGCAGTTCAACTCCTGGCTGTGCCACTTCTGGTCCAGCACAGGAAGATGGCCCCAAGTGTTTGGGCCCCTGCCCCTCATGTGAAAGACTTGGAGGAAGCTCCTGGCTTCAGTCTGGCTCAGCCTCAATTGTTATGACCACTTGGGGGAGTGAATCAACAGAAGGAGGATCTGTGTCTCTAACTCTTTAAAATAAATAAATAAATCTTTTTTTAAAAAAAAAAAACCCTGTAAACTAGAAAGAATATTTAAAAACAAAATGAGATCTTCCCACCCAGCTGTAGGATTCTCTCTTCCCTCCCACTCCAAATAATAAACTCCTTCAAGTAAGGTAGCCTGGATAGCTGGGAACAATCCAGAAGGGAGTTAAAACCATTATGGGTCAGACGAATCAGCTTGGAGATGAGAACTAAGGAAGTTGGAATTTTCCCACTTTACAGCCCAGCTTCATTTTGGGATTTTGAATCAAATAAGGCAAAGCTGTAAAAACAAAACCAACCCAGAGATAATTTAATGGCCTCATTTGAAAATAGACCCTGAAATCCATGGAAAAGTGGTTTGTCTGTGGTCCTAGCAAACTAGGGTTATACTGGGATCTGGAAACTATCTCTTGTCACTTCTCGGCCTTTGGCTAAGATCAAGTGTAGAAACTGTCTCCTGCCTTAAAGTGCCTCTGAAGATAAGGGCAGCTAAGGCCCAGTGGAGCACTGGGAGGAAGATCCTTCTCAGTGCAGAGTCTGAGCCTTCCTAAGAGGTGCAGTGGGGTTCACCTATATTTTCTTGCCCAGCCCACAGAAAGGAATGACAAGCAAATAGGAAACACCGAGCAAACCGCCTGGTCATACGGGCTGCGTCTGCGTGCCATCAGCGCTGACCATGGTGACCGTATGCGTGCCAGACGTGGCCAGGTCGTCGTCATGACTGGGGATGGCGAGGGTGGTGCTGCCGTGCTGGGTCACCATGCTGATGGCACTCCCCAGGGCCTGCAGGTCCTCTGGGGAGATGCTGACCTGCCGACAGATGGGAGCATGTGGGCTGGGAGTGCCAGTGGAGGATGTGTCTATTCTCCTAGATGAGGCTGGCTTATCAGTAAGCTAGCTTAGTGTTATGTCACAGAGGGCAAACAAACACAACAGACCCAAGGTTACCCAGAGAGGTTACACTAGTGGAATTCTACCGACCACTTCTATTTGTTTCTGGGCCCTGTTGTGTGCAATTCAATTCCTCCTCCTGACAGCTCCAGAAGGCACTGGTGTACTTGACAGAGTACTGCCTAGGGTCAAGCTATACCAGTAACTCTGGTGGGAACCAAGACCTCACCCCATGTTCTGGCCCCTCTTCCAACATGCCTGCCTAGAGAAGGGCATCTACAGGTTTCATTGGGAGGATCGAGGCCTATCAGCCTCTGAGTAAAGAGGGAAGCTACTAACTGCTCCAGAGTTGCACACTCTGAGCTGGAAGCAGCAGGAGGGGCTGTGCTATAAGCTTTGGCCTGTCATCCCTGGCCTTTTAAGGTTTATAAAGTCAAAACAGGAAAGGTAGAGCTGTTGGAACTCCAGAACTCCCCACAGAAAATGGGGGTACTCCATCCCTATCCCCTCAGGGCCTGTACCTGCTGGGTACCATCCTGAGTGATGAGAGCCACTTGGGCAGCCCCATCTTCCTCAGTCACCATGGCCACCTGGGTTGGGATGTCATCACCCTCTTCTTTCACCTCCGAAACATAGGTGATGCGGGGTCGTTTGGGTGGTGGGCTCTCTTCAGCTGCAGAGGCGGCTGGGAAGAGGACAACCCAAGTTGACACCTGTCAGGGGGTGCCACTGGGAAGGTGTGGCTTGTCCCCACTCTCACCCCTTGCCTGCTTCCCTTACCCTCCAGCTGCTGCTGTTCGTAGAGGGCCTGCTCGCTCTCCTCTGTGGCTTCCAGCTCGCCGTGCGCACTGCGCTTGTGCATGGCCAGGGTGGAGGTCTGCCGGTAGGTCTTGCCACAGGTGCTACAGGTGTAGGGCTTGCAATGCGTGTGCACCACATGGTGCTTATACAGGCTTGAGTACTCGGTGAAGCGCTTCCCGCAGCCTGGCACGGTGCAAACGTATGGCTTCTCCCCTGGGGACACTGGGCTGTGAGGGGGGTGGGAACTGGGGCTGGCAAAGGGAAAACTAAGGGGAAAGGGGCAGGGAACAGGGTTGGTGAAGGGAGGAGAGCCAGAGGGAAGGGGAGGAACTGGGCCTTAAGGCTCTGAATGAAGATGGAGGGGACAGGGCTGGGGGGAGGGGACAAGGCTGGGATGAGGGAGGGGCTCATGGGGTTTATCAGGGTGTGGTTGGGAGAGCTGAGTGTGAACAGAAGAGGCAGGAACCAGGAAGGATGCCTGCAGTGTCAGCGATGTTGGGAGACAGGGGCCACACATGGGCCAGCTGGGGGACATGACATTGGGGACAGGACATGTAGCAGTCACAGGGACGGTGGATGACATGGGGAGCTCAAAGTGACATTCCCCATCATTCCTGATCCTGGCTCCTTTTCAAGAACTCAGCTGGATGCAGAAAAGGAGGCACTGCTCACTGCAAGGAAATGTGGTTCTGGGGATCCCCAAGCCCACACTGGCCTGGAACGGTTGGCAGGGAAAGGCTTTAGGCTGGGAGGTGAGACTGCCTCCCATCAGTAGCCTGCAGCAGATGGGGCCAGGGGCCTTGGAGGGGTGGTCCTTGCACGCTGGCTGGCCCACCTGTATGGATGCGCACGTGATTCTTGTAGTTGGTGGCACTGGTGAAGCCACGGCCACAGTGGGGTTCAGGGCAGGTGTAGGGCCGCTCGCCCGTATGGGTGCGCACATGGACCTTGCGGATGTTGGATGTGGTAAAGGAGCGGCCGCAGCCCTCAAAAGGGCACCGGAATGGGCGTTCACCTGTGCAGATCAGGGCTGTGAGGGTGGCTCAGGAAGTGGGGGGCCCTGCCAGAGCATAGATGCAATGGCTCCGGGTCCAGGTGGGAAGGGCAAGTTGAGCTCCCTTTCAAAGGGAGTGCTGGGGTCAGGGCCCAGCCTACCGGTGTGGGTGCGGACATGCTTCTGCAGGTCTCCTGAGGTCTTGAAGGCCTTGCTGCACAGCTCCTCTGGGCACTTGTAAGGTTTCTCTCCAGTGTGGGTGCGAACGTGGCTCTTCAGCCCATAGCCTGTGAGCGTATGGTGGAGAGGAGTGAGGAAAGCGTCCCATTCTCCCTGGCTACCTCATCTGGAGGTTTCCATGTGGAGGTGTACCTCTGCTGGCTCAGCAAGCCCTGGTTTACTGCTAGCCCAATCCTGCCGGGGCATGTAAAAAATGCTGGACAAAGCCATTCTGCCCTCCTTCCCTCTCCAGGGGAAGCTGGAGCCATTTCAGAATGCAACCATGAGAAGGAATCTCACTACTTGGTCCTCGTTTTACAGAGGGTAAAACAAGGCCCAGGGAGACGCCATGGCCCGTCTCACACCACGTGGCTGGTCAGTGAGGATCCAGAGCCCAGGTGTCTCCAGCTAACCTCCCAGGCCACTTGAGCTGGTCAGGACCATGCTGCCTCCAATCCCTGTAACTGCTAAAGAGAGCAGTCTTGTGTTGAGTTCCCTTCAGGTAGGTCCCAAGGCTGACCCAGAACCCCCGGCCCTCAACTGTAAGCCATCTACCTTCAGTTTCCACCCTGGAAGCTTACCTGTGGCAAAAGCCTTTCCACAGCTGGGGAAGTCACACCTATATGGGCGGTCACCTGTATGAGCTCGCTCATGCACCTGTGAGGACAAGCAACCACACAATTCAGAGGGACCAGGACGTGGCCTAGGCTGATTCTCGCCCCTCCTACATGTCGACATGTGTAAATTTTGGTACATTCACCTCTCCCTTCAGCAGACAATGAGCAGCCTGAGGGTCAGGGACCAGTTCCAATCAGAGTTGGAGGGAAGACAGGTAAATCTGTACCGGCACCCCTACCTTTAAGTGATGTGCAGTGGTGTAGAGACGCCCACAGCCCTTGTAGCCGCAGCGGAACGCTCGGTCTCCGGTCTGCTGCCCTTTGCCATTATGGGGAGCCTGGCTGTCCTGCAGAACCTAAGGAACAAGTCTTGGAGTCCCTATATGTACCCTCCCCAATAAACGGTGGGGAGGAGTAGGACATAGGAGTTAGTTGGCAGCTTGAGACCCAGTAAACAGGGTGAAGCCTGACAGTGGCCTCCGGGGCTGAAGGACATATCCAAGTAAAGAACAGATGCAGTGGAGAAACGGGTGGCGTGAGGTGCCACCACCCATCTGTGATGCAGAGGGTGGCTGTTACAGGGGCTGTGGTAGCAAGGTATCTGCAAGACAACTAGGTAAGAGGGACAGGGGGTTGTCTGAATGCATACATTTGAGTTAGGCTAACAAAACCTCTCTTTTAATCCCAGCCACCTAGGAGGCCCTGGTGGTTGATACCTTCCACTTCCTTCTTTTGGGAAACTTGTGCTTAGAAGGAACATTAACCTCGCTGTGGGGATGAGGTCACCAGGTTTACCTAGTAGAAAATAAGGCCCAGAGAGAAGTGACCATGACCCAAAGCATTCCAGGAAGGGGACAGAAATCTCAAGGTCAGTTAACATCTTTTTAAAGAGAAATGGGACCTAGGGCCTTTTAATATGAATCCCAGTCTGAAGTTTACACACACACAAATACTGAGACAGACATCTCCCATCTCTTAGACTAAGAACCCTGCCCAGGATGGTCTGAGATGGCTGTCTCTTGCAGCGTCCCCAGGAGTCGAGATGATAGGGGAAGACTCGTCAGTTAGCAGGGCACTCTCTGGCCTAGCAGTTCGGATGCCACAGCTCTTATCAGAGTGTTCAAGCTCCTGACTTCAGCTTCCTGTGCATGTGCACCCTGGAAGGCTGTACTGATGACTTCAGGATTTAGGTCCTTGCCACCCATGTGGGAGACCTAGGTCAAGTTCCTGGCTCTTGGCTTCGGCCTGGCTGTTGTGACACATTTAAGGAGTGAACCAGCAAACAGAAATCTTTCTCAGTTTGTCTCCATCCCTGCCTTTCAAATAAAATGAAAATACAAGTAAGTAAATGAATAAAGCTAAAGTCTCTTCCCATCAGCAACTTGTCTCCCATCTGGTCTGTGAAAAACACCAAAGGGGTCTAAAGCGCCATGCTTCATTTGGAAAAGACAAGGATTTCCTCCTCCACACAGCTGTTCCACGCTTCAGGTGACAGCTTCAGGGTACTCTATCACATGCACGCCAAGGCCCTGCAGCCCAGTCTGGCCAGGGGGCACCGGACTCAGGAAGCTCAGAGAGGCCCATACTCCTGACTCCCCTATGCAGGACTGGAGTTCCAGGGGACAGCACTTAAGACTGGCCAACACAGAACAGCCAGGACCTTTCTGGCCTCATGTCCAAGGATGCCAGGTGCTGCATTTCATATGCCCTCACAAATGCCCACTGAGACTAATCTCCCAAGGGACCAAATGAGTCAAGGAGAAGAAAAAATACAAGGGCATCTGACTTTAGTGCACTGGGAAGCTGATAAATATCACAGACGAGAGCTTTCCCAAAGAGTGCAGAGGATGATGACAGTGAAGTCAAGTCCAACTTCCCACCACATGGATGTCACTTTCTGATAGGGCCTTCTCTCTGCAGACAGCAGAAATAAAGCTGAGTGTAAGTGGCTGTCAGCGGCCCTGGCTAGGCTGTGATGAACGTTCTGGAGGATGACATGTGAGTGCTGAGTTGGGGGGAGCCAGGATGAAGTGGCAGGGGTGTAGCCTAGGTTGTGTCCAAGACCAGGGCTGCCCTTGTCCTAGCAGGGGGCAGGTGCAAGGGATGGGCAGCGTCAGGCCGTGTGTGCTCACTTTACTGGCATACTGCTCCAGGGCTACCACTGTGTCTGCGCTGAAGCCCTCCTCGTCCTCTGCGGCCAGGTCCTCCAAGCCCACCTCTGTCTGCACAGCAAGGATGGTGCTGTTGGACGCCACAGCCACGGGGTGGTGGATGTAGGCGGTGGAACCGTCTTCCAGCTGGACGGCCTCCAGGGCGCTGGGGTCATAGCCCTCTGTGGGGAACACAAGGTTAGCCCCAAGGCTGCACACAGGGAAGAGATACAGAGGGACACTGGCTTTCAGTTCATAAGAGGTACAGATGCCAAGTGGGGCTTCAGTACCCAGTCTCTCTTGGCCCCTAACTTGCTGAGCTGCTCAAGCCCTCCCCCTGCAGCCACCTCTCTAAAGGAGAGGAGGAGCTCTCCTATGGATCATGGAGTGGGAACTCAAAAAGCTCCTTGAGGGCCTAACGGCAGACCATTATCATCTTGGCCTACATGACCACAGCAGTGTCCTGACCAGTTGTCCTTTCCCACTTCTAGTTTCTTCCAGGCAGCAGAGCAGACAGACACGGATGTGATGATGTCATCTAAGTGCCTTTCTACTACTTCCCACTCTTTCCTTTATCCTGACACTCAAGCATGAGTGCTATGGCCTTGCCATTCTCTCCTGGCTGCACCTTATGCCTCTATCCTCATGCCAGCACTCCAGCTCCCAGGAGTTCTCTGAATGTGTGAACTTCCCTGGCCCCCAGCTCCAGGCCTGCCTGCGCTGACCCTTCAGTCTGCAGAACTGAGCCCTCCCTGGCACTCTGCTTCCCCTAGCCAAGTCCACTTCCATTTCCTTAGATGCCTTCCCTGAGCCTCATCCCCTTTCGCAAAGGCCATGTCACAGGGCATGGCCATTCCACTTCTCTTTTCCTCACCAGACTCTGAAAACAGCCTGAATTAGTTCCCTCTTGTGTGCTCCACCCTGAGTTTACTGTGCCTGGCACACAGCAGTTACTCCAGCAGCCACCTACAGCAGGAATAAACTGCTCTTTTTCAGTCTCTTAGGAGCTTTATTCTTAAATATTAGGAAGGTCTTGAGGGTCCATTTAAAGCTCTAAGGGTCTTTAGTTGTGATGAAATCATATCTCATGCTGTTGAGGCTCATGGCTCAGTCATGTGCTGGCAAAAACTGGAACTCCTGTGGTCTACACCAGCAAAGGGAGGTGAGGCTGCTAATCCAGGTAAACACACATGTGCTTTGGAGACCACAGCTCCATCACCTACAGCCCCGTCATCTACAGCCCAGCCCCCGTGGCGTGCCGCTCCATGCCTCAGCCTCTGCCGCTTGTGCCTCCTTTCCCTGGCTGGCAGGCGTGAGAACCATGAGCCCACCTTTGGGTGTGCGGTGTATGTAGGCCATGCTGCCATCCTCCAGCTGCACAGGCTGCCCATCCTCAAAGGAGAGACATTCTGGAATGAGAACAATGCCTGCCTTTCTCTGGATCTCAGGGCTTGCAGACGGTCCCTTAGGGGCCTGCTGGATCTCTCTCCCAGGGCAGGGTTTCAGGATGGCCCTCACCTTTCTGTACCGTCACTTGATGGATGTAAGCTGTGGTCCCATCCTCGAGCTGGATCACCTGCCCTTCAAGCAGCTTCTCTCCTGTGGAGGTGGAAAGGGAGAGAACAGGGCCAGGCACAGAGGAGCTCTAAGAGCTGTCAGCTTGTTTGCAGCAGAGGCCTCTGTGAGTCTCAGAGCTTTGGGCTATAGGGTTAGGTCTGGGTAACATTCTCTGTGCTCCTTCACAGCCTGCCTCCTCAAGGCCCTGAGGGTGAAAACACTGCACCAAGTAGGAACCTTACATCTCCTAATAGATTTCCCTCTTGTCATTCCTAAGAGAAACAACCTGGGGCAGGTACTGTGGCGTACCAAGTTAACCCTCCTCCTTCCAGAGTGTGAGCATTCTATATGGATTCTGGTTTGAGTCCCAGCTACTCCTCTGCCAATCCAGCTCACTGTTTATTGCCTAGGAAAACAGCAGAAGATGGCCCAAGTCCTTGGACCTCTGAGCCCACATGATAGACCCAGAAGAAGCTCCTGGCTTTAGACCAGCCTAATGCCGGCTGTTGTGGCTATATGCAGAGTAAACTAGAGGATGAAACAGCACTCTATCTCTCCTTCTCCATAATTCTGCCTTTCAAACAAAAAGAAATATAATTTTTAAAGAGCTCATTCATTTATTATTGTTGCTAGCAAAGTGAGGATTCCAATCTAACAAGGAAATTGCTGAGATTGAAGCAAATGGAGAAAAAGGATGCCCTGAAAAACTTGAAAGGACTCAATGAGCCTCGATTAAGTGACAGCTTGAATTAACAAGATCAAAATGCACTTTCTCGTCCTTCCCAGAGGAGAACAGGCCAAGACCCAGAGCCTCTAAAAGGCAGAGTCCAGCACTGGGCTAATAGCGATGGGCTTGGGAAGCAGGCCACACCTTCTCTGAGTTCTAGCTCTACCTCATATTAACTGTGATCTGGGCTACCTCTTTGTGCCTCAGTTTCCTTTCCTTAAAACGGCGATCGTGGGCTGGCACTGTGGTACAGTAGGTTAAGCTACTGCTTGCAATGCTAACATCCTCTTTGAGCACCAATTCAAGCACCAGCCCAATCCAGCTCCCAGCTGATGTGCTTCGGAGAGCAGAATATGTTCATGTACCTGGACCCCTGCTACCCATGTGGGAGACCTGGTTAGAGCTCCTGGACGTTGGATCAGGTTTGGTCTAGCCCTGGTCATTGCAACCATTTGGGGAGTGAATTAGCAGATGGAAAAATCTTTTTTTCTGTCTCTCCCTCTGTCATTCTGCTTTTCAAATAAATAATCTTTAAAAATAAATAAAAACAGGGCTTAAAAATTGTTCCTTCCTCATAGAGCAACTGTGAGGGTTAAAATGAGTTAAGGAATACAAAACATCAGGAATGGTGTCACATACATGTTCAACCCTCAATAAACCTTGGTTTTTATCGTAAGTCCAATCTGCATTTTAAAGAAATGGAAAGTAAAGCTATGTGAGTGAGACTATTCTGCAGGTCTATGTCCACCTAGTTCTTGCTAAGCAATGTTTTCTCTGTTGACCACTGATACACTCATTTCAATTTTTTAACAAAGGACTGACTCACGTAAGACAGTGCAACAAGCAGTGCAAAAATTATCAAGATTCCAGATTTCCTTAGATTCCCCATTCATCTTTTTTTTTTTTTAATGGAAAGTCAGATATACAGAGAGGCGGAGAGACAGAGAGGAAGATCTTTCTTCCACTGACTCACTTCCCAAGTGGCCATACTGGCTGGAGCTGTGCCAATCTAAAGCCAGGAGCTTCTTCTGGGTCTCCCACGCGGGTACAGGGTCCTAAGGCTCTGGGCCATCCTCAACTGTTTTTCCAGGCCACAAGCAGGAAGCTGGATGGAAAGCGGGGCTGCTGGGATAAGAACCAGCACCCATATGGGATCCTGGCGTGTGCAAGGCGAGAACTTAAACTGCTAGGCTACCACGCTGAGCCCATCCCCATTTATCTTACAGGAAAATACTTGTGAAAGGTCTATACATTAGATTTGGGCAGTCCCTCCTGCACAGGTGTGCAAGTCAGAGGGAGAATGAAGGAAGGAAGGGAGGCTGAGTAATGTTTGTTCCTTTCTTTACAAGTTTCAGACTTAGGAACATGAACCGTGTGAGCTGGGAATAACGATCAAGCAGATGCTTCTGCTCCAGCTCCCTTCAGAGAACTCCACAGGCTCGTCCCCAGATACTTCTTAAGCAACAGATCTCCAACTCAGCCAAGGCAGGTGGGCGGAAAGGTAAGAAGTAGGCAAGACAGCTGAGATGGGGGAAGAGGACCTGCTGCCTGCCCTCTCATCAAGACAGCAATAGCGGAATCCAGTGCTGTAGCTTAGCTTGTCTTGCATGCACTGGGATCCCATATGAGTACTAGTTCATATCCCGGCTACTCCACTTCCCTTCCAGTTCCCTGCTTGTGGCCTGGGAAAGCAGTAGAGGACGGCCCAAAGCCTTGGGACCCTGCACCCATGTGGGAGACCAGGAGGAAGCTCCTGGCTTCTGGCTTCGCATCTGCTCAGCTCCAAATTGTGGCCACTTGGAGAGTGAACCAGCAGATGGAAAATCTGTCTTTCCTTCTCTCTGTAAATCTTTCCAATAAAAATAAATAAACCTTGGGCCCATTGCAGTAGACTACCAGCTAAAGTCTTCGTCTTGCACACACCAGTTTCCCACATGGGCACTGGTTTGTACCCAGTGGCCCCACTTCCCATGCAGCTTCCTGTTTGTGGCTTGGGAAAGCAGTGGAGGATGGTCCAAAGCCTTGGGACTCTGCACCTCTGTGGAAGAGCCAGAAGAAGCTCCTGGCTCCTGGCTTTTGATGGGCTCAGCTCTGTCCATTGTGGCCAAATGGGGAGTGAATCAGTAGATGATCTTCCTCTGTGTCTCTCTTCCTCTCTGTGTATCTGCCTTTCCAACAACAAAAAAAGTAAATCTTAAAAAAAAAAAAACTTGTCTTCAAAAAGAGAGAGCAAGCAACAGTCAACCCTCATTTTCTCACTTTGTCTATTACAGCAGGACCACCAGAACTGGGGACTCTGAATGCTCCAGTGGAGCTCCTGTCAGCACTGTGAGTTTTGCTTAAGGCAGGAACCAAATGTTGAGAAGGGTTGTTTGAGAAAAAATTTGTATTTGCATATTTATTTATTTGAAAGAGTTTACAAAGAGAGATGGAGAGACAGAGAGAGAAAGAGAGATCCTCCATCATTTGCAGGCTCATTCCCCTAATGGCCACAATAGTCAGGCTTGGGCCAGGCTGACACTGAGAGCTAGGAGCTTCTTCCTGAGCAGCCATTTGGGTGCTGGAGCCAAAGCACTTTGGCCATCTTCTGCTACCTTCTCAGGCAATTAGTAAGCAGCTGCATCAGAAGTGGAGCAGCTGGGACATGAACTGGTACCCACATGAATGCTGGAGCTGCAGGAGGCAACTTTATGATAGTCCCTGAGAAAAAAAAATTTAAAGATTTATTTTTATTGCAAAGACAGATATACAGAGAGGAGGAGAGACAGAGAGGAAGATCTTCCGTCCGATGATTCACTCCCCAAGTGAGCCGCAACGGCTGAAGCTGAGCTAATCCGAAGTCAGGAACCAGGATCTCTTCTGGCTTTCCCACAGAGGTGCAGGGTCCCAAGTCTTTGGGCCATCCTCGACTGCTTTCCAGGCCACAAGCAGGGAGCTGGATGGGAAGTAGGACTGCAGGGATTAGAATTGGCGCCCATATGGGATCCCAGGTATACAAGGTGAGGGCCTGAACTACTATGTTATCGCGCAGGGCCTGAGAAAAAAAAATTTAACCTGTAATTTTCTCTAACAATTGGACTACAATTGGAGAACAGCTGATGGATGAGGGCCTTGAACCCATTACAACAGGGTGATTATATGTTTCCACTGGCCTGGAACAGCCCCAGGCACATTCATTAATAGCATACTCTTCCACTTTGCAAAGCATGGGGTTTAAATGACATGTTTCATGCTCAACTTAATTAGAAAATAAATCTCGTAAAATGTTAGGGCTGCTTGCTGGCTAAGCAGGATGTTAGCTGCCTGTTGACAGAGACAAGCAGCTCTATCAGTGTCAGAGGCGGTCAGCACTGATATAGTGGGTAAGATGGCTGCTTGTGTTGCTGGCATCCTCTGTGGGCAAGAACCAGCTGCTCTACTTTTGATCCAGCTTATTGCTAATGCTCTTTGGAAATCAGTGGAGAATGGCCCACATACTTGTCCCCCCGCATCCATGTGGGAGATCAAGATCAACATTCTGCCTCCTGGCTTCAGCCTGGCCTAGCCCCAGCTATCGTAGCCATCTGAGGAGTAAACCAAGGCTGGAAGAGCTCTCTCTCTCTGTGTATCTCTCTCTATATATAACTCTACCTTTCAAATAAAGAAAAATGTATCTTAAAAAGGGCCAGAGGAGGGGCCCAGCACAGTAGCTTAGTGACTAAAGTCCTCACTTTGCATACGCTGGGATCTCAGCTGCTTCATTTCCCATCCAGCTCCCTGCTTGTGGCCTGGGAAAGCCGTAGAGGATGGGACAAAGCCTTAGGATCTTGCATCCGCATGGAAGACCTGGAAGAAGCTCCTGGCTCCCGGCTTTGGATTGGCTCAGCTCTGGCCATTGTGGCCACTTGTGGAGTGAACCAGCAGGCGGAAGATCTTTCTCTGTCTCTCCTCTCTCTGTAAATCTAACTTTCCAAAAAAAACAAATCTTAAAAAAAATGTGTCAGAGGAGTTCATTGGTCTGTCAGCTCATCAATGGGAAAACTGTGTGTGCACACACACGTGTGTGTATGCAAGCACATGCAACATCATGGAGGATGCAGAAAACAGAGCAGGCAGGAGTGACGAGAGAATGATACAAACGGAGAGGCAGCCCAGCTAAAGGCAGCTATGTAAGAAGTTGCCTTGGGCTCAGCAGCGTGGCCTAGTGACTAAGGTCCTCGCCTTGATCCCATATGGCCGCTGGTTCTAATCCCGGCAGCTCCACTTCCTCTCTATCTCTCCTCCTCTCAGTACATCTGACTTTGTAATAAAAATAAAATAAATCTTTAAAAAAAAAAAAAAAAAGAAGTTGCCTTGTACCTAGACAAATGTTACACTACTGGGAGAAAAGTGCCAACAGCTGGCTGGCATTCTGGGCCTGGCTCATGCCAACTCTTAACTGTACCAATGTGCCAGTAGAGTTGCCTAGTCGTTAACATTAAATCTGTAAGGCAGAGGTGAGCAGACTGCTGCCACCTACTTGCTGGGGTCCTTGGGCCAAGGTGGAGGCCACTGAGGGATTTTAATATGGGCAGTTGCCCACAGGCCTCTCCAGAGCCAGGGCTGGGGTCAGGCCAGGTACTGGGTCTAGAGTGTTATCATCTGTGGGCCTGGGCTAGGCTGCTATGCCTGCTGATGCATGAGAGCCAGGGCTGGGGGCGGGCTGGGTAGGGGGTGCCTAGAGGGCCTTCCTGGGCTAAGCTGAGGCATCCACTGGCATGCATGTGAGCTGGGGGTGGTGGTGGGCTAGGCCAGAAGCCTAAAGAGCTGGCATGTCTGGGTTCCCTGGGCCAGGCTGCAGCACTTGCTGTGGGGAGAAGCCCACCAATGGCTTTTGGTATCAGCAAGGAATACTTCCTTTCATCTTATGCTAGCCTTGACACATCAAGATCTCAGACCTCAGGGACCAGAATCTGTGGGTCTGTGTTCTGGCTCTGACACACAAGTTGCATGATTAGACCATCTATGTTGCTGATTCACATGCAAAGAAGTTAGAGTAATGACGACAATCTGGGGGACATAGCCATTGGCACTGAAGAGAAGTTCTCTGGCTCATGAGAGGAACCCATTAGATAAGATAGTAATAGTTTCAAACTTGCGATGGGTAAAACCTATGTCCCTAGCCAGCAAGAAGATTTGATGAACCTGCACCTTTCAGTAACCCCTAGAGAAACAGCTGAAAATCTCTGAGGGGGAAATGAAATGGAACAGGCGGGTAGCTCGCTTAGGGTCATGAGCTGAAAGCCATACTTCCCTGCTCTCTGTAAGCACCACCTGCCTAACGATCAATGACTCCTCTTCCAGGATGTACCTCCCCTTATCAAGGTTCTAGGACCATATCATGAAGCCACTCCTCTTCCAAAGATCGTACGATCTTCTAAATAAATCTTAAACAACAACAAAACCAGAAAAACACAGAAGCAGGGGAACAGACAGACCCCAACACAAGAAGGAATGATCAGTTGTGATCAGCTGTTTTTCATTCATTTATTCAACCATGAATTCTTCACGAAGGACTGAAGCATGGGAACTACAGGGGCCAAAGCAGGGGTTAAGCAGTCCTACCCAGGGTGCCTAACTTCTTCCACTCTAGCAGATTGTTCCAGAAGGACAAGATCTGTCTCGGCAAGACTTCACACAGAGGGCTTCAGGCTTCAAAAGTCTTCTAGAGTAGTTCTATTCTTAAGAGAATGAAACCTTGAGAACCGAGACACAGCAAACAGCTCGTGACAAGAAGCCTTTTCAGAAGGCACCCCTCCCCACAGTCACATGGGAGACAGATTCAGACTGCCTGTTTAGTTGCCATCAGGAAACAGGCAATTACAACTGAAATAAATAAATGACTCCTCTGTAAACTTAGGAATGGAGATTTATCTTGGAGGGGGATGTTTCAATTACAGCATGTTCATGAGGATAAGGATGTTCACTGAATCCAAAGAAAGGACAAGCAAAGAGCAGAAGGAATGTGGTTGGCCTAACGGTGGAGCCGTCAGTTAGGAAGCTCACTTCCTACAGTGGAGTGCCTAGGTTAGCAACTTGGTCTTGCTGGCACCGTGGCTCAACAGGCTAATCCTCTATCTGTAAGTAAGAGCATCCCAACCAAATGAGCACTGGTTTGTGTCCTTTGGGAAGGCAGCATTTTCTTAATTTTTTAATAAAGACATTTTATTGGAAAGTCAGACATACAGAGAGGAGGAAAGAGAGAGGAAGATCTTCCGTCGACTGACTCACTCCCCAAGTGGCCGCAACCACCGGCACTGAGTAGATCTGAAGCCAGGAGCTTCCTCCAGGTTTCCCATTCAGGTGCAGGGTCCCAAGGCTTTGGGCCATCCTCGACTGCTTTCCCAGGCCATAAGCAGGGATCTGCAAGGGAAGTGGGGCCACTGGACACGAACCGGCACCCATATGGGATCCTGGTGCGTGCAAGGTGAGGATTTTTAGCTGCTAGGCTATCGTGCCAGGCCCAGCATTTACTTAATCTTTATTGGAAAGGCAGATTTACAAAGAGAAGAAAAGACAGAGAGAAAGATCTTCTATTTGCTGATTCACTCCCCAGTGGCTGCAATGGCCAGAGCTGAGCTGATCTGAAGCCAGGAACCAGGAGCTTCCTCTGGGTCTCCTACATGAGTGCAGGATCCCAAAGCTTTGGACTATCCTCAGCTTCTTTACCAGGCCACAAGCAAGCAGCTGGATGGGAAGCAGAGCAGCTGGAACAAGAACTGGTGCCCATATGGGATGTGGCCTTTGTAGGTGAAAGATTAGTCAGCTGAGTCAATGTGCCAGCCCCCCAAATAAATACATTTTAAAAAAAGAAAGAAAAAGGAAAGAAAAGAAAAAAAGAAATTTGGCTCTGGTTCTTGATTCCAGCTTTGTGCTAATGAAAAATCTGAGCGGCAACAAGAGAGATGGCTCAAATGATGGGAGTGATGTCATCTACGTGGAAAACCTGCATTGGGTTCCTGGCTCGTGGCTTCGGTTTAGTCTAGTCTCAGCTGCTGCTGGGGAAATGAACCAGCATTTGGGAGTGTGCATCCTCTCCTATATATTTTTGTCTATATCTCAAATACACACTTTTTTTTTTATTAAAGAGAGGAATGAGGTAGTGTTTGCCCAGTGCTGTTCAGGGAAGTCATAGCTGACATGCCTGAAATGGCAGGGAAGAAAGCAGGAGTGTCCTGCTTGCGGGTCTTGCCCTCAACAGTCCTCTCCTGACTGCACATCTAGCACACTCTTAATCTCCTGAGAATGTGAATAGCATTATCAGACCAAATATGGTAAACTCAGGGAAATCTGAATTTCAGATAAATGACAAACTTCTTACTGTAGTTTGAGCATCTTTGTATCTGCAGATCTGAAATTCAAAGTTCCAAAATCCAAAACATACTCATCCTCAAAAGTTTCAGATTCTGAACTATTTCGGATATCAGATTTTGATTAGTTATAAAGGATTTTCAACTTGTAAGTCTATGTAAATATCCCAAACTTTCTCTCCAAAAAATTTCAAATTGGAAATACCTCCAGTTGTGAGCTTATTGAAAAAGGCTACTTGGGCCTGGCACAATAGCATAATGGTTAAGGTTCTCGCCTTGAATGTGCTGGGATCCCAAATAGGTGCTGGCTCTAGTCCCGGCAGCTCCACTTCCCATCCAGCTCCCTGCTTGTGGCCTGGCAAAGCAGTTGAGGATGGCCCAAGGCCTTGGGACCCTGCACCCATGTGGGGGACCTGGAAAGAAGTTCCTGGCTCCTGGCTTCGGATTAGCTAAGCTCCAGCCGTTGCGGCCACTTGGGGAGTGAATCATTGGATGGAAGATCTTCTTCTCTGTCTCCTCTTCCTCTCAGTACATCTGCCTTTCCAATAAAAATCAATCAATAAATCTTCAAAAAAAAAAAAAGAAAAAGGCTACTCAACCTGTATCCAGTATTATTGCTTTAGTGCTTTGTTTTTTGTTATTGTTTTTTAGTATTTAATACCATTTTAAATATTATTTTATTTATTTGAAAGACAGATTTTTATGTGTCTGCCTCATGCAATGTTTGGAACATAATCTATGGCACAAAAATATCTGCTGTTATTTGTAAATCCAAACTGACAGTGTGTCCTCTATTCCTGGCAAGTCCCGTATTAGAAATGAAGCTCATAGTAGAAAGGTGCTCGGGCGCCCCCTGGGAGCCCAGAAGAGCATCTTGTGCATAGCACATGCTTTGCAAATAGTCTGTGTGCTTCCACTTCTTGAAGTAAGATGATGACCTGCTTGTAGAAAAGCACTGAGAAACTGGACAGGAAATATGTGGAAAACAGGAAGTCACAACCACTGTGTTCATCCATTCCAGAAATATTTACGAACTGCTCACTACATGTCAGGAACTCTGCCCAGGCAAGGTCCTGGGTCCTCCAGCTGGGGCAGTCTGGCTTCCAGGGCTGTCTTTTCATCAAGTCCCACCTGAGACACTCACAAGGAGCAAGCCGCGGCAGTGGGCAGGGTGACAGCGAGATGTCTAGAAAGGGATGCCGTTTCCCAGAGGCTACGGGGCAAAGCTGGAGGCCGAGGGCTCTGGAGCACTCACCTTTGATGGCCTGCTGGATGTAGGCTGTCGTCCCATCACTGAGGGTCACCGTCTGCATCCCCAGGCTCTCCATGGCAAACTGCTGCTCGTGCGCTTAGACATGAAGTGGGCTTCTGGCCAGCACTGAGAGCCACAGTGGAGGTCAGAGCTTTTCTTCCGGGTCACAAATCTGAGAAAATGACAATGTCATGTTATGAGTTGTGCAGCGTTCTCTTGCAAGGTTGCACATGGATGGAGCTAATGAGACTGTGGAGAAGAAGAAAAGGAGACCAGTTCTTCAAAGTAGAGAAAATGATGTTGGTTTTTTGGAAAGGGTTCAAAATGTGAGTTCAAAGGTTGGGCGCAGACAGGAAGCATATCAGTCCAATTGCTGTAAAGGAAAAGCTGACTGATCAAAAGCCACTCTGAAAATGGTTCCCCCTGGGAAAGGCAGGCAGCCAACCCCAAACCACTGCTGGTTCTCTATGCCTGCTCCAATATCCCTCTGTGCTCAGACCCATCTGTCCAGTGGCCCTGCTGCCTATCCTCAGGGCACATCCCACAGCTGTCCCAAGTGGCAAGTGTCCCCAACAGAACTCACAGTGTCCCCTAAGCCCCAGAACTAGTCTCTTCTCCAGTACCCTATCCTGAGGTTGGCACCTCCTTCCACTCATAATTCAGGGGGGTCCTCCCGGAGTCCTTGTCTTCCTTCAGAGGCCTGGGTGTCCATTTTGGGCAAGCATCACATCACAACTATTCTAAGAGCCTCCTAACTTAGGTCTTCAGATAAGCCTTTGCCTGTTTTCAATCCATTTTGTACACATTGTCAGGGTGACTCTAAAAACAAACAGGACACATCTTAACACACCCACTTTCCCAATTACAGTTCTCCACTAGCTTCCTGCTACCCTGAGGATCTAGCTAACTGGAAGGCGTGGGTGCCGCCTCTTCCCAGCACTCACAGCCCTAGGCTCACCTGCTTCAGTACCTATCTCGATCATTTTCACCTTCACTGCCTACACAAGGTTCTGAGTCCTAGTCTGTTCTCTGGCTCCCAGTGGTGTCTGTGGTGGTGGTACTGTGGGCCCACCACAGATCCTTCCAGAAAGAATCAGTGGTGCATTTGTGTGAGGCAGGAGCTCTGCTCTGGCTGGCCCAGCTAGCAGAACTTCCTCTGCATCCCAGCTGTAGACCCCTCTCTGTCCACTCTACACTGTGACACCTGCAGGAGGCTTACCTGGCCTGCCTAGATGAGCACTGTGACCGGTTACCGGCTGACATCCTGCTGCCCACTGGGTTTTCACATCAGAGCACTGGAAAGGGATGTCTGTGCATCACCATGCAGCCTCTCCTGCTTGAAGCCAGGAGTGATCAGTTGGGTTTTGGTGGCCCCAAGGGTTGATCAAGATCAATTGTCTTAGCATAATTACAGCCTGTCTCTGACACACTGGTTGCAATGCTCCCCCCCCCACCCCCCGTGTGGTATCTCATTTAGATTTATTCATTCATTCCATGCATAAACTTTTAACGAACGAGCTAAACTCCAAGGAGGCAATATTACTGGTAGTCAACACCATTGCGGGGTAACCATGTGCTAGGCACAGTGCAGACATGAACTCACTCATTCTCACAACAATCCCATACTTGGTACTATTTTGTTTAAAGGTTTAAAGGTATTGAGTCCCAGTAAGTAACCTGTTTAAGGCTGCACTATAAATGGGAGAGGAAATATGAACCTAGGTCATAGGATCCAAAATGTTCTAAGTATTCCACTATGTTGCCAAATACACAAGTGCTTGAAGCTGGTTGTTCATGAGCCATGAAGCCACCCAAAATTATTTTTGTGGCATGTGAGTCTACACATTTTTCTGCAGGGAAGTCTGAGGTTATCATCAGAGTCTGACAAGGATAAGGCTAAAGCATCACTGCTCAAAGTGGAAATGCTAATATTTAATCCACTTTCTCAGATCCATTAGGATTCTCATTGAGACCCTAACCTTAGCCAGATTCCCAAAAGCCTCTACAAGGTCCTTATCTTATAAAAGCTCTGGTTCTGGCCTCTATTGGTCTGTTCCATGACTTTCAATTTTCACTTTTTTAAATAAAAGATATATTTATTTTTATTTGAAAAATTCACAGAGAAGGAGAGACAGAGACATCTTCGATTCACTAACCCATTCCCCAAATGACAGCAAGAGCCAGAGCTGGGCCGGTCTGAAGCCAGGAATCTGGAGCTTCTTCTGGGTCTCCCGTGTGGATGTAGGGGCCCAAGGACCTGGGCCATCCTCTGCTGCTTTACCAGGTGCATCAGCAGGGAGCTGGATCAGAATTGGAGCAGCTAGGACTTGAACCAGCAACCATGTGGGAGGCTGGCACAGCAAGTGAAAGCTTAGCCTACTATACCATAACATTGGCTCCAACTTTTGCTTTTTAAAAAGATTTATTTTAAAGGCAAAACTATAGAGGGAGGGAAACAGTGAGGAGGAGAGAGAAGGAGAGGGTGGAGAGAGAGGGAGGAGAGAGGAAGAGAGAGAGAGAGAGAGAGAGAGAGAGAGAGATTTTCCATTGCTGGTTCACTCTTCAAATGACTACAACAGCCAGGGCTGGGCCAGGCCAAAGTCAGGAGCTAGGAGTTTCATCTGTGTCTTCCATGTAGGTGCAGGGGCCCAAGCAGTTGAGCCTCCTTTGCTGCTCCCATGTTAGTAGAGAGCTAGATCAGGAGTTGAGTGGCCAGGATAGGAACCAGCACCCAGATGGCATGCCAGCATGGCAGGTAGAGGTTTAACTGGTTATGCCACAATGCCAGTACCAACATTAAATCCTTTAATCAGGAAGAAAGAGATCCTTCCAGTAACTTATTTTAGTGTAATAGCATTGTGTCAGAAATAAGGGCATACACGGCAGATTCAGTCTAAAACCGAAGCACATTACGGGGTTGAAAAGGTCTTGCAGGGTGGCCTCAAGTCTTTACAGCGGGGCCCTGCAGCTCCTGCGGCTTTGGGATTCTGAGGCAGTTAGCGGTGCGGTTAATAGCACAGGTTCCGGAGTGGGCATCTGGTACTGCAATGCTTGGGTTGAAGTCTCAGCTCTACTTCAGATTTCATCTTCTTGCTATTGTGCACCCTGGGTGATAACTCCAGTACTTGGATCCCTGTCACTCATGTGGAGGACCTCGATTAAGCTCTGGGCTCCTGGCCCAGCCCCAGCAGCTGCAGGCACGGGGGGTGGGGGATGAAAGAAGGTGAATCAGCAAGTGGAAGATCTCTGCCTCTGTCTACCTTTCAAATGAACAAATATATATACATATGGAAAGGAGCACAGGCACGGGCTCTGGATTCGGCCAGCCTGGGTTCCAATGCAGGTTCTCCCTTCTAGAAATCATGTAGATCTGGGCAAATTAATGAACCTTTCTGAGCTTCAGGTGCCACATCTCACCAATGGGGACAATAGTGGCACCTGTTTCACAGGTAGCTATAGGGGTGTGAAGTGTATGAAGCCACCTGTCAGCATGTAGCACTGCCATTCAAGGCGCTGACACACAGAAATACTAGCTTTACCCACGTGGGAGACCTGGAAGAAGTTCCTGGCTCCTGGCTTCGGATTGGCACAGCTCCGGCCATTGCTGTCACTGGGGGAGTTGTCGGGTGGAGAATCTTCCTCTCTGTCTCTCCTCTTCTTTGTATGTCTGACTTTGCAATAAAAATAAATAAGTCTCTAAAAAAAATACTGGCTTTGAGGAGGAGGGGAGGTGAAGGGAAGCTTAAGGCAATGCTTTTGAAGTAATGCGTATTTCTAGAATGTAGCAAGTGGTGACAACAGCTGCAGGTGTGCAACACTGGCTTCTAATCCTGATTGTCTCCTATGTCTGCCCTCTCACCCAGACGCCCCAGAGAGCTCTTTCACTGCTTAGAAGGACTTCACTGATACAGACATACCTCTTGTTATGTGTTGTCACTGCTGAAAGCGCTTTGCCTATATTAATTTAAAAATTTTTTATTTGAAAGGCAGACTGATGAAACGAGGGAGAAACCAAGGGAGTGATCTTTCACCACTGGTTCATCCCTCAAATGCCTGCAATAGCCAGGGCCAGGGCCAGGATGAACCCAGGAGCTCAAAACTCTATCCAGGTGGGTGGCAGGAACTCAAGTCCCAGAGCAACTACCTGCTGCTTTCCTGGGAATCTGAGTAGGCAGCTGGGTCGCAAACAGAGGAAGCTGGAACATGAACCAGCACTCTGATGGAGGATGTGAGCCTTCCAAGTGGGAGTATAACCCGCTATACTTCAATGCCTGTCCCTACATTAACTCTTCTGATCTTAAAAATAGTCCTACAAAGATACGGGTACATTATTTCCATTTTACAAGATGCAGTGACTAAAGCTTGGAAGTATAATCTGCCCAAGGCCACTAAGGGCTGACTAGGGAGTTCAAAGGCAGGCTAGCTGAAGCCAGATTCTGCACTTCTCAGTGTTTGGTACACTGCTTCCTTTGGCCAATCCACCGTGACCAGCACACACTGTCAGCACGGAAAACACTTGGACATGGGTTGTTTAGCTTCCATCTCAACCACTGAAACTTAAACCGAGCCTTTCTTAGCCTGCCTGCAATGGCAAGAGGGAAGGGTTGGTAGCCGCACTTAACAAAATAACCCTTCTTAGATTCAAAGAAAACAAACCTCTACCCCTTTACAAGTTCTCCTGTCCAGGCTAAATAATCCCAACTCATCCACTTTTCCTCCCTAAGCCCCATAACGCTAGCCTTTCAAGTGGCTCACTGTTGCTCTCTAACCTTGCCCGATTCCTGGGTGGACTCCCAGCAGAGCTGGACTGCGGTGGGTGAGGAGAGTGCCTCTGTGGTGCCAGGCATGTCCCAGGGCCCTGCCATTCTTCAGTCGGGATGTGAATCTCTGTGTAGTAGGAGGCCTCATAAGGCCTGTAAAACCATTTAGTCTGGCCCTGTGAAGGCAACTGCAGGTGGGACTGATTCAAATCTTGTATGGCCCATGAATGATGTTATAAATATATAGCCAAATGGCCCTTGGCAGGAAGAAAGATTCCCCACCCCTGCTTTAAGCGATGGTTTATTCTGAATCCTCCCGTACTGGCATCGCGCTAACAGGAGTGACATAGGCAGAGTGAGAGACTCTTCGTGGTGCTTCAGGATGGCTGTTACCTGGGGAGTTCCTGCTTGCACTTGACATTTCAAACCTCTGACTCTGGTGGGCCCTGAGGCAGGGCAATGTGGGTGGCTGGGGGTGGGGGTATGGCTGCTTTTCTCTTTGTCCTCCAAGAGCATATGGTTTACCAGCACTGTAATGACCTGAGCTGAGGACAGGGGAGACAGACTGAGAAAACAGAAGAGTGGTAACAGAAAGGCCAGGAATCGAAACGGAGCACTCTGTACCTTCTCGGGAACCAGCAGCAAGTCTTGTTCTACCAAATGCACATCTCAATGAACTTGGCGTCAGAAGACATCAGTGAGTTTCAGCTACTATGCTAATGTAAAACATGAATTAGAAATTACGAAGAAGAGGTGACATTTGGAAAAACGTCTTGGATACTTGGGACTTTCGGGTCACCTTGCACTGACACTGCCTTTCTAAAGCGAATGAGGGATGTGAAAGAAGGAAACCCAAGGGTAGCTATGGCATTTGTTTTTCTCCACTTTGTCATGGTTGAGGTCTAATCTGATCCACACCAGGCTGGGCTGGGCCAACCACAGGCACCTGCTTGCTACCATGACCAGCTTCTGCCAACCAGAACTCCCCAGAGGATGGGAACAAGGCTTTCTGTATGCTACCTCAGCCAGCCCAGAGGGCAACTGCATTGAGTAACCCAGAAAATGAAAAAAAAACAAAACATTTGCTTGGAAAGACAAGAATGATCAATCTTGACTAGGAAAAAAAATATGACTTAATTTTCACTCAGAAAATTCCTCATTTGCAAACATGGAAAACTTCTCATAGATGACAAAGACACATTAGGTTGGGTGGAGTGAAGGTTGATGGAGACCAGCGGCTGGCCAATTAGACCCAGATTTGGAAAAAAACTGCAGCAAAATGATTCAATATTTGTTATTATCCAAAAAAGACTTCGGCGCACACCAAAACTCCCCTAGCACAATGAGCTTATTTCTGTGGTTTCCTAAACACTGGAGAGAAAACAGGAAATCAGTAACAGAAAGCTGCATTAACGGAGTGAGCAACTCCAAACACCACCTAAACATCTCTGCAACAGACACACTGAAGTTAAATGCCTGATCACTTTAGCATGGTTCCTATTTGCCTACTGCAATTTTTACAGATTTGAATTAGTCACAAAAAGAGAGTCATCAAAGTAAATTATTTCCAATTCCAAAAGGCAATGAAAATACAGACCTTTTATTATTACAGACTGGAAAGCATTTAAACTAAAATAACTTCCCTCTCTGTCACTCTGCATTTCAAATGAATCACTAACTCCAGGGGCCAGGCACTGTGGTAAAGCACAGTAGGTTGCCATTTACCAGGCTCACGTGTCATGCTGAAGGGCAGGTCTGAATCTCAGCTCCTTTGCTTGTGATGTGGTTTCCTGTTGAAGTTTGACAGGAGGCAGTGCATGATGGTTTAAGTGCTTGGGCTCGTGTCACCCACATGGGAGACCCAGATGGAGTTTCAGGCTCCTGACTTGGGCCTGGCCCTGTCCTGCCTGTTGTGGCTATTTGGGCAGTGAGCCAATGGATGGAATATCTCTTTTCTCTCTGTTGTTCTCCCTTCCAAGTAGATGAATGTAAACAGTTTTTTAAGTCACAGAAAAAAAAATTTTTTTTAAAGATTTATTTATTTTTATTACAAAGTCATACAGAGGAGGAGAGACAGAGAGGAAGATCTTCCATCTGATGATTCACTCCCCAAGTGACCGCAATGGCCTGGTGCTGCACCGATCTGAAGCTGGGAACCAGGAGCCTCTTCTGGGTCTCCCACATGGTGCAGGGTCCCAAGGCTTTGGGCCGTCCTCAATTGCTTTCCCAGGTCACAAGCAGGGAACTGGATGGGAAGTGGGGCTGCCGGGATATGAACCAGCGCCCATATGGGATCCTGGCACGTTCAAGGTGAGGACTTTAGCCACTAGGCCATGCCGCTGGGCCCACAGAAAAAAAAAAAAATTTAACAACAACATCAAAACTACCAAATTTTCAGCCTTATTGTTAAGTGAACTTTAATATCCTAGTTTGTAAATATGTAACATGGCACTTGATGTTAGCCAAAGGCTGGAAAGCAATGCAACACGGCAACTACAGCTGGTTGTCAAGCCCACTTTTTGAAGTTTACATCAAGATAGAAATAAGCACATACGACAAAGCTGTACCCAGACTGGTTTCTGGAATTCAGCTTCAGGTCACTGGTGTGAGAAGGGCTGTTTGAAAATGAAACATTCCACTGGCAACAGGGAGGACTACGTTTAGCATATCTGCCTGGTATTCAAAAAGCCATCCTGGGACAAAAGGTTAGTCTTTACATTTTAATTTTGAAAAGATTAAAGTTCTGTTTCATCAGTTCATTAAAATGGAACAATATGCAGCTCCTCATTAGGAAGTGAATGTTGCTTTGGACCTTTGAAGCAGAAGGAAATTAAGTAGAACAATTTGATTAAGAAAATTTCAGGGGATGGCAATCAGACAAAGCTTCAGCCGGCAGTGCTGGCGTTCTATGTGGGTGCTGGCTCTTCTACTTCTAATCCAACCCCTTGATTACGTGCCTGGAAAAGCAGTGAAGATGACCCAAGTGCTTAGGCTGCTGCCACCCAATTCGGGGATATCCAGCTGGCATTCCAGACTCGGCCTTTGGCCTGGCTCATCTCTGAGTTGTAGCCTTTGGGGGGGTGGAGGTGAGGCAGTGGTTGCAAAGCCTGTTTCTCCCTCTGTCACACTACATTTCAAATAAATAAATATATATATATTTGTGTCAAGGTTTACTCTCATTAGTAGTTAAAGGACAGGAAAGAATAACAATGACAATTTACCTATTAAATCACCAAAAACCAAAGTAAAAATGTAAAATCCAATTGTCGGGCCTGATGCAATAGCGTAGTGGTTAAAATCCTTGCCTTGCATGCACCAGGATCCCATATGGTCGCCGGTTTTTATCCCAGTGGCCCCAATTCTCACCCAGCTCCCTGCTTGTGGCCTGGGAAAACAGTCAAGGATGGCCCAAAGCTTTGGGACCCTGCACCTGTGTGGGAGACCCTGAAGTAGCTCCTGGCTTTGGATTGGCTCAGCTCCAGCCGCTGCGGCCGCTTGGAAGTGAATCATCAGACGAAAGATCTTCCTCTCTGTATATCTGACTTTCCAATAACAATAAATAAATCTTTAAAACAAAAATCCAATTGTCAATGTTGGCAAGGCTGGGACACTGACACAGATTGTCATGATCCAACTTAACAGCTGGTAACAGATACATCACTAAAGATCCACAAATGACAAATAAGCACTTTGAGAACATGTTCTGGAGATGGCATTGCATGCTGTGGGTAAACCCCTGCTTGAGATGCCAGCTTCCCTTAATAGAGTGCCTGGACTCAAGTCCTACCTCTGCTTCCGATGCAACTTCCTGTCAATGACCAGGATGCGGCTCCAGGCTACTGGCTTTGGTCTGGCCCAGAACTGGCGAACGCATCTATCTGTGGAGTTAATCAGTAGACAGAAGCCAGCTGCTTTGTCTTTCTCCCCTTTTTCCCTCATCTGCCTTTCAAACAGAGGAAGAAATAAAAAAGCCAATAAACCTCTGAGATGAGATACCACTACACAGAATACAGAGAAATCCAGTACACAGATGACACCAAAGCCAGCAAGGGTATATACGTGATGGCAAGAACTCATGTTCATGGCTGATGGGGAGGCCAAGTGGTACAGCCACTCAGGAAGACAGCCTGACAGATCCTTACGAGGTTTAACATGCTTCCATCATAACATAACAGCAATAAGGTGCCTTGGTATTTATTCCAATGATTTGAAAAGTTAAAAAAAAACTGTGGAACAACCATACAACTGAATACTACTAAGTGATTTAAAAATAAATGCACTCTCAAGCCACAGAAAAACAAGGAGAAATCTTAAATGTATATTGCTGAGTGAAAAGAGCCAATCTGAAAAGGCTACATATATAGGATTTCAATTATATGGCACTCTGAACAGTCATCACATGCAATAAAAAGATAGGTGGCTGCCACAAGTTCAGGGTGAGGGAGGGAAGGATGAACAGGTACAGCACAGGGAACCTCGAGGACAATAAAACTCCTTGGTACAATACTGTAATGGTGGATACAAGACATCATGCACTTGGGAAGACCCACAAAACATCTAGGACAAAGTAAGGCCTAATGTGAACCATGGGCCTTAGTTAATAATCATGTGTACTGGTTGATTCCTTTCACAAATGCACCTCATCAATGCGAGATGTTACCAAAACAGGCAACTGGTGGGAAAAAGAGTATGTGACAACTTTCTTGTTCTTTTTTCTGTAAGCTTAAAGCCTTTTTATAAACACTTTATTGATGAATACTTTTTTAAAAATCCAACAACTAAAACTGGCATATGTGTATCGCTGACAGTACTGGAGGTTATCTCAGGTTCTTCTAGGAACAACCTATCAGTATTTTTTTAAAGATTTATTTATTTTTACTGAAAAGTAAGATATAGACAGGAGGAGAAACAGAGGAAGATCTTCTGTCCAATGATTCACTCCCCAAGCAGCTGCACTGGTTGGAGCTGAGCCAATCCAAAGCCAGGAGCCAGGAGCTTCTTCTGAGTCTCCCATGCAGGTACAGGGTCCTAAAGCTTTGGGCCATTCTTGACTGCTTTCCCAAGCCATAAGCAGGGAGCTGGATGGGAACTGGGGCTGCCAAGATTAGAACTGCCACCCTATGGGACCCCGACGTATGCAAGGTGAGGACTTTAGCCGCCAGGCTACCGTACCAAATGATTTAAGATTTCAGAACTGATAACCCTGTCTTCATAATTCACAAAATGCAAGAGCTACATGCAAAGTGAAGCTTGTTTAAAAATTTCAGACAATCATGACAACTATATGGGTTAATGAATGGGTGTGGTTAACAAACTAACGAATGATAACAGAAAAACAGACATGAGGTTGAGGATTCATCTAGTTCCAACTTGCAGAAACCTCAATTTCAAATGAGACTGTCAGACAGTGAACAACTATGCTAAAAGAGGTATAATTTTTAAAGTGTGAAATCCCTGAAATAAAAACACACCATCGCTGAGGGTTTCCTCTACTTTTAGGCTTTTCTTCTATTCTTTTCACAGCCTTCCTATTATTACCTTCACTTCAAGGCTGTACAAAGAAAAACATTTAACTTCTCCTGCTCCATTTCAAGTTGATGTAGATACTGAGGTGGGGGAACTTCTCTCTATATATATAGGTTTTCTTGCTTTTTCTTATAACCATGAGACAGAGTTATACTTTCAGATATCTACATCTATATCAAGATTTATTTACTTGTCTGAGAGGTAGAGTTACAGACAGGAGACAGAGAGAAAAGTACTCCATTTGCCGATTTACTCCCCAAATGACTACTATGGCAAGGGCTGGACTGAGCCGAAGCCAAGCACCAAGAGCTTCATCCAGGTCTTCCCTAGGAGTGCAGGGCTCCAAGTAGCTGGGCAATCATCTGCTGCCTTCCCAGGGGCATTAGCATGGAGCTGGACTGTAAATGGAGCCGCTGGGACTTGAACTGGCACCCACAGGGAATAGCAATGCTGCAGACAGTGGCTTAACCTGCAATATCACAATGCCGGCCCTTGATATGTTTTCAAATACTACATTCTTCAAACATGGGGAAAGGAGTTTAAACCTATTAGTTTTTGAAGATTTATTTGAAAGGCAAGAGTGACGGATCTTCCATCTACTGAGTTATCCCCAGATGGCGACAACAGTCAGGGCTGGGTCAGGCGGAAGCCAGGAAAGTAGCCTGGAACTCCATCCAGGTCTTCCCACATGGATGGTGGGATCCAACACCTGGGCTACCTTCCGCTGCCTTCCCAGGGGCATTAGTAGGGAGCTGGATGGGAACCAGAGGAGCCAGGATTTGAGACTGCACTCTAATGTGGGATGCCAACAACATAAGCAACATGTCTTACTATCTTGAGATTTACGTATTTGAAAGTCAGAGTTACAGATACATATGTTTGTGTGTGTATATATATATATATGTATGTGTATATATATATATATATATATATAGAGAGAGAGAGAGAGAGAGAGAGAGAGAGAGAGATCTCCCATCCATTAGCTCACTCTCCAGATGGCCACAAACGACAAAGTGAGAAGTTTCACCTGGGTCTCCCACATGGGGACAAGGGACCAAGCACTTGGGCCATCCTCTGTTGCCCTCTTAAGCATATTAGCAGGGAGACGGATCAGAAGTGGTGCACCCAGGTTGTGAAGCAGCATCCATATGGGATGCTGGCCTCAAGGTGGCACCTCTACCCTTTATGCCATAATGCCAGCCCCACAGAATCTTAAACTGCTGTGCTATAGCCCCAGATGGTCATCTTTGATATGGAGTATCTAGAGCCAACACATGGCTGCGACTCCAGACTCCGGCTGCTCATTGAGTGGACCCCAGAAAGTGTCAAGCATTGCCAAAGTAATCGAATTCCCCACTCTCAGCCCTGGCTGCTCTGAGAACCTGAGGGGGTGAACCAACACATGGAACTACTCTCTGTGTCTCTGTCTCTCAAATCAACAAGTAACTGACATAAATGCATTTTATTCTGGCACAGAATGTCACAGAGGGACCCTGTGATTCAGTATCCTATGCTAATCTTCAGGAAGTTTGCTACATTCACAAGTAAAGTGATTTTCATATTTTGGGGAAACACACACATTCCTACCATATTGGTTGGAATATACATGATGATAATCTCTACGGAGTATAGTTTTGGCAATGTTAGTCAAAACTGCAAACATATATACTTATGTGACCTGGCAATTTCATATCTATCTTCAGGGGAAACACGTGTGAAAAATAGCACATGTCCAAGTTTCACGGCAACCCTGCAAGTTAAAATAGTAAAAATTAACAGCAGCATGAATGCCTGTCAACATGAGACTTCCATAGATGGAGACAGAAATAAATGAAGCTCCTTAAATATTAACATGGAAAGAGCGCCAAAATATGCAGAAAAGAAACAAGGTAAAGGGGTCTAACACTGTGGTGTAGTGAGTAAAACTGCTGCCTATCATGCTGGCATCTCATATGGGTGCTGGCTAAAGTTCTGGTTGCTCTCCTCCTGATCCAGATCCCTTCTGATGTGCCCTGGAAAGCAGTGGAAGATGGATAGAGTGCCTGCACCCACATGCAAAATCTAGAAGCTTCTGGTGTCACACCAGCCCAGCTCCGGCCATTGTGGCCACGTGGGGAGTAAACCAGCGGATGAAGATCTCTTTCCCTTTTTCTCTCTGTAACTTTTTCAAGTAAATAAATAAATCCTTTTTTTAAAAAGCAAGATACGAAACAGTAACTTTGGTATGCTGCCACTGGCATAAAAAACTATGAAAGGGTAGTCAACAAGTTACTGCCCAAAGTTATTGAGTGACTAAGAACGGGAAACTTTCCAATGGCTATCTTTACTATTAAAAATAATAAAGAATTAACCCCTTTGAGACTGTATTGCCTATGTAAAATAAAATAGTTAACAAAAAACAAAGTCTTCAAAAACATGCTTTGCCCTGCCTTTGTTGGCTACAGGAACATCCACAATTCTCCACTCATGAGGCATGAATAGTCCATGTTCCAGATGTATAGCAAAACTGTGCCTGAACACTTAGCTTTACAAGTCATGGATGCCACTCTGAAACGGTCTAGGGAAAGCTGCTCAAGGTGCCCATGGGACAACAGTGAGTCACAACAGGGCCTTCAGCCACTCCCTCTGACACTGTGTCTTCAGTCTGGTTAGGAGTGTGGGTGGTCCAGGTAGGCGCTACTTTCTTCCTCACTGTTCCATGAGCCCTCAGACAGTAGCTGCTAGGCTGACAGGATGACCTCAGAAGGAACCCTTGTCTCGGAGACTCCAGCCACACCCCCAACATCAAATCTTAAGGGTTGCTGTACAATCTCAACGAGTCCCCAGTGCCTTTGTCCTTATCTCCAGTTGTTTCCAGTGTCCAGGGGTCTCCAGTGGTAGCACACACCTTAAAGTAGCAGGGTCTTTAGACAAACAAACCAGTTATGCAGTGAGACATGGTAGCAAGCCAACAAGTTGTATCAGGGCTTCTCAGAGATGGACGGTTCACTGAAGGACAGGCTCTGAACCCGGGGTTAAACCAGAGGTGTCAGAAGAGGGCTCCAACTCCCGGGCGGGGACAGTCCAACTTGCTTTCATACTCTGAATGACCTTTCTACTAGTACAGATCTTTCTGTTCCTAAACCGAAAGTGGGTCCTGTACTTCTACCAGGAAAACCACTGGTTACACAGGATTTGAGACCCTCACGCTTCTATACCTTGAATGGTAACTGCCAGAGCCAGAAGCATGTCTGTCAGTAGCTTTAGGACACAGCATCAGAAGCAGGTCAAGGCCATTAGCTAAAGTTAACAGCAGCAATGGTGCTTGAATTTATATTCCCCCACCCCCACCTCGCGCACCCACTGCAGTAAGAACAAAATTTCCTCATTCCATTAAGTGGCAGATACAGATTACGTACCTACTTTAAACTAATTTGGTGGATGACTGAACAATTAGGATGAGCTGTATCGTGTATTCTCTTGTTTATCTGGCCAAACAGATTTTCCTCACAAGTAGCTCCCTTCATCCTCAGATTGAGTTATCTATAGTACAAAAATCAAATGAAAAATTCCAGAAATGGACAATTTGTACTTCTAAATGGCTACTATTCTGTAGCATGATGAACTCTGTCCTGCTCTCCAGGAGGTGGGAGGCGAATCACCTGTGTCCAGTGTCTTCACGATGTATTTGATATTTGGCTGCTGGTTAAGGAATAGCCCTGGTGGTTATCAGACTGGATTGCCTTGTATTCAAGCAACCGTTCTATATAGTTCTTATTAATGGCCTAAAAGTACTACAGCACTGATACGTCAAAAAATCATAAAGTGCTTCCTTTAAATTAAAAGTGGAAAAATTGTACATGTCCAAGTGGAAGTTTTTAATAAAGATTAAACAAACAAACAAAACCTGCATGTTGAGATTGCTAAGGCTTGCAGTAAGAATGAATCTTAAACCCATCACATTGTAAAGGAAAAAGAAAGATGTGATAGATTTGCTGGCCATCCCAAACTGCAGAAGTCTGACCAGAGTGTAGTAAGTACTTAGCTAAATTGTAAACAGATTTATGCCTGTGATTGCAAAAACAGGAAAACATGCTGTATTTATAGGGTTTGGGGCATCCACAGGGGACACTGGAACATAGCCTCAAAGACAAGAGGTGGCTGTGTACAGACAGACATCTCAATGGCATAAAGTTAAACACAGGCAAAGGACAGTTTCCAAACACAGTTAAACGATTATGCTGCCACTGCATATGTTTTGCTTAGCACTTGATCCTTGCAGGGGAAAACAACATTCATTTTCTGTTATACTGATTCTAATTTAAGTTCCTAGGGAGCAAGCATTTTGGCTTAATTAGCACCTAACTGAAAAAAAAAAAAAGATGTGCCTTCAACTACCAAATAATTAATACCATTAGGTCTACATAGTTACCAGAGCGCCTCATTTAAAAAAAAATTATTCATTTTTTTGAAAGACAGTTACAGAAAGAGAGACAGAGACCTTCTGACCACTGGCTCACTCCCAAACAGCATTAATGGACAGAGCTGGGCCAGGCCAAAGGCAGGAGCTTTATCTGCGTCTCCCACGTGGGTGACAGGGGCCCAAATACTCGAGTTGCTTTCCCAGCAGTATCAGCGGGGATTTGGATACGAAGTGGTGCACCCAGGATATGAACATATGGGACGTCAATGTCACAGGCAGCTTAATCTACAACATCATCACATCGGCCACTTAAGCTTAAACTTGAATCCTGATCCATTTCCACTTGAGGTGAATTACAGCTCATTGAAACCTAAAAAAACCAGATTTGAAACCCTTCATTGATTACAGAACTATGGACTCCTTAAAAGAAGCTCCCAGCAAGGGGTAAGTGTGGAGTCAGGGACTGAAGAGGGACGAGGAACCAAGGTTCACACCCCATGCCTTCCCGGTTGTGGCACAACACTCTCTTCCTCAACTGGGCTCTCTCCCTCACCGGCAATACCATCTTACCTCACCTGACATCCTAGTTCACTGCCTCCTCTCACCCTCAGGTCAAGAACAGGCTGCCTGGCTCATGTTACACCAGACCGGCAGGCTCCTCCTCAATCCTTTGGCTTTCTCTGCACTGAGTAACCAGCAACTCCAGGAGTCTTTCCCTGGGGCCTCCCTCAGGGCTTAACTTCACATTCTCCATCCTCAGATCCTCTCGTGTGCAGCACAGGCCCCCAGCACACAGCAGGCACTTGCTGGGTAGTTCAGGAAGAAAGGAAGGAATGTCATCACCAACATCCCACGTATAGTTTAGCAGTTTCCCAAACGCCCTCAGTTACAGACACCTTATTTACTCTTTAGTCCTTAATCCACCAAGTCTCACAACCACAGGAGCTGAGCAGACAGCTTCCTTCTAGACTAAAGCAGTCATTTTACAGGCAGAGACAGAGGTCAGGCACTATGGGAAAAGTCCCAAAGGACCACACAGCAGCCCAGTGGCAAAGCAGAGCCTGATACCTAATCTGTTGGTGTTTTTCTAGTTCCTGACATTGTCTAAGGTCCAGCAGACTTGTACACATCCGATTGTTTAAATCCAACACAGTGACTTTTAACTCCTAAAATCACAACTCAAACTTGGCATGTTCAGAAGTGAATTCTTCCTCACTTCTTTACAAGTCTGCACCTTTTCTCCCCCACTTCAGTCAATGGCAATTTCATCCTTACTACACTCAGGCCAAAAATGTGGGAGCCATCTTCAACCCTTTTTTTTTTTTTTTTTTGCTGCTGTTGTTCTAGATTTCCAACAGACACAAAGGAGACCAAATAGCATAATGAACTTTTGAACCCATTTACTTGACTTCCAACATTTGCCCGGTTGGTTTCCGATCTCTGCTAGGTCCACTGATTTTCTCTAGCTGTTTTCTTGAGGACAGGTCTAAACAAGACAGACCTTGAACCTGCTACCACTTTATTCTAGCAACTGTGCTAACCCATCTCTCTAGCCCTCAGTCTTTACAGATATATGGTTTAAGAAGCACTTACACCCATTCGTCCCAACCAGGACAATGACCAACAGAGGAGTGTCAAAATCCCAGGCTGTCTAAATCAAGGGATTCGTTCATTATCATGCATGGGGAAGGCTTTGTAGAGAGGGCTCCTGGTCTCTATAAAATGAACATGAACGTGAACTGTTTTTCATCTGATGCAGGATTTTGGAGCAGGTTACTTGGATCTGGTAAGTATTCACTGATTGCCACTGATGATATGATTAAAACGGATGAGATATAAAGAAAAACCAGCTTCTGCTCTCGAGAACTCACAGGAATGAAACGGGGAGGGGGAGGAGATGAGGGGGAGGAAAGAGAACTCAACTAAAATCCAAGGCAGAGTATGTTCTGTGCCTTAAAAAATCTCCTTTTTCAAAGCTACCCACAGAATCAGTAGATCCTAGGCTGTATCTCCTCCTTTAGTTTCATCTTCTGCTATATTTATTGATGTATAACCAATAAGTAAATGATAGGACACCTGGGAATTTGGTGACCCACAGAAAACACTTCTGGGTGTGGATCCTTAATAGCACACTTTTTTTTTTTTAACTACTCATTGGTTTAGTCTTTAAAGGGGCGGGGAGGGGGCGGCTGGAAAGTCCTCACTGGGTCTGCTAAGCAATGGGGCTAATGCAACAGGAGCTGACAAAGCACTCTACTCTGAAGGCATGAACAACAAGCAGTTTCAGAAACAGGCCAGGATAGTGGGAGTGTATCCAGGAGATATGGCTAGATCACTTCTCATTGCTACCTAAAGGATTGCAATCTTGATAATCTATAATTAGAAGCCACCAGAAGTGTTCAGAGTGCAGTTCTTCAGACAAACCAAGGGCCAATGAGATTTGGCGGACATGGTGTGTGTGAAGGAAGGAGGGTTGAGAGTAGCAAGGCAGATGATGGGGCCGTGGCATCAGATGTACAGGAGAGTGGAGTGAGAGGGGCAGAGTTGGCAAGGGAGGGAGATGCACATGATGATCAATGTGATCAATGCGTTATCAAGATTGTGGGGGGGAGGGCTGGTTAGGGAGGCAGGAGGGAGAAGGCATCATGAGAACGACAGGGAGGGGAAGGTCTGACTATTTTAACTGCAGTTTGAAACAGTGGGCACTGATGAATCTGAGGGAAGATGCCATGAGATGGACAGCTCTTACCTCCCAGGCTACTGGGCAGGGGTGTGAAGAGGAAGGACCTTAGAACGTGAGGGTGCCTGGGTCATGAGCAATGTTTTTGTCTTGGGACAGAAGGGGCTTCCCATCACGAGGTCACCTGATGAAGGTCTCATCACGTGAAGGTTTCAGGTGACAGGATGTGGCTAAGGAAGGTCGGAGGGAGGAGGGGACAGAACACCGACAATGAAAACAGGAATGGATCACAGGAAGACAGACTACTGGGCTGCAGGCGTCAGAGTGTAGGAACACATGTGTTCCTGGAGGTAACGGGACCAGAGGATCGGGGAGAGGGTCCGTGAGGTAGGAGACACGGCAGGGTGGCGGCATCATGGGAGGCAGGCTGGGAATGCCAATGACTCACACAGGAGAAAGTTATCTGAGCAAAACATCAAGAGAGGCAATAAGGTTGGTCAGGCTCAGGACAAGCCTACCCAAATATAGCACTTTGAGAAAATGACAACAAGCAGGAAGGTGATTCTCATCTCTTCCACCCTTTCCCCTGAAGCAGCCCCTAACCAGCAAGCCTTAAGGCTGGGGAGAGGTGTCTAAGACACAGGTCACAGAGACGCTGAACAGGCTCCGCTAGGTTGCCCCCAGTTTATAACCCTAAGACCACACCCTGTTATCCTCCACAAACAGCCATTCTTCAAATCTAGCATAAAACCACACAGGTTTCAGATTCTTTGGGCCTTCCCAAAAGAAGGGTCACACGTGATAGAATATTCTGTAAATCTGGTTTTCTCTTTTTTATCTGTGTTTTGTTATAGGGAGCCCAGCCACAAGCCTTTATTTTCCCTCTCCTATAAGGAGGAAGAGTCTGAGGGATCAAGAGTCATGAATAAAAGGATGAGAAAGTCCCGAAGGCACGGGCCAAAGGGTAATGGAAACTGGAGGTCATGAGATGAGGTGATGTTCTGATTAGGAAACACTAAAAAACGAGGCTGAGATTGACAATATTGGGGAGATTAGAGGTTGGGAAAGGCAATGGAGTTAAGTGGGTGTTTTGAAGCTGTGGGTTCAAATTCCAACTGTGATATACCGCTATCTTGACTTCCAGGCTCATTTACTTAAACTCTCATACCAGTCCCTGAGAAAAAATAATGTGGTAAATATAATAGTAACTTCCTCTTGGGCTGAGAGGTAAACTTAACATATATATGAAAAGTTTGGAATACAGTAGGTGCTCACTAGATCAATCATCATTAAGGAATTGTTGGGGTAAAGAAACAGAAAAGTAGTGGGCCATAGCAGAGTTAAGACTAGGATGTGGATGTCAAGAGGCTGGGCAAGAGAACCTAAGGCACTGTTGACTTCCCAGCACCCGGGACAGGGTAAGTCAAGACCCTGGGGGAATTTCTCTTTATCGAAACTGCTGTTGCAGCTTCAAGTCCTGCAGCTGAAGGGCTGGGGTCAGCCTGGAACCCAGACTTCTTATCACATAATGCTCCCAGCTGAACCATTTTCCAACTCTGCCTTACAGAGGTGTCAACTGACAGGGCGTGGTTGAGGGAAATGGCCTATCAAGAGCACAGGAGGTCACAGGAAAAACATCCACGAAGCCAACTCAGGTAAATTCTCTGTAGAGGAAGCTTCCAGGGAAGCGTTCAAAGCCGATCTACAACATTACCTGGACTGAGAACAGCAGGATTTCACAGCTGGAAGGGAACTCTTGGGATTGCCTAACCCAAACTCATCACAAAGTTAATGAGGAACTGGGACTGTGTGTGTGTGGAAGGGACTTTTTTAGGTTCCCAAAGCACAAGAGTAGCAGAGCTGGGACTTGAACCCCGGGAAGAATCACTCAACCCAGACGTCTCCGATACGTTCTCAGTATTCATCTTCATAGCTTCCTCAGCACTACTGGGTAGCTTGTTAAGTCACGTGCTGATTGACACTGGAGGGCTGAGGACACACAGAAGATGCCAGCAAGAATGACTTCAGGATGAGGGAGACCGGGAAATGAGGACCATGGGGTTATATGGGGCAAAGATACTTAGGGTAACCCCAAAGATAAATGGGCAGGAAACTATCCCAGCTGTTCTAAGGGACATCACCAAGTTTTTGAGAGTGTTTTGGGGGAGAGGGGGGTCACTGAGGAGGAGTGTGTGAATCACTGGATTACACCTGAGGGTCACTGGGTTGATGGATCCCAGAAGTATTGAGCGAATTTCCGGGTGGGCGGTCAGTGAGTGAGATTTAAGGTCCTGGGGTCAATGGGTGGCCAGGTGGGGGACACAGCAGGTGGAGGCTGGCGCAGCCGCGGGGTGGGGTTTGGTAGTCCTGGGGGAGGAGTCGCAAGGCAGAATGGAGGGGCAGGGACCCTGGGTGGGGGAGGGGTCAGGCCACCGTCCAGCGGCCCAGTTGCCCAGCTGGGGCCGGAGGAGGGTGGGCAAGACGGTCTCGGGACCTTCCCAGGGCCCTGCGCCCGCCCGGCCTCCCGCCTCGGGCACGGCGGACCCCCTTTTCCCGCAGCCACCAACCTGACAGCCCCCGAGGGCGACTCCGCCGACAGACCGCCATGCACCGGGCCCCGCCACCAGCGCCGGCCCCGCAACCCGCCTGCGCCATAGCCCGCCCGCCCGCGCGCAGCTTGCCTCGCGCGGTATCCAGGTTCCAGGGCCGCCGCACTTTTTCCTCTCCTCTCGGCGCGCCTCTATCGGGCCCCGGAACCCGTCTAGAAAGTAACAGGGCACGCTCCACCCCGCGCCGCTCCCCCCACCCTCACCCCCGTGGCCGCGGCGGATGTCCACTTATCCTGGTTCCGGGGCCCCTGGAGCCCCGGCCACCCGGCTCTGCACCGGACCCCTCGGAGTCCCGTCCCGCCCCCGGAGGGCTGACGCACGGCCCTCGAGGCCGGCGTCATGACGTCACCACGCCCGGGTCAAGGCCTGTGGGCGCGGCTCGGGCCCGGCCCGTCGCTATGGCAATGCGGAGTCGCTACGTGTCCCTGCCACACGGGGCCTGCGGCGGCGGCGAGGTCCGCTCCCCGCGCTCCTGGAGCGCTCCCCGCCGCGCGTCTGCGCTTCAGCAGCAGGGCAGGTTGTGAGGGACGCGGTCCCCGTCGGTGCCACGGTCCGCGCCAGGGCTGCCGACGCTCCTCCGGGCTCTGAGCTGTGACTCCAGGCTTCCTTCCTCCTGACGGCGCGCCCTCGGCACCCACTGCACCCCACCGTGCACCTTGCTACTGGTCTTGGAGCCCTGAAGGAAGCAATTGCAGGTATTCTTGCAGAGCTACTTCTTGGAAAAGACGATGAGGAGCCTCGCCTCATGGAGCGCACCCTGACTCCTCTGGGGTCTGTCTCTCGTCACCCTCACCCCCCCACCCTGTCAGTCCCCTCTCGTTTCTGGTCCCCCATCCAGTTACTCCCCGGTGTAGGCTGACTGGGGTGACCAGGTCCCAACGCTTTTACTCTATTCCCCTACTCTCTCATGCCACCCCCTACCAACACGGAGCAGCCGCGACTTCGGGGACATAAGGAACCTGAGGGAAAATGAAAAGGGATTTTTTTTTTTTAAATTGTTAAATGAAGAAAGTTAGACGAAGAACCAGTAACAACCGTTTCTTAGAGGAATGGGTGCCTGGAGGGATGAGGTGAGAAACTCCCCTCTCCCCGCCCCCCCCCCGCACCCCCCATCCTTTCAAACTACTAACGGTGCTTTTGCATTCTTGGCTCGCCACAATTTGATTCTTACAAAACCTTGCACATCCCCTTGGGTCCGGCGTTTCCAGAAAGGGGACTGGGACCCGAGTTCCCAGGCTGTCAGTTTCGGGGACAGTGACCCTTGTTGGCCCATTTATGGGTCATTCCGTTTTATATATCTTTGCATAGAAACCCCTGAGCCTGACCACTGTGGTGCTCTCCTGTTCTTTTGTAGGGGTTTGTCAAGTTAGATGTTGAGAACATAAGTAACCCGTCTTGTAGCATGACTCGTTGGTTAGACGTGAGGTAAGGTGACATTTTGGCTCATAGCAGCCCCTCAGGTTGTGTAAATACATTCTCTGCACAGGGACTGAAAGGAAGACGTTTCTCAGGATGTGCCCTTTGTTATGTGAGTGTACATTAGGGACTAGAACAATAGATACATATGAGTTGGTCCCCTCCAATCTTACCCCAAACTATCTTTTGTCATAGTTTAAAAAAGAAAAAAAAAAAAATACTTAAATTTCCTGCAAATCCGAATCCCTAATCTGTTGGATGATCACCTTTTGCATTAAACATTCAGTAAAAATTCTAGAGAAAACATTGTCTGTGTAAAATAATTCTTTTTTTAAAAAAAGTTATTAAAAAAATTATTTGGGGGCCTGCCGCGGTAGCTCAGCAACTAAAGTCCTCTCCTTGCATGTGCTGAGATCCCATATGGGTGCCAATTTGTGTCCTGGCTACTCCACTTCCTATCCAGCTCCCTGCTTGTAGCCTGGGAAAGCAGCAGAGGATGGTCCAAAGCCTTGGGACTCTGCACGTGCATGGGAGACTTGAAAGAGACTCCTGGCTCCTGGCTTCGGATCTGCTCAGCTCCAGCCGTTGCGGCCACTTGGGGAGTGAATCATTGGATGGAAGATCTTCCTCTTTGTCTCTCCTCCTCTCTGTATATCTGACTTTCCAATAAAATAAAATAAATCTTTAAAAAATATCACTGGGAAATAAATCAGTTTCTTACAAAATAGGTTACTAAAAATTAGTCAAGAATAAGATTATGTAGTTCTAATATTATCATAATAGATGCTAAAACAAGATGGCGCTATTTCTTACGTATTTTGAATAATATGTCACCTAATCTATGATTTTGAGGAGAAGGCATGTTATCACTATGGTAAATGTGTGTACCTACTTGCACACCAAACTCTGATCTTTAACTTTAGGGAACAATTAGAATCATCTCTAGACTTCAAAAATAACTCCAATAATTTTGTTTGGTTCTAAACTTTTTGGGTTCAATGGCTAACAAATAATTTTATTTGTAGATTAAATGCATGGAAGATGATAAATAACTTTTTAAAAGACTTATTTGTTTTTATTGGAAAGACTTACAGAGAGGAGAGATTGAGAGAAAGGTCTTCCATCTGTTGATTCACTCCCCAAGTGTCTTTAACAGCCAGAGCTGAGCTGATCTGAACCCAGGAGCTTCCACTTGGTCTCCCATGTGGGTGCACGGTCCTAAGGCCTTGGGCTGTTTTCCCAGGCCACAAGCAGGGAGCTGGATGGGAAGTGGAGCAGCTGGAACATGAATCAGTGCCCAGATGGGATCCTAACACGTTCAAGGCACGGACTTTCACCACTAGGCTATCACGCTGGGCCCGGTAAACAATTTTTACGTTGAAATAAGAGGACTGATTGATAGTAATATTGTATGTGAAAGAAGAATACAAGCCCTCCCTCCCATTCCCTAGATTTTTTTCACCCGTGGCCCATAGCTCAGATGCGAGAAAGACTGGTGAAAAGGGGTGCAGACTATGCAGCCCTGAATGTGCTGCCAGCTCTCAGGTTGGCTTTAGGAAACATTGCACAGGGAAGATGAAGATCTGGAAATTTACCTCCTTGAAACTCCCCTCAGGTTGATTTCATTATGAGGGTGGATCCCTCGCAAAATTTTCGTATCCTTCTGAAAGAATTCCTCAGACATTCTTCATCTATCCTCACTTCAGAGAAAACAGACAGCCTGTCCTCCTCCAGTGGCTATGACTGTTCATTGTTCTAGAACACCAGTGCAGGTGTCTGAGGCAGTAAAGAGGAAGACAAACTTGATGTTCTGAAACTAGAGGAGGGTCAAGAAGGGTAATCAGATGCTATAAAAAAAAAAAAAGGTGCTAGCAGGCTTCAAAAGTAAGAGATAAGGAAATGGGAATGCTGATTGCTCCATTTGAGCAGCCAATGATAGGGCTCATCAAGTGCATTATGGTTTTTTTAAAGATTAATTTATTTTTATTATAAAGTCAGATACACAGAGAGGAGGAGAGACAGAGAGGAAGATCTGTCTGATGATTCACACCCCAAGTGACCGCAATGGCCAGTGCTGCACCAATCCGATGCTCCAAAGCCAGGAACCTCCTCCAGATCTCCCGTGCAGGTGCAGGGTCCCAAAACTTTGCACCATCCTCAACTGCTTTCCCAGGCCACAAGCAGGGAGCTGGATGGGAAGTGGAGCTGCTGGGGTTAGAACCGGCGCCCATAAGGGATCCCAGCAAATTCAAGGCAAGGCCTTTAGCCTCTAGGCCACCGTGCTGGGCCTGCATTATATGTTAATAAAAATTTTAAATAATAATCAGAAAGATTTCTAAAAAGATGGTTAAGAGTCCAAAAGAGAATGGATTCCAGTTTAGGGTGCTCAATGGTTTTATCAGTATCCGTAAAGATAGTCACATGTTTTGTCACATACAGTTAAATTCACAGGAAGTTAATGTGCTCAACACAAGTCCAGTCAACCACCAAGTGAACTGGATTCTCTCTTGTGTTAGGAAATTTGTGTGGGATACTCAGTTATAATTAGAAAGTTACATGAGGTGTTGTGGGGCTTGAGCATGGTTATTGTTGTTAAGCTATAATAGCAGATGCTTACCACCTGGGATATAAAAGGAAACTCGGCAAGTGTGGGATGAATGTGTTTCTCTTCGGTATAGAGGTTAAAGGAAAGTTCAAAATTCTGGTGAGCCAACACAATGTATTTTTTGGCCAGGTAGATTTTTTTTCCTCTTGTTCCTCAAGTCATATTCCTAAATAACCCAATCAATAGATATATAATCCTTTATCATGCATTTATTAAATCTGAGCCAAAGAATAATAATTATTCATTTATGAAAGAGATTGGTGATTACATGCCAAGGCTGAGTTAACTGTATTTCAGAGTTTTGGTGGCCACAAGTGTACTGTATGAAAAGATCAACATCAGATGATCCTTAGTGCTGGGACTGTGCTAGAACTGCAACCTTTTTAAAGATATATTTATTTGAAAGGCAGAATTACAGAGGTGGAGAGATGGAGATTTTCCCATCTGCTGGTTCACTCCCTAAATGGTTGCAACAGCTGGAGCTCGGCTGGTCTGAAGCCAGGAGCTTCTTCCATGTCTCCCACACAGGTGAGGGACCCAAGAACTTGGGCCACTTCTGCACGCTCACAGGTAGCAGGATTGAACTGTAGCAGGTGGGACTTGAACCTGTGCCTATATAGGATGCTGGTGCCGTGCACTGGGACATTTTAACTAGGGAGGTATACAAGTTGCCTGTGACCTGGGCCAGTTCTTTTTTTGGACTGTACTGTGGCGAGGAGGAACAATTCTCTAGACTTCCCATCAGCAGATAATTCTTGATCCTGCTTTTAAAGATAAGAGATAAGCCTTTCCAAATCCTTGAATCATTAGGAAAAAAATGGATTGGCAAAAAATGGAGGTGAAACTAACCAGATACCACGTCTCCTCCAGGGTTTTTCCAGCTGTAAGATAAACTGCTGAGATAGAAGAAGAGATACCAGGCCGAGGAGTTTCATTTAGTATTTTAATAATAATAATAATAATAAAAAGACAATACAAAACCCAAACATTTCTTTTTACAAGTTCAGATACATACTTTTCCCCAAGTGCAAAATACTCTATGAAGCTGCATCATTTGCTGTTTATCATTGATTGTGTAGGAGGTGTTTACTATATTGGCAGAAGTAGAAGGCAGATATATAAATACAAGATTTTGAAATTTCTTCTGCATTAAGAAAAAAAAAGTGCCTCCCACATCATGATGATTATTCTCTGAAACATCAGCTCAACTTACACAGAAGAATAAAGGTTTCAGTTTATCCAAACTGCTACAGTCTGTGTTCTTTAGATAAGCTGATAACAACTGGGGAGTTCTAGTCCCTCTAATCATATCTCTTCTTAATTCCTAGTTCAAATAATGGCCCAACGAACAGGGCAGGCTACCTTTGAGACAGGTCACATTTAAAGATACGCTTATGTTGTTTGCTTCACTTTGCTTTTACCATGCTTACAACAGAAACTAGGCAAGCTAACATCTTCTGCCTTAAGGTCAGTCACGGTTTGCCTCTGTCCTCCGTTTGAAGCTGTCTTATTGAAAGTAGCAAGTCCAAAAGTCTGAGTGCTCCACAACATCTCCTGACATTTTGAGATAGGACCTCCTTCCTGCTCCATTCTACCATGTGTAAAAGGGTTTCACAAGAGCCAAAGATGAGGACTGTGTTACTGAACTGTGAATCACAGATCCGAGTCTCTTCCGTCTCAAAGGGACCACCTCCTGGGCGCCACCAGGGCAGTCACTGCTCCAAGTCAAGCCTGTGGGGATTTCTACACTTGGGCTGGGCAGTTTACATCCAGGCTCCGATCCATTTTTCTTTCTTTCTTTCTTTTTTTCTTTGTTTTCCCTCTGAGAGTTCTTAGGTTAAGGAAACAGGCCTAGCCTAATCATATAGAGAAAGGGGGACAGCAAAGTAAAGAGGAACAGCCATGGTGTTGAGGAGATGAGTGTCTTCCTGGCAAGCATCACTTGGCGCTTGGAGCCTTCATGAGAACAGCTTCCCATTCCCTGACGCACATTGGAGCAGGTTTTGTATTGAGATGAATAACTCCTAGTACCTTGGCCCTACCAACACCCCATCCTGCAGAGACGCCTCTGGGTGAGTTCATAAATGTTGCTATTTCTACCATCTTCCTCTTTCGCTCCATTAGTTCAAAACAAAACAAAATAACAACAACAACAAAAACCAATAGCTCCTTGCTGTCTGCTCTGTGAAGGCCTTGAGAGTCCCTGAGTGTCCACTCCTCATTCAGTCTACCTCACCCCTCATTTGATGCCCCAGGGCGTCTTCCTCCGCAGGTTTCAGCAGTAGCTTTGCTTGGGTCCTTAACTTGGAAAACCTAGATCAGACTTGGTGGGCAACAGGAGGCTTGTAGCTGCCCACCAAGAAGCCTAGTGGTCTGTACTTTCCCAGACTGTGCAGCTCCTCTGGAATAAATGACTGGAGGGAAGTATATGTATGTGTATGTATGGCATCCCAGGAAAGGAAGGGATCAAGCCAGACCCTGATAGTATACACTGAGAAGCAGTTTGGGCTTTCCACGAGGGTTACAACATGGCAGGGGTAAAGGAATCAGAAAATAATCCTGACTTCCAGTGGAGAATTAGGATGGCCAAAGGCAATTAAAGAAGCTTTCATGGCCCTGCTTGGTGAAGTTGTTTTGGGTCCTTCCAGTGGCCCTCTGACACAGAGCAAGTCAGACAGCCAGAAACTCCAAGGGCCACAGGACTGGCTAGCGGGTGTCAGGGGATCCAACCGTGTCATTGTTACTCCCAGCTAAAGCAGTTTTGGTGGGCATGAGGCTCCTTTAACTAGTTGAGTCTTCCAGGGGAGCAGTAACAGGGCAGTCACCTGGAGATGGACCTGAGGAGTCTAATGGCAGCCTCTGACGAGGACTAAAGCTTTGGGGAAGCCAGAAGGAACAAATGGAAAACAATTTTACAAACAGCAGCTGGACTAAGGATAGCATGTGAGGTCTGGTCTTGGGGCATAGACTCAATTCTTCTTCCTTTTGCAAAAACAGTAGTCGAGGAAGCTAGGCTTGAAGTCAGCTCTGAGAAGGAAGTGGCCAGGGTCAGGCCAGTACCTGGGGCCTTGGCCAGCTTTCTGCCTGGGTAACTGTCCTGTCCTTGCCTCCCACAGCCTCGTCTCTGCTTCAGGAATGGAGTCAACCCATCCCTGGATGGTGGGTCCTGGTCCTCTTCCACATGCAGAAAAACAGGATGAAGGCAAGGCAGGAAAGAGGTGAGGGTATTCCCCATCTGAGACAGAGAATCAATGACCCATTCCATTGGCCTCACCAACCAAAAGGTCCATGCTGAATCCTTGGAAAGGCAGAGCAATGGCAGCATTAGTTGAGCAAACACAGGGTCCTCTCCTACGGTTCCAGCAGGTGGCCAGAACCCCCAACCTACACATCAGATAGCTTGGAGTTCTAGCCCTGTGTTCCCCTAGCCGAGGGCCCTGGAAGTCTGGGTGGCCACTAGCGGAATATGGACAGACAGATGCTCCAGCACTCAAGGTTCATGAGATTCAAAACTAGTGTTCTTCCACTCCATACAGTTCTTCACTCCTGGGCAGCTATAAATAGGGTTGTTCTAATTGAAAGGAAGAAACAAAACAAAAACACCAGAAACAAAACAAAACAAAAACAACTCCTCCCTCTAGACAACATAGACTCAAAATGATTGCACTTATTCGATGTGGACAGGATGAGCAGGAGGCTTGCCAGGTGTGAGTACACACTCCTCCGGCAGCCCACAACCCGAGGCCAGAGGTAGGCGGCTCCAGGCTGGCTGCAGAGCAGTGTCAGGGTGTGTGTGGGGATACTCTTTGGGGGAGTCCACAAGCCACCTGGGCTACAAGGGGAATAAGATAACTGTGAGGCAAGGCCCAGCTGGTTTCAGGTCAACAGCCATCACGCCTACTACATTTAGCAAAGAGAGAAGGCCTCCCTCAGGGAGCACGTGGCTGGGGCAGAGGGAATAGCTGGGGCACGGAAGAGCAGAAAAGGGATTCATGTTTAAGACTGGCTTCCAGTTGTTCTGTAGTCTAGTCCTTCAAATAATCCATTTCCTTTTCTCTCTATTTCTGTTTTCTAACCGCCCCCCTCCCCGTCCCGGCCTGTGGTATCTGTCCTGCAGAGCTGTTACAGTTTTTCTCTTGGGGAGCCACAGTAGTGCATTCAAGCATGGTGATGCCTACTGTGCTTCCTCATTTGGCTGGTGTCCATGAGCCCAGCCATAGGGGCCACTGGATAATCCTTATGGATTAGACCTTAGCCAGAGACATGGGGAGGGGAAAGAAAAGAAGGGAGCTGCATGGTCAAGAAAGCCAGCCATGTCGGTGGTCCAGGGCACACCCTGTACCCCGGAGGACTGCTATTAGCATTAAGCTTGTTAAGTCGAAGACTTCTTTGGCACGACCCTAGGTTGTTAGAGTAACCCTAGGGTGCACAATCCGAGGACATTCTGGCTCCCAACTAGCAAGGCACAACCCTGTAATGGCGGACACCCCTGCTTTTCCCTCCTTATAGCCCGCTGGGCTCACAGTCTTCATGGGCCCCTAGCAAGCTGCTGGACCCAGGGTTGGTGACCTGTACTGTTCCTTCCCCCTGCTGGGGAATAAAGCCAGCACTGAATAGCTTTTCCAAGGAGTGTGTAGGAAAAAACGAGAACAGCAAGTAAGGAATGAGAGAGAAAGGAAAGGAAGAAGAGTGCCTGGTCTGTGTAGGGATTGTGTGTGTGTGTATGTGTGTGTGTGTGTGTGTGTGTTTTCCTCCAAAGAGAAGAGAGGACAGGATTCCGTGTGTGGAGTGGGAGCTTCCAGCTCTTGAGGGCTGAGGAGTCTGGGGGCTTCAAAACCTGGGTCTCTGGATTTAGGGGCACTATTTGTAAGGCCTGAGGAAGCTGGAGACTTTGGAGCGGAGCAGCTTGATGAAGGATTTTGGCAGCATCTCCTTGTGTTTCTCTGTATACTTGAAGTAGTTCTGGGGGTGGGCCAGCACCTCAAAGAAGGCCTTGATGAGCTTCTTGTCCTGCAGAGGGATGGCAGGCAGCACCCTCAGCCTCGGCGGCCGTGTTGGGCAAGAGGGACACAGGCCACTGTGGGCAGCCCCTCTTGCTATCTAACGGGCACCTCACACTGAAAGTCCCGAGTGAACTCTGCATCCCCTTCCCCATCATCGGCTCCTTCTCTAGCATTCCACAGTCCTGTCATTGTAGCCCCACCTTGCTGCACAGACCACCCACCCCCACCTCTGAAGCCACCCTTGACCCCTCTCTCTCTCTCAACTCTACCTTTAAACAGCAGTCAGATCCTGAGCACTTCTGACCATCTGTGCAGCTTCCATCTCGCTCCAGGCCACTACCATCTCTCCCTTAGGCTACTGGATGGCCTCCCAACTGGTCACCCGGTGTCCTCTCAGACACTGTTCTCCCCACAGGCAGCAAGTGGGGCTTTCAGACACGTCTCTGGTCCCTTGCCTGGCCCCTCTTACTGTGTTCTCCCCATCCCACCCTCCTGGATCCTCCCCTACTCCGCACCCAGCACCCTGCCTCAGTCTGCCGAGCCGCACTGGCTTCTGGGAAGTTCTTGGACACAGCAGACGCTTCTCTCACGCAGCGATGCTCCTTGTACCGTTTACTGAGTAACTGACAGCTCGTGCAGGTCTCCTCCCGTCTGAGGCCTTTCCTGACTGTCCTGCCTTTGGGAGCGTCATGATGTGTGGAAAGTCTGTCGGGTGCTAGGACTGTCACTAGAACTCAGATCTCCTGGTCCCTGGGCTGGTGGCCTTTCTACTGCATCCATGGATTTCTAGAATGACAGGTGGCAGGCACTTCTAGCCCATCACCATACTTGAATCAGAATGGCTGTACTACTCCATGCATTAGAGTTTCATGGTACATTTGATTTGAAATAAAGGTATGGTTGAAATTGTCTTCTTTGAAGCCTACAAGTTCTAGGAGGTTGTTTTTGTCATGGCTTTTATTTTGATGATAATACAGACACTGCTAGTGAAGATAGAACCTTTTTTTTTTCCCCAGTCATGACTTACAAAGGACAATTGTATATTTAGGACTGTGAGTATACATTCTTAAGTAGAATTAGGCTCCACAGACCCACAGTGTCCAGTCCATTCTTTAATAGAGGAAATATTTCTTTTGCTTAAAGACATCTACCCAAGAGTGGTTCCGGAGAGAGCTTCTCCATGGGGGCTTGGGAAGGCAGGAGGGGAGGAAGAGACTGGGGCTCAGACATCTTTCTAGACTTCGTTTTCCACCCCGTATCTCTTAGCGGAAGCGGTAAGGGAGCATTTCGTCTAATCTTCCCTTCCCCACATTTCCGCAAAGGTATGCTATTTCCTGAGTGCTGCTGCAGTCGGATAGATGGGTTGGGCTCAGATCCCAGCTTCCCCACCCCTGGACAGAGTACTGAACTCTGTGTGCCTCAGTATTCCCCTGTCGTAAGCCAGGAGCAGTGAAGGCATCTCCCTCACTGGGCACACTGCCTGCCCACGTTAGGTGCTGTCATTACTGATGCTAATATTCACTTGCCTTTAAAATCTCCTGGTGGTTTTCAGAAGCATAGAGCCGGCCATCTCGCACAATGTCTTCTACCAGCTGCTCATAGTCCTCTGGAAAGACCCAGGTGTGTGGGGGTGGGGTGGGGGTGACCAGAGGAGGAGGCAGCATTGAGACAGGCAGGGACTTGCTCCCAAGAGCCAAGAACCCGCCCTTTCGCACCCGCCTCCCTGGCTCTGCTGCCCTCTGCTCACCATCATAGGTCACATAGGGGATCTGGAAGCCACGAGCGCTGTTGGCCTCGCTTGTCTTAAAGTTGATCCAGAGCTTCCTGGAGCGGGCCGTGAAGGCGATGGGGCGCTCATAGGTCTGGCACGTCTCATAAGTGGTAATGGAGGATGGGGAAGCTGGCAAAGCAAGCAGTCAGTGGGACAGTGGGACAGTCAGTGGGACAGCAGTGGAGGCTCTCCACACCCTCCTGGGCGGGAGGGCTGTGGAACAGGGCGGGAAAGGACTCACTGACAGAGGCTCCACACACACACCCCCCCACCCATCCTCTCCCATGGCCCCTGCTCCACAGCTCCTCCCTCTCATGGTCTGCAACATTTGGCCATCGAAATGAATGGAGTGGCAAAAATGCTAGGCTTAGGAAAGTTACACACCTACTAGGGTCACTGGAGTACTAGCCCCAGTGCTGGCCTGAACCACTCGCCACCACCATTCTCCATTCTCCTCCGTCACCTTCTCTCTTCCTGGGGGGCTTTCAACGGGTCCCTGACTTCAACGTCCCGATTCTCCCCTGTCCCTCCCACCCAGTTTTGGACTGCCCTCCCCTAGCCCAGTTCTGCAGCCACCCACAGTTCTTTCTCATGACGAGGACGTCCCCACACTCGTCCTCGGATGGCAGGAAGATCTCAGGTACCACGATAAGGATCTTGCGCTTGGGTGGGGGGTTGATGTTCCAGATGCACTCCACGCCGGCTGGGTAGTTGCCCGGGTAGTTTGGGGACTCGATATAGCCGGTGAACTCACCTAGCTCCCCACCACACTGACGATCTGCGACCAGCAGCCGTCGGGGCGGGGCGGGGGTTGCAGAACAAGAAAGAGAGGTCAGCAGGGGCAGTGGGGCTGAAGAGTTCTCAAGTGGAGGGCAGGCACCTGCAGACCGCCTCCATGCCACTTCATCCCCCCCCACCCCGCCCCTGGGCTGGGTTCTCCTTCCTGCCTTCCCTGCTCTTTGCTAACTCTTCTCCTCACTCCCCTTCCTCCCCACCCTCCCCGTTAGCTGTCCCCAGCCTCACAGCTGCCTTTGAGACTGCATAGGTTGGGGAGAGGCAGAGGGTGGGACTTTCTCCTCATACCTGCTCCCTGTTGCTTTACCGCTGCCTCCCATTTGTCCTCCCGGCTCCCCCAACACACCCTCCCTGGCCTCTCTGTCCCGCTCCCCCCTTTCCACAGTCTGGCCTGGCACATACTTTTGCACTGAGTCACACTGGTAGAGCCATCAAAGTCAGTGCTCGTGTTTCCCGGGCAGCGGGTGCAGAAGTTCTGACGGAAGTCAGGCTGATAGGAGCCCATGGCGCAGCGGATGCAGCGGTGGATGCTGGTGTTGTAGTAGTGCCCCGGGGAGCACTGGACTGCAGGCAAGGGGGGGACGAGGCAGGAGTCAGGTTGGCAAGCAGAGTTTCTCTTGGGGGTCCCTACCTTTTCCCAGTCATGTCAGAACTTAAATTCAAAGTGGAAAAACAGACTTAACAGAGTGGCTGGCTGCAGTGCCAATCCTTGTCTTCCAGGCGCTGAGCATCATGCCATCTTAAACAGAAACTCCTATGGGGAACATAGGGTACTGTGCCCACATTTCATCAAGGCAGAATTAATGGACCTCCAGGCAGACTTTGGTTCTTGATTCTCAGGCCTGGGACTAGTTGGGGAAACCAGGATGGGTCAACCAGACAACTGCTGGGCCCTTCTCAGTTTGGAGATAATGGTGGGACAACATGGCCAGGTCTATCCTCGGGGTCCAAGGAGATGGTTTTTTTTCTTTTTTTTTTTTTTTTTGGTAGGGGAGCAGCCAGGGTGGAGTGAATAGCCCCCTCACCTTTCGTATCACAGTCCTGGAAGGACATGGCCCCCTCATGCTTGGTGGTGAGTCCCCCGCCACACGGGAAACACAGGGTCCGTCCCGCTTCGGGCTGGTAGGTGCCACGTGGGCATGGCTGGCAGGGCTTAAACCCATCTGTAGAGTGTTGGCCAGGTGGACACTGACCTGCAATGAACCAAGGGTCCAACTCTGATGGGGGTGGTCCTGAGTTACACACACACACACACACACACACACACCCGCCATGGGGTCACCCAGTTCCAGGGGACAGAGGCATACAAACAGGATGTTCACGAGGAGAGTGGCCTGAGGCCTGGGCCTGCCATTCCGGAGATCCCGTGCCCATGGCGTCACAATGCCCACCCTACCCCAATTTGTATTGTTTGTTCCCCTGGCACCTGCACATGTGGTGACGTTGGTGGCTCCGAGAGGCCCTTGGGCATCACTTCCAGGGCAAAGGTCGCAGGAGAGCTGCCCTTCTCTCTCCTGGAAGGTGCCCGCTGGGCATGGCACACACTGCTCCGTCTGGCCGTGGTAATAGGTTCCCTGCGGGCAGCTGACTGAGGGAGAGTCGGCCGTGCTAGCCACCCACCCCCTCTTTCCCCCACCACCCAGCTTCTTACCACCCAGGCCAGGGAACAAATGGAATCCCACTTGGCAAGTTGGGGTGTGGGGGGTTGGGGCACAAAGCTGTGTGCCAGAGAGTTGCTGGCTCCAGTGGGTAGCTCTAGATTTCACCCTGGGAAGGGAGGGTGGTGGATAAGAGGGTCATGGCTGCCCCACGAGAGGTGCAACTGAGGCCATTAAGAGGTCCCAAGCTGGGCCTTACCCGTGCCCTCCCAGCCCCCGTCAAGCTCCCTTACCACACTTGGTCCCAGAACGGTGCTGCCCAGGCCTGCAGGCCTCCACGGGCTCTGCTCGTTCCCCAGGTGCTGGGCCCGGCTTGTGGGCCAGTTCATAATCGAGGCCCGCCAGGCGCAGCAGGAAGCGGTCCTGGTTGATGGACTTTCTGAGCATCTTCAAAGACCCTTTCAGTCGCCGTTCCATCCGCTGCCGGAGGCAGGGCAGCCCACAGGCAGCTGGTGGTGGGTGGTGGTAAGAGTCAGGGAACGGAGAGAGAGAGTGATGTGAGCGGAGGGCAGGGAAGTGAAGCTGGAAGCTCGGAGGGGCCAGGTAAGAGGGACCCAGCTTTTGGGAGTGGCATCAGGCAGAGTCTGCCCCTAATAGATAGGCTGCGTCCCTTTCTTCTGCTGCTGAGACCTCAGGCCCCCCAGGTGTCTTCCCCTCCTAAGGCTTCCCCAGGTGTCTTCCCCTCCTAAGGCTCCCCCAGCAGTACCCCACTCCTACCTGTGGTTTCTTCAGCTCTGATCTCTGCCTCTAGTTCCAGGGTGAGCCGGGTGACCTCCTTGCCCGGAGGGGTCCGGGCTCGGCGACCCTTGCCCTTCCGAGAGGAGGAGTCACACTTGAGGTGGATGAAGGTAACTTGGCAGTCGGAGCAGGGGGCACCACCTGAAAGAGGCGTTGTCAGCCCCAAAAGCATCTCAGGGGACAGAGAGAGTTCTCCCCGCTCCCCCTCCCTCCCAGCTCTCACGTCACTCCCTAACCCAGGCAGATCACGCCAGGTCCCTGACTGCAAGTATCTCGCAGTGCCCTTTTTAGCCTGGGACCCTACTGAGCTGACAGAGGAGATCCTGGGAAGCACCTTGAGCCCCACACCCCTAACTACTTTGACCTTGCTGGTCTGCAGGGTTAAGCAATGGAGCCAAGGGGTGGGGAGGGTTTGGTGGCCCCTTGGCTATTAGAGTGGGGTTCCTGGTCCAGACCTGGCCCTGGCATTTTGCCAGCCTCCTCCGTCTTGCCCTTGTTGCGCAGGTGCAGGCGGCATTTGGCGTCCTTGATCTTGAAGGAGGCACGCTGTTTAACTGACAGCACTGCAGTCTCTAAGAGGGATGGCAGAAGCTCAGCACAGGCTGGGGATCCCGTGAGGAAGAAGCTGGGCAGTAAAAGCCAGAGACAGAGAGGCTCGGCCAGGAGAGCGACATGACAAGAACCAAGGGGAGCAGAGGGAGCCAGACAGCAGGGCTGGGGAATTACAGAGCAAACATGGGATGCAGGCAGACAGTGAGGCTGGGGGTGGGGTGGAGGACACGCACGAAGAGGAGCATCCAGGGGCCCATTCAAGAGAACTGGGTGGCACCAAAGCCTCACCATGACAGTGGTTGGAGCTGGTGCTGTTCCCGGTGTGGCCAGCTCGTGCCGGAGCAGCCCTGGGGCTGGGAGTGCCGCAGCTTACGGTGAAGCCGTTCTCAGACTCTGGGAGAAGAGACCCATCACTGCTCTGACCTGCTTGCCTAATCTCCTCTCCCCGCCTTCACCCCAGCAGCTGGGTGAAGGAACCCTAAGGGAGCTACCAGAATAGCCAGTCTTTCTGTCCTTCTCCTCCTTCCCCCCTAAGTCCTCCAGTCCCCTCTCCCCATGTACCTGGCAAAAACCGGGCCCGGGAGGGGCAGGTCAGGGCACAGGTGTCCTTCTTGCCAGAGCGGTTGCAGCTGAGCATGGCTTTTGATGCCCCGGGATTGCCCTGACACTTCACTGGCTCTAGGAAGGGGAAGAGAGGCCTGAGGAGAGGGTGCCTTCCTCCCCTTCCATCTCCCTCAATTGGCTCATTTGCAGAAAGAGAATCAGATACACCAAGAACTCATGTTGTATCCATGGAGTTGGATGAAGGAATTAAACTTGCAATGGCTACTTTTCCCCAGCCCCTTACTCCCCTCTGAAACTGCAGTGCCGGATTCGGCCAGCAGAGGGCACTGCCCACCTGTGCAGTCCTTGCCGTTCCAGTGCAGTCGGCCGTGGCCTGCAGGGCAGGTACACTGGTAGCTGCCAGGTGTGTTGATACAGCCAAAGCGGCAACCTCCTCGGTTGATGCTGCATTCATCCACGTCTAGAGGGAAGGAAGACAGAGACACACATGGTGGGAGCACAGCGGGAGCCGGGGATGAGCAGTGAGCAAAGCACCCTGAGTTACAAACTGTGGAGATTCACTGTACAACATTGTGCCTATACTTTATCATACCTTAGTGTACGCTGTAAAATTGGTCAAGAGGGCAGATCTCATGTTTAATATAATTAACAACAACAAGCTTTAAAAACAACCACTGGCCTCATCCCCTCATCTCCGTCCCCAAAGGAACAGGTTGATCAGCCTCTGAAAGCCTTCCATACCTCCCCACCAGACGGGCTGTCATTTGGGAGTTGAGGATGGGTGGGACCTGGGAACAGAAATTCTGGAGGCAGGGTGCTATTCCCTGTGCTCCTATCACCCGGGTGGCCTTCAGAAACTGTCCTGAGCCTTTGCATTTCATCCCAGCAACTGTAGACCCGGCACACACACACGCAGGGTGAGGCTTGCTGGCTTACCCCCACAGTGAGTGACCCCATACAGCAGGTAGCCACGATGGCAGAGACACTGGAAGCTTCCCGGCGTGTTGACACAGATGTGGTCGCAGGTCCGATCGAAGGAACACTCGTCTATATCTACAAGAACAAGGATTCGAGCCACTGAGTCTGTGTTAGGGGCATGTGTCCTTGCTCAGGTGAAGAGCTCTCTGCCTGCCTCCCTGCTCCCCTTGAATCGGAAGAGCCCTAGGGTCAGCGGTTGAGCAACACGTTCACTCCACTTGGAGTCCTTGAAGTCAGTAACTGCAGGATGTGCTGCCTGTGGATCTAGGCTACTACATGCGGTTTAGATAGACCGTGAGCTGCCAAGGATGGGAACTGGCCAAGCCATGTGTGCTCCAGCGTGGAGCTGGCCCTTGCCAAGAGGAAGCGGCACCGTTTGCTAATTCACAGCACGACGCTGTCCAGAGAGTTCTCTACACTGTTGATTGACTTTCTCAGACTCCAGCCCTCTGTCCTCCTCGATGGTGTCCAGACCCAGGCCCACTTACCCTGGCAGTTTCTCTCATTGATGAGGAGCTTATACCCCTTCTTGCAGCTGCATTCAAAGCTGCCCACCGTGTTGCGGCAAATGTGGTCACAGCCTCCATTGTTTAGGCGGCACTCATCAATGTCTGGGGAAGCGAGACAAGCAAAATGAATGAGAGTATGGAAGGCTGGAAAGAAACAAGAGGAGATACAACGCAGTGCCCTGCTCCCACTCCCCCCCAACACAGGGAAAACCAAGGAGGGTTCGCTCCTGGTGACTCCTCTCTCACTGTCCTGAATCTGTTTGCTGAGACAGATGGGGACCAGAATCAGGCCCTAAGGGAATGGTCTGGACCACGAAGCAGGTGGACATATGACCTGCAGGCTGTCCGTGCCCTGCACTCTCCAGCTGGTGGTCATTCCTAAAGAAGCCCTTCCCTGTGCCTTGCCCTGCCTGTACAGGCAGGACAAGAGCCCTGAGCCGGGCACAGGAGAGGTCGGGAGTCCAAAGGGACTCGCTGGGGACAGGGCAGCCCTTCAGGGAGGAGCTGGGAAAGAGGCCAGACAAGGGAGGACCTTGAGGAGAACCAGCGAGGCTGGGTAGCTGATGGGGGAGGGCTGGGGGCCGGCAGGGGCCTGGGCGGGGGAGAGGTCTGGAGAGGCTCAGACCTGAGGCAGCTTTCAGCACTGGTAGGGGAAGGGGAAGGAGTGGGGGGCGGGTGAGCAGCTTCCTTCCTGAGGTCAAGTTCCCTGAGCTGGTGGCAGACAGGACCCAGGCTCCTCACCCCTGCTAGGAGAAGGGGGCAGGAAGGGCAGCCTTCCACTTCACTCTCAGCGTACCTGTCAACAGTCCTTCCCAGCAGGAAGCCTCTAGCTCCCCGGGGGGCGGGGTGGGGGGTGGGAGTGCCGAGGGGGTTGCTGACCTGCCACCCTAGCCCTCCCCTACTCCCTTCCCCTGGCAGCTGCCAGGCCAAAACACACAAAGAAGGAGCCCAGTCCTCCTCCCCAGTCCTCGCCCCTTGTGGCCAGGGGACACAGACCTGATGAATCAGTATTTTCAGTGTGGCGAGACCCCTCCCTCTTGCCTCCTCCCTCTTCCCCCCTCCCAGGCCTAATTAAAGGAGTTGGGGGGAAGTAGAATGGGGCACTGTGGGAGATGATACCATAATAACAGCCAACACCGTGTTTACCATTCGCCACACTCTGTTCCGAGTGCTTCCTGCACACTGACTCATCTAATCCTCACCATAACATACCTGGGAGGCGAGCACTGTGGGGAAACTGAGGCACGGAAACCACTCCAGCAACTCATGCAGGATCGCAAACATCAGTGCTCCTCCCCAGCCCCGCCCCTCTGAGCCCTGGCTCTGGTCCCTCAGCCACCTGGGAAGGGCTGTGGAATGAGGGCCACGAAGGTACTAAGCCACGCCTGTGACCTCTGGCACAGTCAGGGCTCAGAAGGCCTTTCAGAACCAGGGATACACGTGAATGGCATGTTTGTTAGGGACCCGTAGGGGAGTGGGGATGGGAACAGGGTAGGGGCAGGGGCCACCGAGGAGCTGGCTGGATTTTGGTGCCCCTGGAACTGCGATGGGCAAGGTAGAACAGAAACAACTCTCAGCCAAGTCCTGGGTTCTTTACAGAAAGGGTGGCGAGGAGCTGTCCCATGACAGGTGCCATGCTAGCTTGGGGCCCAGCCTTAGGAAGGCCCCTCCGTGCTTGGCGCCTCTCCAAGCATCCCCCGCCCCCCACTTTCTTACCTTTGCAAGTTTTCCTGTCTGGCTGTAGCATGAAGCCCACCGGGCAGCTGCAGTGGACCCCGGTCGCCGCATCGTGGCACTTACTGTCGCAGCCCCCGTTGTTGACAGCACAGGTCTCTGTTCAGGAGGGAGGTGGAGGATGGTAACCAGGTGACCAGCCTCCAGGAATTCCCCAACTGTTGGCTGGAGGCCTGGCTGGAGAGTCGTGGAGACCACAGGAGCCTAAGGGAAGGCCCTGCTACCACCCTGAGCTTCAGGAGGAGCACGAAGCGGCTCCCAGCCCCCTTCCTCCCACCACTCCCAGCCCCCATCCCTCACAAATGCAGCCAAGCAGTCCACATCCCTGCCCCCTGCTTGATTGAAACAAGGTGGACAGCAGTGAGGCAGGTACAAGCCAGAGCTGTCAGGCAGGAATGTGCCGACGGGTGGAGGGGTGAGGGAGCAGGGAGGGGTGGGAGCGAAGCGAGGGGGGTTTCTAGCCACCAGGGAACAAGAAGGACCAGCTAGGAATTGCCTCTTCTTGCCGGGCTCCTCGTGGGAGTAGGCACTGTGGGTGAGGTGGGAGGAGAGTGCCCGCAGAGGGACGCTTTCCGTCATTTCCCTTCTCCCCTGCCCAGCTGTCTTAGGACTGACCCCAGTTCCAGACTGACAGCACACATCAGGGTCACCTCCCTCCAGCTCCTCCCAAACCTTCCTCCCCGATTGGGGGGGAGGGGACGGATAAGTTGGCTGTGTTGTTTGACTTTCTCAATGGGGGAGATATGTAGGTGAGGGTATGGGAGTAAAAGGAAAGAAAAATGCAGAGGAGAAAGGGAAAGGTGTGGAAGGCAAAGTGCTCTCCCTCTTGGCTGCTAAGTTTTCCAAGAGATCAGAGCAGAGGCAGCACAGCTGTATCCTCTCTGAATTCAGAGCAGAAACAACAACAACAACAACATTCTAGAGGGCAGCTCGGGAGAGTCTGGGGAGTACAAGACCCTGACACTGCAGATTGTATGGGGCAGGGTTTGGGGGCAGCCAGAACACGCCCACAGGAGAGAGAGAGGCCCCCATAGTGATTCTCAGAAATGGATATTGAATGGGAAAAGCACTGGACAATACTGTCAATTTCTGGAATTTTGTCACCGTCAAAATCAGTATTGATTCCCAGCCATGCCCGGGTTCCTCAAATGCCCAGGTTTGGGAAGAGCCACAGTGGGATCTCCTTGGTGTCATTCCCACCATAGTCTTCCCCCAAATCCCCCCAAGATCTTGAAGGGAACCTTGAGTTCAGGCTCTATTTCTGACTCCAACCCCCCATCCCCTCTACTACCACCACCAAGAATACTGTTAACACAAGAAGAGATTAAGTCCTGGACTCAAAGGGGAACAGAGATCTTGGGCCAGGTCTGGTTACCTCAGAAAGATCTAGGCCTGGCAGCAGCAGAGCTGGCATGCTGTCACCCCCAGCTGGCGCAGGGAATAGCATGGATGCCTGCCCCTGCAGGACAGCATATTCCAAAGCAGGGCAGGACAGGGCACAGCCCCACCCCTCGCTCTCCAGGCTGCGCAATTAGAACCGCAAGTTCACTGTGTGCTGGACACTTAGTAGTCGCGCCGCACACTCTGTTGGAATCGTCATGCAACCTGAAGGGAGCTCTGTCATTCTCCTCTTTCAGAATAATTGGAGACTCACAGAGGAAAGTAGCTTGCTTGCCTGAGGTCTTTCACGGCTGAGCCAGGATTCAGACTCAACTGTGCCCTAATTCAAATGCCGCCCGTGCTCTTAGAATGGTGAGGGATGCTGGCACCGTCAACTAACGTGGGGAAGAGCCCGAGGAAGGCCTCCCAAGGAAGGGATGGCACCTGACAAGATTGCACTCCTGTCTCAGTTGCACTGTGGGCGTCGACGGTATGGTGGAGCCGGCTGGGTCTTTTTGAACTGAATAAAAAGGGAGTGGGTAGAGAGGGGCAGGGGGCTGGGAGGGGGTTGCTGTTAGAAAGTAGGTGTGGGAAGGAAGGGGCAGGAGAGAAAGGGAGCGAAGGGGACAGAGGGAGACAAGGTCCACACGAAGACTCCCAGGCCAGCTCTTTGGGATTAGGTTTCCTGTCACCCAGTGGGCCCAGTGCCCAGGCTGCCAGGAGAGCCCTGCTGCCAGGCTGGTGGGCATGCGGTTAGTGGGAGCCCCAGCAGGTTAGCCCTTCCCCTAGCAAGCCAGTGAGAGTAAGCGGAGAGAGCAGACATATTTACCATTAGAAACGGCCTGAGTGGGGATGTGCTGCTCTAGCCTCCTTTCCCCTGTTTGACATTGTAAAAAAGGCTGTTTAGATGCCAGGCGGGAGCCACTGTGGCCCACTGGGTCCCAGACCCCTCCCCACCCCTCCCCTGCCCTGTAAGCCCACACCATTAAATGTCCCTCAGCACCCCCCCCCAAGGAGCCCTGGGGCCCTTTAACAGAGTCATTGCTCTCAACCTCATCACGCCTGGCCTCCTCCCAGCAGCCCGCCAAGGGACTGAGAAACTGACTCTCAGAGAGGGGCCATCATGGGCCCGATACCACACAGCAAGCTAGGAGGCAACCTCAGGTCTCATGAACAGCTCCATCCCGAATCCCACATTCATTCTTTCGGCTAAACTGCACTCTCCATCTCCCCCATCAACTCCAGAGGCAATGATGACTCGCCAGGTCTGGTGAGAAAAGAGAGCTCTGGGGCCAGGTGAGGTAGGCCCTGCTGGAGAAGAGGAGGAGAAACTGCAAAAAACACAGCTTCCCTTGCCCTCCTCCGCTCCAGGCAGCCGGAGCCCAGCTGGTGGACTGAATCTTGGTCTAGGGAAGAACTCAAGCAGAATGGGGGTGGCTCTCAAAGGCAGCTGCGTCGGGGTCTGTGTGAACAGAAGGGCACCACAGTGGGGTCAGGCCCTCATGTCCATGGGCCCTGTGCACTGTCCTCATTCATGTATTTTTTTTTCCCCTGGGGTGGGGAGTGTTGTCATTTATGGTTTCTTTGGGGGAAGTCCGGGGTGGGGGGCAGGGGGAAAGGGTATGGCAGGATAGAAAACCAGATGAATTAGATGCTCAAGGACCAATGAAAGGAGCTGAAAGAAAGCAGCCTGGAGAAGGCAAGGGGGTCTAGACACGCCCTGAGGTCTCTGGAGGCTGAATTTGAAATGTCAGCAGGTGGGACTTTCGTTGAAGAAGCACCTGGGAACTGGTTGAATCTCCAGCAGATGCCTGGAGGGGCCCCCTAGGAGAGTCTCATCTGCTCCCCTGGTCCCGGGTCTGTAGTGAGGGGTTTGGGCAGGCCTCTGGTGGCGGAAGAAAGGAGGGTCTGGTCCGCCTGTCTTTGCTATCCATGACCTCACCCACACAGACTGGTCACACATTTCCCAGCCCTGACGGATATGTCTGCCCTTAAACACCCAGGCCCAGATCAAACCTGCCTCCTGCCATTCCCTGGCAAAACTCTTCCTTTTCATTGCCCACCACTCCACGGGGGTCACCTTGGCTTGTTACCTTGTTAGCACTAATGACTGAAAGACTTGGGGAACAAGGGGTTTCAGAAATGAAGGGTTCCTGAAGTCATGTGAGATGAGGCCTAGGAAGAGGGGTTCAGGTACTGAGAGGGCCCCAAAGCAGCGTCGGGGCGGGGAGGGGAGAGGGATGGAAACCTGGAGTCAGGGAAGAAGTGAGAAGGTGACAAATGGAGCTGAGAGGGTATAGCACTGAGATCTGAAAGGGGGAAGAAATGGGCAAAGTGAGGGGGCTTTGCAGGTGAGGGAGGGGGCAGGGTGAGAGCCACAGAGGATGCCCGGAGTCAGGAAACCCCTCTCTGTGTTCAGGCCTGGCTGCTCCAGGAACAAACACTGGACTGCCGGCCTCAGTCCCGAGGGGGGCAATGGCCTGGGACAGCTCCGTCTTGGCACACTGGTTGGCAAGGAAGCTGTATTCTGCCAGTGCTCCACCGCCTACCCTGTATAACCTCCACTGACCAGCACCTTGGCTTGTTAGCTTTAGTGTGGCCGCACTGTATCCTGGGGGTAAAAAGAGGACAGCAAAGTTCTCGGTGCAGGTAACGCATCCAGTGAGTTAGGGAGAGGGTCAGGTGAGCCCCAAGATGTCCCTCACTGGACCTGTCAGTGTCCGGGTCTTTTAATTCCCTCACCCATTCACAAGATGATCTATTCCTGGGCCTCTGTGCTCCCATACTCCCCCTGGTTCCCAAGGGTCCCCCCATCCACCACCACATGGGCAGATGGAGTTCTTCCCGGCCTCACCCACCAATGCACGTCTTCCCGTCCGTATGGAGCACAAACTTGACGTGGCAGCCACACCGGGGACCCTGCTCTGTGTCATCGCATGTGTGCTGGCAGCCACCGTTGCCATAGTTGCACGTCACTGCGCAGAGCGGACAGGAGGCCCGTCAGTGCTCCCCAGTGTAGAGACTGGTGCTCCTCCCATCCCCACTTTTCCTCCCAGCCCTGTCTTGTTGCTGCTGAAGCCCCACCCCTCCTCTCTGTCCCCTTCCTCGCTCCCCCTCCCAGCCATGCCAGTGAGCTCACATTTGCAATCCCGTTGATTCTTGGTGAGCTCGAAGCCTGGACGGCATTCACAGGCAATACCCCCCTTGGGGGTTTCGCGGCAGATGTGGGCACAGCCATGATTCTTGTTCATGCAGTTCATTCCTTCTAAAAAGGAAAAAAGAGGGAGTGGCCTGTCTCCCTCAGAGTGGTGGTGGGGGGGTGGGGGTAGAAGAAGAGGTGGAAGGGGAATCAGGGGCCTAGGAAATTGGGAGAATTTCTGAGGTTACAACGCCGGGAGGGAATGAACTCTTCCCCCTCCTTCCATGTGACAGGACTCCTGTCTTGACCACAGAGCTGGGTGCTGTCCAGCAGAGCCGAGAGCCAGCCTGAATGACATAACAGGCACAGACAGCCATACCAGAAAAATGTACATGATTGCACTGTCCTTCAGATACCCAGACTTGGGGTGTAGCAGTTGTTGGACACCGGGCAGTGAAAGACCCAGGCCAGAAGATGTGCTCTCCTCCCACAGTCAAATTGGGAAGGAGAGAAATAGCAATCAGGTATGTGATGGGAGTAGGGTCTGACTGGTATCATCTCTCTGTGATTTTATTCCACAAGCATGTACTATGCTCCTACTGTGTACACAGCAGTGTTAAGCGCTGGGGAATCCAAAGATGAATCAAATACAGTCCCTGCCCTCAGAGTCGGGGAGCATGGGGGAGTCACAGAGGATACAGACCACACTTCCTGCCTGACACCCAATCCAGTACAGGAAGGAAAGCATTGTGAGATCCAGCCCTCTTAGACAAGCTGTGGCTTGGAAAGGCTCAGACACCTGCAGTTTGAAACAACAGCTTGTACATTCCTTCGTAACCTCATTCCCCAAACTGACCCCAGCCCCACCATCAGTTTTCCAGGTTTTAACTCTATTTCAGAGTATCTGTCCAGGGAGCAATGATGATGTGACTGAGTTGAGACACAAGAAGACGTTCATGGAATTGAGAAAGGAGCTGAGACTTTAGGGGGATGTTGAGGGGAAGGTGGGAACAGAAGCCTGGGGTGGATGGGGAACAGGTACAGGGGACTGCCCAGGTCATGGGCTGACCTTCTGGCCGCTGGATGCAGGTATGCTGGTTGTCGCTGAGGAAGAAGCCTTCCCGGCAGTGGCACTCATAGCTGCCCATCATGTTGACGCAGCTCTGCTGGCAGCCGCCATTCCCCTCAGCACACTCGTCCACGTCTGTGCAGGACAGGAGATGTGTGGGGCCATGGTGTAGGATGTGTCCTGGGACTCAGCATCCAGAGCTGAGGACAGTCTTAAGGAATCCAGCCCCCTACCTCAGCCCAGACACTTCTCCCCCTGACCCTCACCTTCCCTCCAAAAACGACACACCCGGGGCACTAAGTGAGCAAGGAAGTTGAACTTGGCTCACGGAGGTAAAGACTTGCCTCTCTTTCCTTCATCTGTGGAGGCTGGGTCCTCCCAGGCCACAGATCATTAACGGATGAGAGCAACAGTGATGAGGACGAAGGTGGGGGGCAGACTGGTCAGGGAGATGTGACTCAGGGAGCTGCTGGTTGTGACAAGCAGCCAGGGGATCAAGGAACCTGGAAGTGGATCTCCATTCCACAAGAGTCTATGGCTGCAGTGTTGAGATTGGAGGGGGCATGCTGGGGGAAGGCAATGGGACCTTAATTTCTTGTGGGGCAGGGACCATTTCTATGGACAGGCCACTGCCCTGTCCTTCCCCCCACCTCCCCCATGCCTGGGCTTGCTGCCATATTCCCCAGTCTTTCTCCTATTTTGGTTTAACAAAACACAGTCTGGCAGCTTGGCGGGGAAGGATGGAGGGGGGAACAGAACTGCCAGGCCACACCCTCAACATGAGGGGGGAGAGTAGGCTCTCACCCCAAAATCATTATCCCCAGATCCCAGAGCCAAGCGTCAATGCTTGACTCCATCTCTGTGCCAGCTACTGACCTCCCAAGTCCATAGCCCTGCTTGGTTTGCCTTGGCCCACAAGGCGTCAGGGAGTTTGGCTGCCAAATGGAGCAGCTAGAATCTGGCTTCCCCAGGGCCTCATCAGCCTCTTTCCTCCAGTCCTTTCTGCAGAGACCCTGAAATCTTCTCTTTCCCTTTTGGCCAAGAACAGGGAGACCTGGATCCAACTGGCTCTTACCTGTGAGGCGCAGCTGTTTAGAAAAGCTAAGGAGGTATACTTTTCTCTGCTTTGTTCCTGTGTCTGCTCCATCTCTTGCTAATACCCTGGGTTTCCCCAGTACCATCCTCCTGCTTTCGCTGCGTTCCTCATTCCATCCTTCTATTTGTGCCCTTCAGTTCTAACCAGTTTTTTTTTTTTTTCTTCCCTCCATTTCTCGGTGCGGACGCAGAAACCCAGCTGGTTGGTAATGGCGATGCTTCCCTGAATTTGCAGCCTCACCCTCCTCTGAGACAATGGTCTTCCCACGTGTTGAGCGCCTACTCTGTGCTGGGGATTGGACAGGGCTCTTTAAGCAAGTTTTCTGAGTGGCTTATTACTACTACCTTCTCAGAGATGAGGAAGCTGAGATTTTCAGAGATGAGCTGATTTGCTCAGGGCCCCACTACTAGTTAGTAAGCAGCAGGAGCGGTGTCTGTCCAGAGGCCAAGTCATCTTCGCACTGTGCTTCCTCCACTGTGACCGAGCTCACTGTTCTCATCTCCTGGCCTTCAGCCTGGGAGCACTCCCTAGCAGCATCAACTCTGATGTTTTCTTCATCCTTAGAGCCCAGTCCCAAAGGGGAGACTGACCTTGCCGCCTTAGGGAATGCATCTCTTTGAAGTTACTTTGCCCCTGCGTGCCTGAGAGATGGGAAATGCTATCCCACCCCACCTCCAATTCTCTTCTTCATCGCTTACCCAAACAGTTGTGTCCGTCGTGTGCCAGGTGGAATCCATCATAGCAGGTGCATCGGTAATTACCAGGGATGTTGACACAGTCATGCACACAGCCTGCATTGTCCTCTCGCTCACACTCATCCACATCTGTGGACAAAGAGAAGCTGGGACAGCTGAGCCCACCTCTGTGCCCTGCACTGTCCAACCCAGGGCTCAGGCTTGTAGTCATTATTATTATTTAATATAGCCTTTCTTGTGTGTGTGTGTGTGTGTGTTCACATGGTTACATCATAGCCTATAAACCATTTTACATTCTGTGAATTTCCATCTAAGCCTTCCAAGTCATAAACATTTTCTCACATCTCCATCCAGTCTTTCTAATTACTATTGTATATGCTGAGAGAATATTCCATTGTGCTGTACATATTATAACTTGCTAATCCTCTTTTCTCTATTGTTAGGCATTTAGGTTTCTTTCATTTAATTTAATATCAAAAATAATGCATTTGAGAGCATCTTTACCCAAATATTATTCTGTTCCTTTCAATTTCTTTTGAATAAGTTCACAAGAATAAAAGTCCTGGGTCTAGAGGTGTAAAATACCTTTTAAGTATCCTTAAATTAAATGAAAAGATTCCTTAAATTCAATTAGCTCCTCAGGAGCTCCTCATCCACAGATTCAACCAACCACAATCCCAAATATTCAGAGAAAAAAATTGCAGCTGTACTGGATTTCTTGCCACTATTTTCTGGCATTTAGTTTGTATTAGGTGTTTTGGGTAATCTAGAGATGAAGTAAAGCATACAGAAGAATGTAAATGTGTTGTGTGCAAATATCACACAGGTTTAGCTAAGAGATTTGGACATCTGTGAAGTCTATTACCCTTTGAGTGGAGGCGTGGGTGACCTGGCACCAATCCCTTGTAGATGCTGAGGGACAAGAGTATTTTCCAGTCTGTGCCATTAAGAGTTAATGAGTCTGTCTTGCCTACTACTGAAACCTCCTCAGCACTTAAGTTCATAAATTTAAAATAGTATCTAGAGGCTACTTTAATTGGCATTGCTTTAATTATGAGGGGAAGATGTGTTTGTTTACAGTAGGAATTCCCCTGAGGTACATTTTCTGTTCTCAGGATGAGGATGTAAACCACCCTAGGTCCCATGACTGGGATGCTCCCAACCCAGCTGGGTGGAGGGGCTGTGAACTAGCCCAAGCAGAGAGCCTCAGCCAACCTGTAGGGCCGCTTTGTGCACATTAGGAAACAGTACCTCTGGGTACCCTCAGGCCTCGGCGTCGTGGGCAGTGTAACCAGCTGAGGTCTCTGACACTGGTGTCCTCTCTCTCTCCCATGGGCCCCTCTTGCGTGGGCACCCTCCCAGCCTCACCTTTGCAGTGTTTGCCATCCCCCGTGTAGCCGGACTTGCAGATGCACTTGTATGAGCGTGGGGTGTTTTGACAGATGGCATCGATGTGGCAGTTGTCAGTCCCCTCCACACACTCATCCACATCTGTCAGGGGCAGAGCAGGGTGGGGGAAACATGTGAGACTTTCTGTTGGGGGGCTCCCCTCTTCTCTTAAACGGAGGCAGGCGCCTCTCCAGAGACCGATGCCTTTCTGCACAGACTCTGTAATCTCAGGAATTTAGAAGGGGCCTCCTCCCCCGAAAGCCATCCTCTGAAAAGCTTAATCCACAATGATAGCTAACTTCTCCTTGATTTAAAAACAAACAAACAAACAAACAACAACAAAAACCACTTTAACTGAGTAATATACTTAACCTGATTAGAAATAATCAACCTAGTGTGAATTGGTTTACCACCTTTCTTGACGAGCAGGCTTGGAGGAAGGGAAAGGCACTGGAAAGGTGGCCTGTGGATGAAGATAGCAAAGGAGGCATGTTAAGTAGCAGCCTCTAAGAGAGATGGGATTTGAAGCCAAGATAGCCTGAATTCCAGGTGTCATCTGTGGGCTGCAGAACTGTCAGTTTGTTAAAAATACATGCTGTCAGCCCTTATCCTAGGCCTGTTGAATCCAGATCCTTCAGGTGCTTGCTATGTATTTACTAAATCAATGCATAAATCTGTAACTTCTCTAAAGGCACCCTGGAGCTCTGGCTTGAAACCTGTCCTCTGTTTTCATACTTTTTGGTGGGCAGGGGGTAGGAGGGCAGGTCTAAAGTTTTCTGTGCTGAGAACTGAATTATAGAAGAGTGCCACTCAAAGGCTTTGCCCCAAACCTTCCAGGTTTCGATTCAGCTCTGCATTTGACTGTTTGCACCACTCCCCAGACCCATTGCTGACAGCTACACTTTCTTCCTCATTCAGACCCTGCAGCCAGGGTGCACACCCGTCCTTCTCTCACCATGGGAAGGCCTCCCAAAGTGAAAGAATGGAGAAGTGGGGAATGGAAGACTAGTTCCTAAGTGAGGCCATGAGGGACTTCATAGATGGTTAAGAGGCTGTGTGGAGAATCAGCTGATCCAATTGATGGAAAGAAAATGGTACAAAGAAATGTAATATTGTGGTACAATCATAAGCACAAATTCCAGATTCAGTTCTACAACTCTCTTTGGAGGCCGTCTTTATGTTCTGTCTCCTCCCCTTTAAAATGGGCCCAGTACAGGAGTCTAGTGGCTAGAGTCCTCACCTTGCATGTGCTGGGATCCCATATGGGTGCCGGTTCGTATCCTAGCTTCTCCACTTCCCATTCACCTCCCTTCTTGTGGCCTGGGAAAGCAGTCGAGGACAGCCCAAAGCCTTTGAGACCCTGTACTTATGTGGGGGACCCAGAAGAATCTCCTGGCTCCTGGCTTTGGATCAGCTCAGCTCTGGTCGCTGCAGCCACTTGCAGAGTGAACCAGTACATGGAAAATCTTCCTCTCTGTCTCTCCGCTGTAAAATTTAACTTTCTAATAAAAATAAATAAATCTTTAAAAAAATTTAGATGGGGGTGGTTGGGAGCTGGCACCATGGCATAATCAGCTAATCCTCTGGCTGTGGCAATAGCATTCCCATATGCATGTTGCTCCACTTCCAATCCTGTTCCCTGATTATGGCCTGGGAAAGCAGGAAAAAGTGGCTCAATTCCTTGGGCTCCTGCACCCACATGGGAGACCATGTGGAAAGAAGCTCTTGGCTCCTGGCTTTGGATCAGCACAGCTCTGGCCATTGCAGCCATTTGGGGAGTCAATCATGAAATCGTTATATGGGGAGTGAATTGGCAGATGGAACATTCTCTCTCTCTCTCTTTCTGTAACTCGGCCTTTCAAATAAATAAATCTTAAAAAAAAAAAAAAAAAAAAAAAAAGAATAGGCCTGGCACGGTAGCCTAGCGGCTAGAGTCCTCACCTTGCACGCACTGGGATCCCATATGGGTACCAGTTCTAATCCCAGTGGCTCCATTTCCCATCCAGCTCCCTGCTTGTGACCTGGGAAAGCAGTTGAGGATGGCCCAAAGCCTTGGGACCCTGCACCCGTGTGGGAGACCCAGAAGAAGCTCCGGGCTCCTGGCTTCGGATCGGCTCAGCTCTGGCTGTTGTGGCCACTTAGGGAGTGAATCAACGGCTGGAAGATCTTCCTTTCTGTCTCTCTTCCTCTCTGTATATCTGACTTTTCAAAAAAAAATAAATACATAAATCTTTAAAAAGTAATAATAAAATAAAATGAGGGTGGTAATATCTCCTCACGAGAGGCTGCAAATAATTTGAGATAATTTGTGTAATGTACCTAATGAAGTGTCTGGTAACAGGAGGTTCCCAGTGTAGAAAGCTTGACACAACAGGTATGAAATCAAAGATGCTCTAGGGTGGTGATAATATGGTAGCCACCAGCCACACAAAGCTACTTACTCTAGACTTCAGTTCCCTTGTTGTATTACCAGTCATAGGCCAAATGCTCAATAGGCACATGTGACTTAGTGGTTCCTACCACAGTGGACAGCACGACATGGACAATTCCAACATCACAGAGAGATTTACCGGAGAGCACAGGGTTTTGAAGAAGGGATGCCCCTAGTCCTGGAGTGGAGTTATGACAATGCGTAGAAGCCCTTCTCTGGGGCCATCTTGGAGGTGTGTACCTCTCTGTGAAACAGGCTGCCTGGGCTCCTGGGCTTCCCAATGCCTCCATTCAGTGGTCAGCACTGATACAGATCGCTGCAAACCCAGGTATCCTGGCAGAGCCCATGGGAGCAGTGGCCAGGCTTTCCCTGGCCTTTCCCATCTCCCTGCTCGATCTTTATCCACCTCCAGCAAAAAGACTCCTCTCAAGAGGACATTCTCTCCCCCACTCCACCCTCCACACCTTCTACAATACCTGCCTGGTATACTCCCTTCCACACTGGAGATGCATTCCTCTCTTCTCTTTCATACTGCTTGACTTTCTAAATCTTTGCAAAAGCTCTTTCTGGTAAACCTCATCTCTAGTGAATTTGTGTTGCTCAGGGACTCAGTTTGCTTGAGACAGAGAGATCTTCCATGTGCTGGTTTGCTCTTCAAATGCCTGCAGCCTTTCAAAGCTGGGCCAGACCCAGCCCAGCAGCCCAACACTCCTTCTGAGTCTCCCACATGGTGGCAAAGACCCAAGTGCTTGGGTTATCTTTTATTACCTTCCAGGGTGCACGGTTCCCTGCTAAGTCTTTAAAACCAGGTCATGTATCATGTTCTACTCTCCTTCCTTGCTGAAGAAGAAACCCTTCAACTACCTGGTTGGAGTTTTGTTTGTTTGTTTGTTTGTTTGTTTTAGAAATAAAAACATTCAGAATCACATACAGGTTGCCTTTAAGTTCAGTTTACTACATAGTGAGCATTTGGGGGTTATAGTTTCCATTACATGTTGAATGGAGATTACAATATTGCAAGAAAAGAAGAATCTTAAATTAACCGGGTACTTTTTAGCACACTGAATTGAAATATACACATGGAAGCTTCAGACTTGTGGGAAATGGCCTTCACATACCATACAGACACTCCTCAAGGCTACCCCATCACCCACATGTGCTACCTGAAACACTAAGCTATATCACAGAGAATAGTTCCCCTATCATACAGCAGAACTGATAGGTCATCAAGCTGATACACATAGATTAAGCCAAGGAGTGGACAGTATTTTTGAAGTTGTATTGTCATTAAAGGGTATAGCATTTCTGGACATGTGGTGGCACAGGAGGCACTGGAGGGAGACACATCCCTGAAGGTAGCAGCTAACAGCTGCCCTCCACAGTTCTTTGCGAAGGCTCTGGACATCCCACCGCAGGTACTGACTGGAACAAAAGTTGAAGTTAGGGAGAGTGGTGGCTGCAGAGACAGGACAGAGCAACAGAGACCTCGAAGTCTCCCCATCTCCTGGCTCAAAGATGCAGGTCTATAACGGCAGCAGCTTTCCCCTGTACCACATGACATTCCAGTGCCTGGTGGAACACTCCTGAGAAACTTCTCAATGGAGGGAGGGAGAGGGAAGTAGACTGGCAGAGATGAATTAGAGGGTAGACCAGAAAGGACGGATCATTAGAATCCTGAAAGCCCTAAGATTACCTACCGAGGATGGGGAAGTACACCCCAAAAGAGAAGCAGCAAGAACCCACCCCCACCCCTACCCCCTACAAGGAAACATTTGCCCTCCTTCACAGTTTGTGACTAGGTCAAGCCCAGAGATAACAGAAGGAGATAAGCCAGGCTGTGGACTGTGGACAGACTGTCCATGCCTCAGGCAGGGCCACCCTACCTTTACTTTAGCACAGTAATTGCCATTCACAGCGGTCAAGGGCACATTTGGTGGGCCGGAGCAAAAGGTCAGACACAGCCTGCCTGGAGTCCCAAGGCACTCACCCACCTGTGATCCCTGTCTGTGCCTGCCAGGCTGGCCCAGGATATTTGGTGTTCTCTGCCTCACTCCACCCTTCCTCTCCCATCACTGACAGTCCCATTTAGGTATCACTGGGAGGAAGCTACCTGTGACTGCTCCAGCACCTGACTGCCCTGTAATGTCTCTCACACATTGCCTTGATTCACTGCTGAAGCTTTGGTTTATATGTATTACCTACTGAAGCTTTATGTTCTATGAGGCCATGGCTTTGGAATCTTTAAAACTCAGGCAGCAGCTGAAACAGACTTGATATTCATTCAGCCATTCAGCAAATAGTTATTGAGCAGCTACAACATGGGAAGTACTGTGCTAAGTGCTGGGGATTCAAGAGTCAAGCAAGGCAGACTAATACTACATTCAAGGCAGTTAGTACCTACGTGGTGAACAGTGGATAGTGGGAGGGTGAACGAAGGAGTGGATGGTGGGAACATCCTTTCCTCTGTGTTAGCTCATGGGGAAAGTTGATTTCTTTGCTCCCCTGTGATCCCATCAGTTTTGGGTGGAGGAAAGTCCCAGGAATTTTAATCTTTAAAGAAACTCAAAGAAGTCTAAACCTTTTTAAAAAAAAAAAAAACCCAACCAAACAAACAACAACAACAACAAAAACATAATTTGGCGAGTGCTGTGGACGGAACAGATTGGGGCAAACAGATCCTAGGATCTCAGGATATTCAGATGCTGCCTGGGGGCACTACAGGCATCTCTTTCAGACACCTCTTGCTAGCACCTGGTGACAGGACACCAGAGGTCCCCCGACCCCAGACCAGCATTTCCTTGTGGTTCCTAATTGGGTTACTCATTCATTCTTTTTTTTTTCTGAAGATTTTAAAAAAGTGTTTTATTGCAAAGTCAGATATACAGAAAGGAAGATCTTCCATCCGTTGACTCATTCCTCAAGCAGCCACAATGGCCAGAGCTGTGTCGATTTGAAGCCAGGAGCCAGGAGCCTCTTCCAGATCTCCCATGTGGGTACAGGGTCCCAAGGCTTTGGGCCATCCTCTACTGCTTTCCCAGGCCACAAGCAGGGAGCTGGATGGGAAGCAGGGCTGCCAGGATTAGAACTGGTGTCCGTATGGGATCCTGATGCATTCAAGCCGAGACTTTAGCTGCTAGGCTACCGTGCCGGGCCTCAGGTTCCTAATTCTTAATGCCCATGTCTAAGTAACATCTGAAACACAGCCAACCAGGCTTTAGCTATGACATCCTAACCCACAGCATATACACGCACACTCACACATGCACATATCTGCTCTAACTAGACCAGAGCACAGCCTGGATCCCTGCTACAGGTGTCCCAGGCTGTCACCCCAGTTTGGGGCTGGCTGTGGCTCTGTGACCCCAGCCAGGACCAGGGTGCATCTTCAGCCTGGACAAAGCATAATTGGAGGATGGGAGGTGGATGAGAGAGACCCTAGGCAGAATCTGGGAAAATGACCACTTCTCGACCCCAAAGAGAAAAGAATTTTTTTTTCTTTTTTCTTTTTGCTAAAGAGTACCCTTCCCTTCTCCCACAATCTTGGCCTTTCCAACTGAGCAGCCGGGAAAGCAGTGGTGAGTGGCAATGTGCTGGTCCTGAGACCCTACCACCTGTTGAGTTTCTCCTTGAAGTCCTACCTTGTCCCCAATGCATCTCCTTGCTCATTTTGATTTTCTCCTTTTTGGTGTGGATAGGACTAACAGCCTTGAGCAGATGACAGGGAAAAGCTAATGAGCTGGGGGGAGAATAACACTGAATAGAGGGTGAAGGATGGGAGGCAGGTGGGCTGAAACAGATTCTGGTTTCATGATTAGGAATTTCTTCAATTTGTTGAAAAAATAACAGCACTGTCAGCTGTGTGTAATTCCACTAAGCCTGCGGAGTTGGTTTCCCATATAGATGATCTCAGTTCGTCCTCTAATGGTTCTGTCTCTTGCAAAGCAGATGAGGAAACTGAAAGCGTGTAAGGGCATCTTGGGGAAAGAATAAATGGTGTGAAGCTGGGACCCCAGGCTTTCGGAGTCCCCATGCAGCACTCTGTCAGCACCCACTGTCTTCTAGAGGTACTAAGGGATCAATTCAGTACTGACCAGGCCATAGTCACCGGTCAGTTCTGTGCTGAGTGTGAGGCAAGCACCTGGTGCCTTAACCATGGAGTGGCCTGGCCCCAAAACGTGGAGACAGGCCAATACCCTGAGGCTTTGGGCATGGGGTACTGGCAGCAGCTGAGACAAAGCTGAGGGGTCGCAGGGAGGGTGAGAACAAGAGTAGCTATAGGAAGTGGTGGGCAGCGCAGCAGTGGGCAGGTGTTGCCCCGCCTTGGATTCACTACACTGAGGCCAAGCAGCTGGTTAGAAACAAAAACAAACCCGAGGGATACAGGTTCCTGCTGTTAACAGCCTCAGACTGCCAGAGGAAAACTCCAAATAAATATAATTAGAAACCTGTAAAAATGTCCTCTTGGTAAACCTGCTCCCCAGGGTCTCCCCTTTAAGCACTCCCTGGCTCTGCTTCTCCAAGTCCTCCCCGGCCATGCCCACGGAGCCTGATAACTCACCTTCACCTAGGACCCTCGGACCTGTCTCCTTGTCTCCTTCTCTCAGATCTTTCTGCCCAGTCCAGCAGTTCCTGACCAGGTTTTTCCTCAGCTCACAACTGTCCATGATCAGACCTTCAGAGGCCCCTGGCATAGGCTCTGAAAACCTAACCCCACAGCTCTCTAGGGTCACAGGGACAGAGGCAGCCAGAGGCAAGAACAAGGGCCACTGCACCCCACTGCGGCTGGCTGGGGGGAGTGTCATCATCCCACCTGCATGGCTGAATCACAGTGTCCACTCGTGACTACCAAGTGATCTGAGGAGCACAGAAGTCTACACCAGGGCAGGACACAGAAGGCTGTTCTTGGAGCTGGAGACACCTGGTGTAGGGTCAAGGTCTCAGAGTCCAACCCCAACGTGGGCATTTCAGTTGTGTGTCCCGACTTTGTTGGAGATCTCTCTCTCTCTCTCTCTCTCTCTCTCCCTCCCTCCCAGGACTATGTTAAGGAGCAAACACCACCATCAAGGACAGACCCATCAGGTGCTTGGGGTCCTAACTAGGAGAGTGACCAAGGCTCAGGCAGGTGGAAATGGAACAGGGCCCAGGAAGAAGGGGCCCAGACATCGAGGTGAGCAGCCTGGAGAGGCTTCGGTTGCAGTCTAGCCTGGCCACAGTGGCTTCTGCCTTCAGCAGGTAGGATTTTTGGTGAGATGTGCAGAATCTGGGCACAGCAAAAGAACCCTCCTGATGTTTTTTTTTTTTTACAAGTGAGGAAGACAGTTTCAATGTTTCCCTCCAAGACCCCAGTCCTAATTAGGCTCTGTATTTACCTAAATGCACTGGCACAAGCCCCCACTTCCCTGTGCCAGTGTGGGGCAGTGTGGGGCAGTGTGGGCAGGGCAGGAGAAGAGTGGACAGTCTGGTGACAGGAGCCCATGCTCCCTGTTCACCTAGGTGGATAGTTCCCTTCTTCCCCCACCAGACATTCCTGGGTTGGCTGTTGGCTTCATTTCTTTCCCTAAGGCTCAGCAGTCATCCTAACTTGAGACTCCTGAATAAACTGTCCCCACGTGTGGGCCTCTTGCGGGCGCTGCCAGCCTCAGAGCAGCTCCGATGCTGTTTCCAGCCTGGACAGGGACTCTTTCTTAGAAGTGGTCATGTGCTAGGAGTACGAGAGGTCCAAGGAGGCCCACACCGTCACGTGCAGGGCACCAGAGCTGGGGGGGCAGGCACCAGGATGGGGGTGGGTTCAGGCAGCAAGCTCTTCCACCTCCATAAGTCTCCAGAGGCTCTGAAGCCATTTGTTCCCTTCCCCAACCCCCTGCTGAAGACTCTGCACCAAGCCATTCCACTTCTTCAGTTTTCCAACAAAAACAAACTCCCCCCAATTGCCCCCCATTTCCCTTTCCCTCTGACTGGGAGCAAGTCCCGGGCACACACCCCACCTTCCCAGCCACACGTGCACACAGGCTCACATGCACACTCGGGGCGGAAAACACACCTCCGCTCACTCCCTAACTCAATACGGGACTGGCCCCTTTCACAACAGGTCTCAGCCACACGCAGCTCACATCGCCAACTGGTTCTCGTGCTCTCAGATTGCCCTGGGGTTGCAGATGAGTTTCTTCTGTCTCTGCCTCAGCGGCTTCTAGCCCTTCTCTCACTCCACCCTGAAAACAGGGAACCGTTTCTGTGCTCGCCTCGCCCCAGGCTCCCCCCTCTCCCCCAACCCTCCAAAAACATCACCAGGAGGAGAAGTCAAAGGGATTCCTAGGAATTTGTAACAGTCCAGCCCCGATTCTCCACCTTTCTGGAAAAATGGGAGGAGGGGGGAGGTTTGGAGGGAATGATGAAAGGTCAGGCTCCTAAAGCAGGGCAGGGGTGGGGGGCTGTCCGTCCTCTCCCGCCTATGTGGCCTGGATGGGACACAGGCAGTAGACGGCTGCCCACTGACACGGATTATGGTTTTCATTTCATATTTTGGAGGGAGGGGCTAGGAGGAACAGTCCCCTCACTGTAAGAGCCGGCCACAGGAGCCAAGGGGGAGCGGGAGGAAAGGAAACAGGCACATTAAAGAGGAAGAGAGGGGTGGGTGGGAGGAAAAGAAAGAGACACATACGCCCCGACAGAGACCAGAGAGACGTGCACCAAGACAGAGAGACACTGTTTGCTGCCAGTGGAACCGCTCAGTCCCGGGGATGGCGTTACTTGGAAACTAAATACACGACTTTATCAGAATGCTGTCCTCCTCTCCAAGAAAAAACTAAAGGGCCCGGCGGGCTACTCTCAGAGCCCACCTGGGGGACAAGGTTCCCTGGAGGCTGGGACACCTTTTCAATCCACTGTAACCTGAGCCCGATTTGAGGATTAGGTCTTTTTAACCATTGTTGCCCACCCCACCTCCCCCATAAAAGCAAACGAAATTAATACTTTCAAGTTACCAATTATCTGGGTTATCCAGTCTGTCTACTTTAAAACACACAGACAAGCACTTGAAAAACACAACCATGTACTCTTCTGCTCACTCTCTCCCAGCCACTCATCCACACAAACTTCTCACAGGCAAGAAAACATCAGCACCCAGCCCTAGCCACCAAGTGGCAGTGGACTCAGATGCTCAACTAGTGTCCCCTGTGGGTGAGCATGGTGAGCCACGCACACACACACACACACACACACACTCCCTCTCCTCCACACTTAGGGCTCAATCTCTGGCGTGCACCCCTCCAGTCCACTTGACTTCAGATTTCCTGTTGTGTGTGATGACTTAGTGAAAAGGGACAGGGAGCCACGTAACCCCAGAGGCACAGTAACTCCCCGAACTCCCCGCAAGAGTTACTGCCATGGGTAGTTGTAGTTTTCAAAGACCTGCTACAACTTTAAGACCATGGAGCATTAAAAAGCGTGTTCCAGCACCAGGGAGACAAGGGGACCTCCGCAGTGCCCACAGCACTCCAAGGGTCAGCACCTGACGTTCCTGCAGCATCCGCCTGTCAGTTTGGGATCCAAACACAGTCTTATAATCCAGCAAACCTGCTGTTAGGCAACCTCTGGCAGATGGGGTTTACAGATTTCCTGAACAGCGAGGTCAGCAAGAGGCTTCCGTCGTAAGTAAGCCGAGCCTGACTCACAAATGAAAAGGAAGGAAGGAAGATGCCGTGCTAACCGTAGTCCAGTCAGTCTGAGCAAGTGTGGCCCGTGAACGTGATAAGCAGGGGACAGAACTACCAGTTGTCGAGTTCCTGGAGGTAAGGGGCCTTCCAGGGTAGACAGCATTTCGCCCAGCACCCTCTCTCCCACCGCCCCCAAGCAGGGCTGTCTACTGGAAGAAGCTTGGAAGGGTTCTGATCTCCTGTCCCTCAAGGTACAACTCTTAGACTTGATGGCACCTGTCCCTTTTAGGGGTTCTCCGTCTACTGGAACCCCCTTGCTTCTCCCTTTGCCCCCTGCACCCCTCCTGAGGCTCCCCAGGCCACTAGACGCTGGCTCCGACTTGAAAGAGGCTCTTATCTTGTCTCTAGATGACTGCATGAAATCTGTTCCTTCCTTCAGACTAAACTCCCTGGCTAATTCTATGTTATGAGTTAAGTCAGCACGCACTACAAAAGCCAGCTTTGTTTATGAAAACACAAGCAAATCCACAGCGGAGGAGAGGGGCTGCTCCCAGGCTGGGGGCAGCAGTTAGGGTGTGGGGGGGTTGTCTGCAACTAGGACTGGAGTTGGGGTTGGGTGGGCAGGGTGTGGGGGTGGGTCTTCCCCTTGACAGCCAAGGGTCTCTCCACTTTCCGTGGTGTTGAAAGAACAGGTTGGAGGGGGAAGAGGGTGAGATGGAAGAAGAGGTGGTGTTTTTGTGGGAGGATGGCAGCCCCTTGCTTTTAACAGAGGGGGAGCGCACCCAGGACCGCCTACAAACCAAGCACCCAGACTCTTGGTCGCACCGACCCGACTGCCAGACATCCGGGGTTCCCCAACTCCCAAGTTCAACTTTCCTCCCAGCCTAGACACCTCCTCTGGCCCCAGCTCTTGCTGGCTTCAAGAGCCCTTGGGACAATAGGCAGAATCTTATCCTCCTGGGCAAAACTTGGCCAGAAACAGTTTTTCTTTTTTGTCCATATAAATCTCTTGTCAGTGAGGACACCCTGGGGGCGGGGGAAGGGGAGTAGCAAGAGGTCAAGGGGGAGGGGAGGCTGTCCCAAGAGCAGTGCGCAGCACACCAGCCCGGTTTCTGCCAGGCAGCACAGCCTTGGGACTGGCCAGGCGAGATGGGGAGGGGTGAGGGGGTCAGAGACCAGGGCGGGAGAAGGCCTTTAGGTCTCTAATTCCTTGAGGGATCTGCCAGAGCTCCCCAGTCTGGAATTTTACTTTTGTTATTTTAATGCAGTTCTGACCTGGATTTAAATGGAATTGGAAACCCCGGGCCTTAATAAATAAATATTATGATAAGAAATGAAAGCCATGCAAGACCAAGGAGCTCTTTCCCCACCCCCTGCCCCCCATCAAAGAGGCAGAAACGCAATTCTCTTGAGAGCTTCCAGTCACAGAATTTTTCTTCTCTCCCGCAGCCCCTACCATCGTGTGACAGAGGAGTTGGTTTTTTCCTATTTTTATTGAACACTTCTCTACCGATAACATAGCACTTTTGGAATCTCTCTTTGGCGTGCGGGTTGGGAATGGGGAAAAGAAATACATGATGTGGCCAAAGTTTTCATTCCCTTGGTCCCTCCAGGCCATAAACTTCTTAGCCTCTGGGGGACAAGGAGTCTTTGGAAGATGCTGGGGGTGGCGATGACGTCTGGCAGAACTGCGAGGCGCGCGGTCACGTCTGCTCATTTCTCCCACCCCGCCACCGCCCCGCTACCCCCCACCCTCCCTCACCGCAAACTTCTCATCCCTGCCGCGCTTTGCTCCTCCAGCGTTACGCCCTGGCGCAGCGCGCAGGGGTCAGGCATCCAGCCGGAGTCCGAGTCCTCAGCGCCGGCCCCTGACAGCAGCTCACGTCCTAGCACCTGCCCTGCCCCTCGGAGATTGCGTCCAGACCCTTGGGCCCAGCAAGTAGGGACAGCCCCGTGGCCGCACGCCCCTCTTTCCTTACCTTGCGCAACTTTGCTGTGCTGGGCGGCGCGGACGTGGACCAGTAGGACTAGCAGGCAGAGCCCGGGCAGGAGCCCCGAGCCCATGGCTTGAACTGCGGGCGGCCGGTCGGCCGGGGCCGCGCAGCCGAGGGGGAGGGCGGAAGCCGCCTGGGTACCCCCGCGAAGCGAAGAGGAGGATGGGAGGGGCGCCCCGCCGGGGTCGGGGGGCTGCAGGCGCAGAGCGCAGACCGTGGAGCCCCGGGCTGGAGGTTCCGATGCTGCTGTCTCCTCCTGGCCGACGTCGGGGAGAGTGAGGCGGGGAGCACGATAAGGCGAGGGGCGCCCGGCGCGGATGCCGGCGGGGAACCCCCGCCCTCTCTCAGCCCAGCTCTGCCCGCGGCGGCGGCGGGGCTGCCCGGTACAATCCCACCCAATTCTCAGCTTCGCCGGGAGAGAGCTGCCGCCGGAGAGCGCGCCGAGCCGGAGCGAGGGACCTGAGAAAGGGGAGGGGAAAGGCAGCGCCAGAAACACGCCCTTTCTGCCTCTCTTTCTTCCTCGCTCTCTTTCTCCGTCTCTCAGGCTCCGTCTCTTTTTCTTCGCCTTTCTCCTCCTCCTCCTCTTTCTCCTCCTCTCCTCGCTCCTTTTCGTTTTCTTTCTCCTCCCCCTCCTCCTCCTCCTGCTGCTCCGCCACCACCTCCTTTTCCGTGCCTTTTTTTCTTTCAAATGGGGCCTCGGCCCGGCGGCCGCTCCCCCTGCGCGCCCGGGCGCGGCGGCCCCCTCCCCAGGCTGCCGGGCCGCTGCCTGCAGGAATTTACAATCCAGCGCTGGGGGAGCGGGCCCGGTCTCCATGGAGACGGCTTCCCCGGGAGCAGGGAGGTCAGGCGCAGACCGCGCACAATCAATGGATCAATGCAAGCCCCGCTAGGCTCCAGACCAAACAGCACCGGGCTCCAGTTCGTCCTGTCTCCCAGTCGAAACAAGTAGAGGAGCCAGGGCGCACCCCTGCGCTCGCACGCGACCAGAACCGAGAGGCACGGGTTTGCACGCACACCTCCGTCGGGAGACAAAGAGGGCGCTAGGTGTCCGGGTGACTGGGCGAGACTTGGACGCACGGGCACTCGGGACGCCGTGAAACGCGAGGGCCCTTAAAACGCACAGAGCAGCGGAGTAGTGGCCTCCCGGCTGCTACCCCTGCCATGCCCCCGCCTCCCCCCCAGCCCCAATCCCCACTCCTGTGAAGTCTGCGTTTACTTTGAAAACTCAGAAAGTAGCCTTCTCCGTGCTGTAGAACTGCAGATGCCTTGTAGTTAAGATCTTGGAGGTACGCCCACTGGGGCTACTCTGCCCTTACTGACATGGGCTCACAGGCAGGCCTTCTCGTGTTCAGCGTGGGCTGCTGCTGACCCAACAGGGCTACGCCTGTGTGTGCAAGACACAAAGACAGGCAGGCACACTCCTCTGAACTTGCCCTCGCAGCTTCCAGGAGTGTTACTGACAACCGTCTCAGCCCCCAACTTTAGAGAGGAAAAAATGGTGCCCACCCAGCAGCAACCCACTTCTGCTCCCCACCCCCACCTCTACCCAAACCACGGGTGTCTTTGCCTTGCACTGTGGGGAGAGCAGGCAGTCGTCCTGAGAGAGGTGAGGACTTCTGGGAGTGGGAGCTGCAGTCAGACCATGCCCAGAGCAGTGTTGTGGAACAACGGGACCTTCAAGCCACCCCAACCTCCACCCCCACCCCCTGACCAGCCTAGCCAGGCCCTCAGGAGTCCCAGGAGGAAAGGGCAATGGCCAAGACCTCCTTGAAGAGGAGTGGATTCTCAGACCCCCTGACACTGTCCATTCACATCCACTGGGTGGGGGATGGGCCTTTCCCCCAGCCTCCTCTCCACTCCTGGGCTCCCCAGGGACTCTGGCATTGGGTTTCTGGTCCAGACTCTGTCCTGGGAGGGAAGCACGGATCATTGGGTCTCTGCTTCCTCATTTAGCAAACAACAAGGTGGATTCCCCACTGTGGAGCAGAGGGAGCGCAGCACCCTTAGGAAGCCCAGGGAGCAGGTGTGGGCCTCCTCGACCCCCTGCACAACCACTCCGCTGTGGGAGAGGTGACTGTGGGGCCGCAGCACCAAGATCCAGGGAGCGTGGAGGCCCCAGGAGGGTGGGTAAGACAGTCTCTGGGGTCCTTTCCAGTGCTAAGACGACCCCCTCACTCCTTCATTCCACTGGCGAAGCCCTTCCCTCACAGCCGCTTTGCCTGCTGCCACCAATTACACTGAGGGTTGGAGGACAAGTGCAAACTTGCCATCCTCTTTTCCCAAACAAGAAAGTGGCTTAAGGAAAAAGAGAAAGAGGGCTGGAGGTTGCCAGACAGTGCCTATGATCTACATGGGGGCACAGGGAGAGAGCTGAGTGAGAAGCACCCCTCAACCGCTCCCGCCCCAGTGGGGACGGGAGCCTGTGCCCTTCCTGGCTGTGCTGTCCTTCTGTCTTCTTTAGACACTAATGTGAACTGCTCTGGGAGGGAAGGAGTTCTGACCCATCCTCTAACTCACGGTCTAGGTAGGCTGCTTTGGGGGTTTCTGGGACCTTCACTCCAGTTCAGTGTGACTTCCTGGTCCTCCGAGTGTGGACATTAGCCAGTACACTTGAATATCTTTAGCTCTAGCTTGCTTTGTCATCAGCTTTCTAGTTCTCCTCTGATCTTTCCTTGGCTCCTGCCCTGTCTGCTTTCAACCCTCCCCCAGCCTTTAGAGGCATCCATAGGAGTAGAAGCAGGACTTGTATCATAGAGGCATGGGAGGGGGGCACTGTAAACTGGGGTGCTGTTCGCACTGCCCTCTCCCCATCCATTTCTGTAGAACTCCCAGTGGAATAGTCACTCAGGCAGATGACAAGTGAGGAATAATGAGAAGGCCCTGCAGATGGCGCCGTCCCATGGTCAGCAGGGGCAGGATGGCCCGGGTTCCCTGGGACTCCCATCTTCACCTCTGGCGGCTCTATGTTGCCATAGGGCTTCACTTTGTGCTCCATGGGTGCTCGTGACATTTCATTTCGTTCTATTCTACTTGTGGTACACGGGGAATAATCCCCTTTTGGTGACATGACTTGGTTCCATGTCAGAGTGCCAGGTCAATTACTGGCACTTCCACTTCCGATCCAGCTTTCTTGCTAACGTGTGAGGGGAGGCTATAGCAAGATGATGGCTCTGCTAGTACAGCTCTGACTTCCGTAGGCATTTAGGGCATGAACCAGTAGTCAGAATCAATCCTTCTCTGTGTCTCTCTGTCTGTCTCTCTCTCTGTCTGTCTCCCTGTTCAGATCCTTCTGAGGGATGCCCTGCCGGGGGCCTGATCACATTCCAGGGCCTCCCTGCTTTGCCCAAGCTCCTCCCACGAGCCTTTGCTTCCCCATATGTTAAGTGCGGTGACCCTGTCTTGACAGGCTGTCTGCTTTAAAGGAGAGAGCAATGAAGTGGAACTAGACTGCCTCAGGTCAATGTTGGGCCTTCCCATTTCCCACACATCTACCTGTTCTTGGTGAGCTATTTCTCCTTTCCAAGTCTCAGTTTCCTTATCTGCAAACTGGGTATGGTTATAAAAATCACAAAGGTGAGACACATGCCAGCGTCTAATTGCATGAGCTGTTGAGTTAAGCTGCAGTTAAAATACCGGCTATCAGCTTGGTTTCTTTTTTTTTTTTTTTTAAAGATTTTATTATTATTGGAAAGCCAGATATACAGAGAGGAGGAGAGACAGAGAGGAAGATCTTCCATCCAATGTTTCACTCCCCAAGTGAGCCGCAACGGGCCGGTGCGCGCTGATCCGATGCCGGGAACCAGGAACCTCTTCCAGGTCTCCCACGCGGGTGCAGGGTCCCAATGCATTGGGCCGTCCTCGACTGCTTTCCCAGGCCACAAGCAGGGAGCTGGATGGGAAGTGGAGCTGCCGGGATTAGAACCGGCGCCCATATGGGATCCCGGGGCGTTCAAGGCAAGGACTTTAGCCGCTAGGCCACGCCGCCGGGCCCAGCTTGGTTTCTTTCTACATGTGTGGGTTTGTGTTTTTTTTTTTTTTTAAAAGATTTATTTATTTATTTAAAAGTCAGAGAGAGAGAGAGAGAGAGAGAGAGAGAGAGAAAGAGATGTTCCCAGGCCCCAAGTGGCTGCAAAATGGTCAGGGCTGAGTCAGGTGGGAGTCAGGAGCCAGGAGCTTTATCCTGCCCTTCCGCATGGTGGCAGGGGCTTGAGACTTGGAGCCTCTTCTGCTAGTTTTCCTAAGCCATTAGCAGGGAGCTGGATTGAAAGCAGAGCAGCCAGGACACAAATCAGAAATGGTATCTCAGGTAATGGCTTTTTCCACTTCACCACAGTGCTGGCCCTTACCTGTGTGACTTCTGGCCAGTTACTCAAAACTTAGTAAGTTTCATTTTCTTGTCTGTCACAGGGTGTAAGAACCCTGTAGGGTTAGGAGATAACGTATGGAAAACATCTGTCATATAATAGGCATTCAGTATATGGAAGTTGCTGTACATTCTATGTTTTCTCAGAAGGCAAAAACAAAAAACAAAACAAACAACAACAAACCAAAACCACTACAATGTGTAACTGTCAAATAGGAGCACCTGGAGCAACAGCCCCAGCCATGTCCAGGCTGTGATGCTGCTGGGTGCCAGCACAGCCAAATGTGTTCACTTCTCACCACCCCCAGCAAGCTCCTGTCCATCACACATTCCCACCAAGAATGTTCCAAAAATTCCATGCATACCAGCACACTGCCCTCCTCAGCAGCACTTTCATGTTATGAAGAGTTAGAAGGAAAGTCACCTGCTAGGTTACTAGTTCTGGATTCTCTTCTCCACTTTTTGCACCTTCCCCTCACTGTAAGAAGATGCCACAGACCCTCAGAGACACAAAGCATGGTGGCCACCATTTACCAAGTACTTTCTTATGTGCCAGGGACTACACCTGGCACTCCACCACAGACCTACCAGGTAGGAATGGTTCTTCCCATATTATTGATGGGAAAGCTGAGAAGTCCTTCCAGTCCTACTTTTGTTTTCCTCATGATTTCAGCAGCCATCAATCCTTTCATCCAGTGGCAAGCCTGCTAATTGTCTCTTACCACCCCTACCCTGTCCTGTATCCTCCTAGGGGGTTCCAAATAAACAGACCCTGCGGTCTTGGAGCCAGCATCCCACATGGGCACTGGTTCATATTCTGGCTGCTCAGCTTCCTGTCCAGCTATCTGCTAATGGCTTGGAAAGGTAGCAGAAGATGGCCCAAGGGTGCTTGGGTTTCTGCACCCAAATGGGAGACCCAGAGGAAGCTTGTGGCTCCTAGCTCTGGTCTGGCCAGCTCTGGCCTGGCCAGCCCTGGCCATTATAGGTATCTGGAGAATAAATCAATGGTTGGAAAATATCTCTCTGTCTCTGTCTCTCCCTTTCTCCCTGGAACTCTGACTTTCAAAACAAACAGATTAATCTTGTAAAAAGTATGATCCTCACCAGAGGTTTCAGGATGCCAGTGTCTGGGTATAGATCCCTTAGCATCGCCAGGCATATCCCCTCAAAGACCAGGAGTGCTAGCAGGTGAGCCGCAAATGCAAAACAGCATGTCGGAATGCAGGGTGTCAGAATGACATGGAAGGGCCCAGATGTAAAATGCCTTGGACAGGTTGGTAGATCACAGAACAGGAGACATCCAAAGGGGGCCTCCTGGACAAGGAGGATGGGTCTCAGCTGAATCTTAGTGACTGAAATAGAGGCCTGTGGGTAAGAGGAAAGAATTAGCAAAATGGCACACAAGAAAAAGGAGGGAGAGAAGGAGAGGAAGGAGCTCTCCCCAACCTGCTGAGCAGGGTGACCCTGGCAGGTTCTCGTCCCACACTCCTTCAGGATGGCCCAGAGGCACAGCATTGCAAGTAATGCTCTCTCCAATTTGGCTCCAGCCCTGGGATTCTAGCAGTGACTTGCTCCAGGGGCCTAGATCTTGCCATCAGAGAGAGGTCCAGCCATGGGTATGAGGAGGAAGCAACCCAAGCTGTCTACTCCTGCTCCGGCCTCTCCTCCGTGCACTTTGGCTATCACCGGAGCTCCCTGGATCTAGGTGTCTTCCCACTCTCTCTACCCTGCTCACTCCCCACCCATGAGTCCCTTTGACACCTATTCCCTCTCCATCTGCTCCCCAGCTGCTTCCATGAAGATAACAAACATTTTCAGCCTTCCAGTCAGCATCCACATCCACGGGTGCTTCCAGACCCCTGCACATCACAAGGCAAGTCTCCGACCTGCCTGAGCCTGCACTCTGTCCCCTCTTGCACGCCAACCCCCAGACTGTTTAGCTCACTCATCAGTGCCCTCAACTCCTGTCTTGTTCAACTTTCCGTCTGCTTCTTCCTTCCCCCTCCACTCTGGGGAGAAGGACCCTTCTTCCCAGCCAAGCATCCCATTGCCTCCTGTGCCCACAGGAAGCTCACTCTGTCAGTCATCCTCTCCCTAGCCTGATACTCTCACCTTGGCTCCTCCTCTCTGCTCTCTTCCTCTTTTAATGAAACAGCAGCATCCCGGAACAGTATCAGCAAGCTTTTCCAGACCGTGACGCCTCTTGTCCTGCCAGGCCCCCAAACCTGTGGGAGGAGTGCACCTGCTATCCATCTTCATGTCAGTGCTTCGCTTTCACCCCTTGTCCTGGTACAATCTGGCCCGGCCCCCTCGACACCTTGCATATCTCCATGTCCGGGGCTGGGGCTGCCTGCCAGTGTGCCAGTCCTTAACTAACCTGGTCTCTCTGTGTCCTCCAGAACTACTCAATATTTTTCTTCCCCTTCTTGGAGCCCTTTTTTTTCTTGGCTCTCCTGATGGCTGTTTTAACTCCACGAGCCCTTTAACTACTGAAGTATTTGGCCTTCTAGCCCTGGTATCTTTTCTTTTTTCTTTTCTTCTTTCTTTCTTTCTTTCCTTTAGATTTATTTTTTGAAAAAGTTACAGAGAGGGAGGGAAGGAGGTGGAAGACAGAGAGAGAGATAGAGAGAGAAAGAAAGAAAGAAAGAAAGAAAGAGATCTTTCATACACTGGTTCACTCCTCAAATGGCTACAATGATTGGGAGTTGAGCCAATCTAAAGTAAAGAATCAAGAGCTTCTTCCAGAACCCCCACGTGGGTGCAGGGGTCCGTACTCTTGAGCCATCCTCTGCTGCTTTACCAAGCACATTATCAGGGAGCTGGATTGGAAATGCAGCAGCCAGGACTTGAACTGGCATCTATATGGGATGCTGGTGTCACAGGCAGCAGCTTAACCCGTTACACCACAGCACTGGCTCTGGAGATATTTTTGCTTCTCACACTTTGTGACCTCTCTAGGGGCTCTTACCAGGGAAAAACAAGGGAAGTGGAAAGATTAATTAGCTTTATGGCCCAATTGCCCTAAGTTTAAATCCAGTGGGTGGAATGTCAGTGGGTGGGTGACCTTGGGTAAGTTTCTCCACATCTCCCAAGCTTCACTTTTCTTGTCTGCAAAAAAGAGAGCTAAAATTCCAACCTTGGGGTGGTTGGAGTGTGATGAACAATAACTTGACGTTAAGTCCAGCATCACTTAGGTGGTCAGCACACAGTGTGACCACCAATATGCTGATGACTTTCAAAATCTGTATCTCTAATCCCATCTCTCTTCTAGCTCTAATTCTGTGCGTCCAATGTGCAAATCTCAATCTCTTGCTCCCCTACCCTCTTTTTATCTAGTTCCACCTATGTTCAGGTGCTTCCAATGACGGTTTTCAAAACCTCAAGTTAAACCTATTCCCAATGTCCCCAATGTAACACTTGTCTTACACACACACACACCCCTGTTCTCTTCCTGTAATCTCCATCTTTTGAAAACAGTGTTTATTTATTTTCATCTACTTGAAAGGCAGAGCAACAAAGACAGAGAGATCTTCTACCAACTGTTTTAGGCCCCAAATGCCTGTAACAATCAGGGCTGGGCCACACAGAAGCCAGGAGCCGGGGACTCCACCCAGGTCTTCCACGTAGGTGGTAGGAGCCCAACCCTTGTGAACATCATCTCCACCTTGATGTTAATAGTGCCATAATCCACACAGTGGCCCCAGCTGGGTTCCTGAGTCCTTTAGGTCACCAGACCCTGAGGCTGAAACTTGTGGAACCTCCCTCAGATCAACCCCTCTTCTCTATCCTCATTGCTGCAGCCCTAACAGCAGACACGTGTCTCCCAGGGACTAAGCTCTAACTCCTTGGTCTGAAGCATGTGACCCTCTTTGCCAGCCCTGGGTCTTCCTCTCCAACAACTTTTCAAGTTTTTCTTCTGACGTCAGCATCACTGTACTTGAACTGTGTCATGCCTGGCACACAACATGTGCTTGTCAGCTGGAAAAGCAACCAGCACATTTTAAGATCCAACATAAATGATAGTTTGTGAAGGTGTTTTACTGCCCTGGCAGATTCAAAGCTCCGTGGTTCTTGAAACCTACCTCAAATGATGCCCCTGTGTATGTATACTGTGATGGTCTAGTGTGCCTTCCAGTAGCCAAACCTCTATTTACAAGAGGGAGAGACATTGCCTATCCTCTGGTTCACTCTCTAAGCAACCAGCACAGCCAGGCTTTGGTTAAGCCCAGAACCAGGAGCTGGTACCTCAATCCAGGTCTTCCACACGGGAGGCAGGGATCCAACTGCTTGAGCCAGCACTTGCCGCCTCCTGAGATTTACACAGTCAGGAAGCTGGAATTGTGAGCCAGAGCTGAGTATCATGTGCAGGCGTATTACCTGGAGTCTCAGCCACTAGGCCAGGTGGCTGCCTCTATTGAGCCCTGGAGGACAAGCAGCACCTGAGCCACCACAGTATCCCCAGCCCCAAGCGGAATCCAGGGATACAGCTGAACCCAGCAAATGTTGTGTGGCTGGAAGACTAAAGCAAAGGGGAGCACATGGTTACCCTAGGAGTGGAACATTTCCTATCCTTGTCTTCCTAACTCCCAGGATGCTGCTTCCAGTTGCCTAAAGGATGAATGGCAACCAAGGGAATTGAACGGGAGGGCAATCTGGAAGCCAAGGGCCACGGAGACACCTCGCACTGAAGCAAGATCATGGAGACGCAGAGACCCTGGTGGGGATGCTGGCCACAGACAGAGCCGGAACCTTCCAAGTCAGAGTCTGGGAGCTCCCCTACAGGTCTGGAGATACGGATGAAGGCAGCCTGGACTAAAGCAGCTAGAGGCAAAGACTGGGCAAAAAGGAACCTGTGGGGTTGTGGGCATTTGCCTCGTCTGGATTCTGGGGAGGCAGACCCAGCAGGCAGAATGCTGTTGACTGGGGCGGCCCTTCAAAGTCCATGGCTGGAGAGTCACGCCTTTGAGGCAAACTTGCCGTTCTTCATCCCCCAGTGCAACTGTGCCCATGAAAGAAGGGGACAGGACCAAGCTTCCACCAGTGAAAGCATCAATTATCAGTTGAAGCCTTAACCCACATGGTGTTTAAAAAAGCTTTT